>NC_052957.1:6811737-7143165 GCF_013358895.1 Oreochromis aureus | reverse complement strand
TGAATTCAGTGGTTTTTATTGGGATGACTGGATAAAATATTGCCAAAATAATGCAACATTAGCATAATAATACACAGCATTAAGATCATATAGAATTTGTTAGGAAGTGAAACAACATGGGAGTAAGAAGCCTGTTCAGTTGAGTCAGTGAGTGAGTTAAATACAGTTTCATTACATATGAAGTAAAAACACATTTGTGAGCAGCACAGACGGCAGGTTTGAGTTGAAAACTAATTATTAAGGTTATTATTGTCCCGTGGGACTTTTTTCCCCCTCTGAAATGCACCTCTGCACTGTTTAATGGTCCAACACACACACACACACACTCGCCCCACCATTTAGTCCAACAATCTCCCTCCAACTGATAGCTGAAAGTTGGTATGCTTGCCATAATAAGATGGGGTGCAGATGTAATTTTCTCATGCAGAGGGCTGCATGGGACTGAAATTTCAATCTTAGTTTAATAATGTTCAAATTTGGGCACACGTGTGGGAGAACGCTCCCAGTAGTGGATGTTTCAGTCTTTGGTTCAAACTGGAATATCTCAGCAGCTGCTGGATGGGACGGCAGTGGATTTCATGATGGGCTGGTCAGCAGTGGATTTTATGCATCTGTATACAGTGTACAGATGGATCCTGGTGACTTGGTCAGTCTACACCTTTAGGAGCATACTCAGGCAAACTCTGGTAACGAATTACTTGCATGTGAGAAAACAAGAAAGATTTGCAGTACATCCATTTTCCAGTTCACCTAACATGCATGCCTTTGGACGGTGGGAGGAACTGATAGTATCTGAAGGAAACTCATGTAGGCACAAGAAAAACATGCAAAATCCACATACAGAAGATCCCAACAGATCTGGATGTTTCGGTGTAGGCGTTGAAGTTTAGTTTGCTTCTTGAACTGCAATTACATTTTTATAATCTGTTATTTTTTTACAAAGCGAGGCCACAGCTGCAAACATGGCTTCATATGGGCAAATCAAACTAATCTCTCTCGCCCCTTTTTCCTGTTATCTGCTGGATAAAAGTTTAAAAATCCTGCATTGTGACCAGTTCGGTCCTTAAAGTTCTGGACTGACTGTCCCACTCGGATCTGTTCTAATTACCCTTTTGAAAACAAGTGCACAGACACATTAGACTGGGGTGGGTTTTTTACCTGTGTGATTTAATACCAGAGAGTATCAAGAACACACCAAAAACACTCATGTTCTGTGCTGGGCTTGGATTGCTGCTCAGTAGTAATTCGGTGTAGATGAAATCTCTCACAAACCAAGTTTAAAAAGCATTTAAGCATCAGCCTGATGCTTACTAACGAGGTGAAACTAAAGGTGGCAATTTATTTAAAAGAGAGCGAGCGAGTGGGAAAGAGATAACAGACGAGGAGTAAAACTTTATTTGGCTCTTTCTGCTTTGTGGTCACTCACTAAATTAGAAATAGCGGCTTATTAAACTTTCCACATCACTCCAGTGGAGGACCGGTGACAGACCCTACTGAAATTTCATTGGCCAGAGTGACACCATCGGCGAGGCGCTGCAAATATCAAGCATGTTTGATACGGACGAACGCTTGCCCTCGGGGGTTAATCACCTCATTAAAATTTCAGCGCTGCACCAGCTAAGCACGATCAGCCAAACTACTACTGAGTGAATTAAGTTTGCCTTCAGCTGTGAGCTGAATTATACCACCCAGACTCCAAAATGCTGGGCCTGATGCAGACTCGACAGAGCAGCTTTCAACTTGATGCATTAAAGCGAAGAGGCACAAAACAAAAATACCACAATTAAATTCTCATTTTCAGTCTCATACTTTACTGAGAAACTTTCTGGGTGTGCATTGAAGCCACTAGAGCACAGGTGTCGAACTCCAGGCCTCGAGGGCCGGTGTCCTGCAGGTTTTAGATGTGTCCTTGATCCAACACAGCTGATTTAAATGGCTAAATTACCTCCTCAACATGTCTTGAAGTTCTCCAGAGGTCTGGTAACGAACCAATCATTTGATTCAGGTGTGTTGACCCAGGGTGAGATCTAACATCAACCTGCATGACACCGGCCCTCGAGGCCTGGAGTTCGACACCCCTGCACTAGAGTTTATCTTAGCCACTCCTCATCAAACTGAAGTCTTATTTTAAAATCCAGCTAAGATAAAAACATGTTTTTATTACCCCTTGTCATGGTCCAACTCATGAGCCATGAAAAGTAATGGCAGAGACACAGTTTAATGCAAATTTGTTAACTAAAAAGAGGCAAAAACTACAATTTTATTAGGCGTGTTAGTCGTCAGGAGTGTTTGAATGTTAACTGTAGGGTGGAGTTTGGTGTAAAACCTAAAATAAAAGGTGCACGGTGAATGGAGAGGAAATATTGTGACAGCCAGCTCATAAATGTGCTACAGAGACCCACCAGGTGCTCCCAGCTGCACTGATTACCAGGAGCCTGCAAGGCAAAACAGAGGGACAAACAAGGGAATGCATAATGCAGGACGGGCTGCTGCATGGGCCGTCACACGCCTGTAAAATTACATGTCTTGAAAGTTTTAAAGTTGTTTGCATGATGGAAATGGACTGGTATTTATTTGGCAGGGTGCGCTCGCGAAGCGTGCAGCTTCATAGTCATATCCACCTTCAAAACACCAAGCTCAAGTACTCATAATGGGCAACATCACGGTGGTTACGTCCTTCTTTTATATAGTCCATGTGCTTATCACCAAGCAAAGTACTCATATAACCAAACTAGTAAAACATGCCACTGACCCGATATGGATAGTCATATGTACAGCTAACATCTGGACAGCATGCAGCGAAACTTTGAATTGTTCGATCCACCATGATATGATTCCTAGTTTGGTTGTTGTCAGGATCTCTGCGGCAGGAGCGGGGCATCCATCATCTTTGCCATAGATTTGCAGCATTCATTGAGTGCCGTATCTGCTCCTTACGTAATATCTCCCTATATAACTAAACTATATATATATATATACTAAACTATATCATAACGAGTGTGCTGCTCGTTCTGTAGGTAATTATTATTGCCTAATAATAATAGCACCAATAACGATCTCATTTCATAAAACAAAGATGCGAGGCTGGTTGTGTAAAAAGGTGCAGGTTTATCAGCCAAGAGACCCTGTTTCATGCCCTGTTTGACTCTCTATTAGCCCTTTTAGTACTGACTCGGCTCGGCTCGGCACAACTCCATTAAGTCCATTAGGTTTTCGATTAGGTCATAGTACCTGACACAAAGATCCAAGCAAATCCAAAAATGTGATGGCAACAGACTGCATGCCACGGATTGGCTAACCAGTGGCGTCGCTTTATGAGTCATAAGACTTTCTCCTTAACGAAAATCAAAACTGCCCTTTTTGACACTCGGCAATGAGGAAAATAGCTGTACAGAGTCTCATGAAAAGTCACACACCGAGAGGCAGGTATAACATCACCTTGGCATCCACCACATTTGTGTCAAATGGTGTCATGGGATGTTTGGCTACGTTGTTATAACAAACGTGGAAGTGAGCTCATGTTTGAGGCCACTTGCATTCCCATTTAAAAACTAGAGAAAAGTTTTTAAAAAAAGGTTTTTCTATTAAAAATAGTCTTTATATTTGTGATTTCAGAGTATTGGGAGGCAGTGAGTGGTGGCAAAGGAAAAGGCTTTGTATGTAAGGCTGGATGCTAAGGAAGGTGTTGATTGGCTAGGCAGAGAGATCAAGCTGGAAAGAATGTGCAGCAGGTTACAAACTCCTTTAACCACCTGTGTCCGCTAATCTTTAAGCACCACCCAAAGGAGAAGATTACACATGAGTACATGAGAGGGACGACTCAGGCTAAGATGGTTTGGACACAAAGTTAGAGAGGCAAGTCTGAGATGGTTTGCAGAGAAGGAATACTGGATGTACTGGACAAAGGATGCTACATATGAAGTTGCCAGGCAGGAGGAAAAGGGGAAGCCTGTAGAGAAGATTCATAGATGTAGTGAAGCAGGACATGCAGACGGTTGGTGTAATAGAGGAGGATGCTGGGACAAGAGATAGAGGTAGATGATCCGCTATAGCAACTCTAAAAGGAGCAAGACGACTGGATTTCCCCTTTCTGGTCTGTGTTTGAATAATTTTTCTCTGATGAGTTTCTCTTTTACATTCAAGTCAAACTTGTCAGATTTTATTTTTGTTTTCAAGTTGATTTTCACTAACAAGATGCCCTTTACTGAGAGGTGTAAATTGCTGTCCAGCCCTTTGACCTATTAAGATGTGAACATCAATAGCTTAAATCAGGGATGTCAAACTCATATTACATCGTGGGCCACATAAAGCCCACATTGACCTTAAGTCAAACCAGAGAACCAGAGAAAATGCCCCTTCTGTCAGTGTGGAGAAATTTAACTATGCATTCAATCCCAATAAATATAAGAAAAAGAACTGCAATTTCAACAGTACTGAACAGTCTGTTTTTCAATGTGATAACGAAATGCTGCTGAGAAAGACAATGGAGTGAAAGCAATCTGCAACCTAATTAAAAACAGACGTTTTTGTTAATTCACAGTAAAACAAAAACAATTAAAATAAAATTTTTGTTTTATTTTGATCTTATGGTATAAAAAGAGAAGCAGTTTCTATAAACGATAGTAAAAAAAGACTTTTCTGTCATTTAGTTGTTTATCTATTGCTTAATTATTTTAATGTAGTATGAATGGCTGTTGGGTGGTCTTCATCAGTAGGAAAGGCTGTAAAACCTATGAAGAGATTTTGACAATTTGATTGTTGTTTGACACCACTGCCTTAAGCTTATCGAACACATACCCTTAAAGATGACCTATTGTGCTTTTTCAATATTTTATGTCATATATAAACTATTCATATTGAACATGGCCAGCATTTCAAATAACGAGGTCAGTTTTTGTGCAAATAATCCCTGTGAGCCAGAAGCTAATATCCATTAAATGCTCCGTTTCTGCAGGTTTTTTTTCTGTTCCTGGCTCTGTATGATGTCACAGAGAATAAGAAGATATCCCTAATATTGCAATCAGGAACCACATTAGTCCAAACCAACTAGTAAAATAATTTGTCAAGTGACAGCCAATCAGTTTGCTTAAAAGGGGAGGAGCTAAAATGGTTGGCTTTAAAGTATGAAGTTGGGAACTTCTATAGTAAGTAAAGGATTATTTTGAACTGTAAATCATGCAAAGCTACTGCAGTAGAGACAAAAACTGAAAATACAGAGCTGGAAAAAGCACAGTAGGGCCACTTTAAGTGAATCTTTTCTGCATAAACAGAAACCATGTCATATTATTTTTATGTGTATGCTATATAATTTTTAAATACTAAGTACTGCACTGTTATCTTGTGACATTAAGCAGCTATTGATTGTTCTCAATACAGCCGAGGCTTGTTGTAAGCAATCAATTCTCAGCCTCTGTGATCCTGCCTTTTTAAAGAAGACTTCCAACCTAAGACCAGACTAATCAATAACATTTCTGTCCTACTTCTCCACAGTTCAATTATTTGTTCTTGTTTGTTGCTGCATGAGTACAAGTTGACTGATTTAAACATAGCTACTTAAAGCTATTATTTAATATGAGGAAGCTGCAGTGGATGACTGTAATGTAATGTTAGAGATGTTTTCCAGCTGAGGCTGTAACTCTAAAGAATTACAATCTACTGAGGTGTTTCCAGAGCTTCTAGTTAAAATGTAACTTAATGTATTTCAGCATTATTGATAATGGTTTTACCATTCCCCTTTCCACATTTGTCTATTTTCAAACATAGCATGACTTTTAATGTGATCATTTTAAGTTCTCAATTAATCGGGGCACAACAGCTTAAAATCAGAATTAGAAAAAAATGAAGAAAAACAGGCTTGAAGAAACCCAGAGGAGCACTCAAAAGTCTCATGCGTGCACATCTTAATTAATAAAGGGGGCACAGCTGTTGCCTCAGCTCCACAGTGTGATTGCCTACAGGCCTCATGCTTCAGGCTACATATTAAAACATGAGTCTGCATGACAACAGCTTGAAGAAATATTTTCTTATTTCAATGATGTGCACGCTAGACGGGTGACTGGAGTGATTCATGTTGTTTTTGGTTTCCTATGATTTACAAAAATGGTTCTCTGATGCAAATGTGGCTGAACAGTGATGCAAAAGCTAAAAAATCCAGTGAAATTTCTGTATATATTAGTCTTAAATGAGTTATGCATTTTGTTGTTAATGCACTGAATGTTGTATGAACCTTGTATAACAACTGAGAGACCAGTAAATACCTGAATATCTGTATAGTGAGTTTTAAAAAATTACTTGTGAGTTAAGTTGTTTAGCTAAGTTACAACCTCCTGGAAAACTGCCATCAGTTTGGCTATTACTGTATAACATAAATGTTATGAATCTTTACTTCGTTCTATTACATCATTTACTGATGATTAAAAACAACACTGACCTTAGATGCAAGTAAGTATCATGGATTAGGTTAGCTGATGAAGTTATTTGCCAAGTCATCCACTTAACGTTTCCACTCAGATTCTGTGGGCAGTAACGTTAGCAAGCAAGACGTGGTTAGCCATCTAACCATAGCATCTAACATAACTAACTGGTACTGCTTAGTTTATAATGTTAGGTGATAAAAATGAATATGAAATTGATAGTCAGTAGTTTGGATGAATTAGCTGACCACTTTAAGACAACAGTTTGCTGTGTGACATAGCTAGCAATTCATCTGTGTTAGCAGACATACTAGTGTTAACTAATATTAACTGCCTTTCTTATTAAGAAGAAAGACAACTTAGCTTTACATTTAATGGTAAACATCCTCCATGATCAAATGTCCTGTTCATGATACTGTACCCAGAGAGTCAAATCCTTATTCGGCCAGTTAGCTAATGCTATCTTATCTCAAACGTGGGTATTTCCTTGGGGGTGTCCAAATTCATGGGCTGCATCCTCCTGAGGCCACATTTGTAGACCGATTACATCACAGCGAAGGCTGTCCAAATTCGCAGACTCCTCCGAATGCAGCCAAAAAAATCCGTCCTCCTTTTCCCCGAATTTGAAGGATGGGTCGGGTGTATACTTCGTGGCCCACCATATCCCAGAATTCATAGCGGCCCAGCCAATTCCAGTTTTCAACAATGGGGGCCGCTACTAAGTTTTAATATTACTCTTATTATTCTTTCTGGGTCACAAAATAAACTTTTAACATATTTTCAGGCGAGAATGTAGCTGTGTAAACTTCAAATATCTGCTCGGATTATCAAGATATCACATATTTGCAAAAGTGCTCCAACGTTTTCAGAGACGTCTGTTACACACCAGCTCAATAGCTAGCTGGGAGCTCAAGGGTCACTAGAGCCGGCGAGAACGGCAAATTCCCGGCACATCATTTTCAGATCACCGCGGTCTTTCGCTACTCAGGTTAAACGTGATATATTAGTCACTTAGATAACCTAAAAATTTTATTGTTTTGCTTTTTTTCAGTGTTTTATTTGTTCGTGAGTTAATCGGTTTGGCTGAGATTAAAGTTTTTAGATTAGATTAGATAAAATAAAACTTTATTAATCCCTCGGGTGGGTTCCTCCTTGGTTTTCACACAGCTGAATAAACGTCAAAAAGAAAACTGATTAAACAGAAGTGTGAGATGGTCGAGAGTTTACACTAGTGTCCTGTTATATTTTAGATAACAAGGAGCAGACAGCCGAGTTTATTAAACTCCACCGAGACAGCGGTGACGCAAATCTGAAGGCTAGACCGTCCCATTTCACAGCCGTTTACTTCCGGCCTACCCGACCTTCTGAGGACCCGGCCCATGTAGACTGCGAAGGACGGGTCCTCAGGAGGACGCAGCCTATGAATTTGGACACCCCTCTTGTCTCAAGGGGCCACATGAGAAACTGGTACTGTTGTTCACTGTTGTGAATAAGCTTATAAAGAGATAACATTAATACTTAATATATAATATATAATCTAGTTTAACTGAGTTCAGCTTATTGGTGTGGCCCTTCACAACAGTCCCAGTTTCTCATGTGGCCACTTGGGTAAAGTAATTGCCCACTCTTTGCTTATCGGCTAATCCAAACAGCTTCATTGATGGCTTGATTTAGCAGCTATCTAGTTAAACTTAGCTTACTTTCTTACTACTGTTACTAGCAAATTTCTACTTGAAGCAACATCAGTATTTATTTTTTTAATTTCTGTTCTGAGTTTGTCTTTGCTGTGCTGGAAGTTGGTGCTTTGATGATGTTACTGATTAGTGTACTCCATTTATAAGCTAATGTTAGCTAATGCTGCTTACCAAAGCATTACATCCTTTGAATATTTGTGGAAAAGGGCTCATTTTTCAAGTTACTTTATATTTTCAACAAAAAGTGCTTAATAAATTTAAGAATTAACCTTACACCCGTTTAAATAATGCATACAACAGAACCATTTTTAAGATTTCAAATATTTTGTTAATTAAATACACCCAGCAGCGTGCATTTCTATTTCATGTCACATGCCATTGTGTGCATTTCATATTCACCATGTGACCAGTGCATGCTAACAGTCAGACCCATCAAACAATATCTGTAAAATAAAAGCAGTGGTTCAAGTGGGCTTGATTTGGCTGAGTCATTTTCTGCTGGAGAGCAAAGAAACCGTTACCCTGCCTCACACTTATATAATTAGATTGGACTGCTTTTCGACTTGGCTTTTAAGGCTTTTGAAAGTTAGACCGTGAAAGAGAGGAAGGAAAAGACTAACCATGTGTTGCAAATGACCAGAACACAAGGATCGAGCTGCTTAAAACAGACAAACAGTGAAGATATGTGGTAGGAATAACAAGGAGGCACGAGAGAATCAGTTATGATACTGCAGAGAAGATCCATTATTATTGATTGATAAAGCTGCCCTCACTGTAACAGCTCCTGGAGACACAAAGTCAGCTAGAGTACCAGATAAATGATTAACAATAGGCCTGTTAGTATCTATATTCATGTAGCGTACATATTTATTTTAAAGGTTACTTTAATGCCACTTCAACCATGGTCACCCCTCTGTCTCATTCCTGATGTTCTCCCTTTTATTCCCTCCACCCTGAACCACTTCAGCTGTTCTCCTTGTGCCGCAGGCTCCGGCTGCAAGATGCGAACGTTGGACAGTGGAATCGGGACCATCCCCCTTCCTGAATCCTGTTCCTTCTTCTCCTCCATCCTGCACCTCCTCCCCAAATCCTCATCAACCCCAGAGCAATCCCTCAGTCCTCCCAGTGTCCTTGGCTCCGCCAGCGAGGACGCGTCTCCTTCCCCGTTACCCCGGTGGAGAATTCCCTCTAGCTATAAGGACGGCAGCCATGCAGGGGTGCTGAACTCTCTGTCCGATTCCTCCATGACCCATATCCAGTCAGTGCCTTTCCCCACTGTGGCCTTCCTCCAGCCCATCCAAACCCCGTCTGAACCCATTATGACCTCTGCCAGTGTGTGTGAAACCCAGAGCAGGCTACCCAGAGCACCACAAGGTACGGTAAAATGACCAAAGGTACAGCTTTGACCGTTGGACTGCAGGAGTAAAGATTCTTTTATGCTCTCGTCCTTAATCTTTCTGATTTGTAGTGTTGCTGGTATAATGTTCCAAGTTTGATCTATGTAACAAACACTTATCTTATACTTGTTATAACATCCACCAGATCACCAGCAATCCATTTAGAGTGGGTTTTGGCTAACATTCGACTTTTTCAGTGGAATTTCCACCTGTTTGGAAGTGCCCAAATCCAAATGGAAAATCTTTTATCTGGAAAACTGCAAATTCCAAAATTTATGAGACTTCATTTCCCTGTTTAGCATGTGGCTAAAATAAAACCCAACCATCACCCCAGACAGGTCACTGGTGACACAGTGGATATAAAGAGGTTAACTCCTCAGAAGTATACGTTATCATCAGTGGTGACCCAAACCCCTAAAGATATGTCTATGTTGGAAGTGATTCACTCATGTCTCATCGCTTGGAAACTGTCAGATGGTCACGATCAGATATTCAAGGCCACGGCTGCCTAGGTAACAATCTAATGTATTTACTACCAGGTCGTATGTATGCGGTATCCTGAGATATCATTGGTAGCCGTTCTGTTGCTCGACTAGAAGCTTTACCTTAGGCCCCGCCCACTTCATGTCACCAGAGGTTTTAAAGTCACCAAACATCATCAACTTTCTTTGGTCTGATCACCATGTTGATCATAACTCTGTGTTTTATAACAGAGTAAAAAGGATTTTTTTGAAAGACATGAAACATTTTTGATGGATGTTACAGTATTTTTGTTTTACTCCTGACATTTTTTTAATTGATAAAAATGACATATTATGATAGAATAAGTTTAGGGTTAGGGTTTGAGTCTTCGCCAATGACGACTCAGACCTCAGAGGGTTAACCCTGTGTCTTGGCAACAAATACAACGGCTTTCTTTTTTTAATTGAAAAGTTTCTGATATGTCTCAGTTGTGGTTTGTTTGTTTTTTGTATGTCCTGATGGTCAAGATTTTTTGGAAGAAATCAACTGTCTTGATATCTTATGGTTAGTGGTTGAGACTTCTTATCTGTGAGGACATGGACCTTAAAGGGATGTATTTCCATCATGTTAGCACACAAGCAGATTGGGATCTATGAAGTTTAGAGGTCAGGTGAGGACCTTGGACTATTTGTGGGTATCCTCAACCTGTTCCTCATCAGTATATTTGTTGTCATTTGGCAAATTATCATCCTTGAAATGACTCCTGTCGCCAGGGAGTGTCCCTTGTTTTTTTAAGGTTCCTGCACCAGATCAAAGATTTCTAAGACATCAGTAAATAAAACAAAATGCTATGAAATTAAGGCAGAATAACACCAAAATAATTTGGTAAAAATTAGGTACTTATTCAGTGGTCCAAAATTCAAAAAGATTCATTTTAATGGGTGGTACAATATAATCCAGGTGAATCCCAGGACTAAGACTTTCCAGTAGTATCAGTGTTATTCACTTCACCTGTCAGTGGCTTTAATGTTGTGGTAAATTGGTCTAAGTAGGCACTGTGATTTAAAAAGATGATCTTGCTTTTTAAAGCCTCATAAAGAACAGGCTTTATTCTTGACATTTACTGCTCATTTCCTTTACAAAAGGCATATCCAGAGTAAATCTTGCTGAAGGGAATTCATTCATGTATCTATTGAGCATTTAGCACATAAGGAAATTTCCTGAAGATCCACTCACATTTATCCACACGTTCTCTACGTTATTCAAGGTTACCGGGGGAAATTGAAGATTTAAAGTTCAATATTTACCTTTATATAAGAGATTGCTGGAAGCGATCATGGTGTCGTTACAACAAGCGGAGCCTTTATCACGGTACTGAGAGCATATTACACACATGGCCTGCTCAGTATGCTAATGACACGGCATGTAGCAAAGGAAAAACACTCATGTTGTGAAATCCAAGCACTTGATTTCACACCGAGGCAGAAAGAAGCAGGTTTACATTTTGAGGCGGTAACTTTTAATCAAATGAGAGCTTAAAAGAGAACTGTTGATGGCTGACTTTATAAATTAACAAGTTACTTATATAAGCTAATATTAGTTACAGTTCATTAATCATTTTGAAGTGCTATCTTTGGCAGAGTTATTAAGATTTTCAGCTGAAATGAAAAGCCTACAAAAGCACTTTTTTTTTCCCTTTTCTTTCCGTGGTGAACTCTATCATTCCCTTCCTGGTTTATCCAGTTTTTCAACCAGTCAGCACTTTACCTTCGCATAACACCACATGCTGTGGCTTTTTTGGAAAGTCTGCGTCAACAGACACCAAAGGGGTGCCATAAATACTACATCACGCCATAGTTCACATCTCATTTGTTTCTTTTTATTTTCCTTGTTTCCCCCCAATCCCCTTTTACTTTTGCTTTTACTTGCTGATTAGGTTTAGGTACTTAAAACTATTTAAGTTTATAAATCAAATATGATTTAATTTAAATACATTTTTTTTTAACAGTAACCCCTTAACGGTGAAAAATTACAAGTTGATTGTGGCAGAGTAGCCAATCAGGGAGACAGGCAGATGCAAAATTAATACAGGAGACAAAAGAAACAAACTTTTTAATTAAAAACAGGAAGTAATCAAAGGAGACTGATAGGGACATGAATAATAACAAGTACCCAAGGAAACTTACTGATAATGGAGACTAGAAGACCTACACTAAACATCAAGATAAAGTCAGGGGAACACAGGAGGACAAAGACAGAAAGATGTGACAGAGGGATGAACAGAAGGGAAAACACTGAGGGAATCTGAATAGAACCCAAGACAAAAGACCAGGAACCAAAACACAGGATGCAAAACTGAAACTAATCATTAGAACAACCAAAAGGTAAAACACTGGAAATAAAGCTTGTGATCTACTAGATTATGGAAATCAATGCAGGAAACCAGAAATCTGCCAAACACAGAAGTCAAACCTTTAAAACAGTTGTGGTAGTAACAATAAAAGTATTCACCTGGATTTCAAAACCACAAAATAACAAAAATCCCAGGACTGTGACAGGTCCTCCTTCATAGGGTCCATAATTGAAAGTTGGAGGACTTAAAGTAAGTCCCAGATTTGTCACCAGGACAAACCTCCCTATCAGGGAGCGATGGGTTTTGGACTTTGTCTCTTTATTATTCAGTCACTGCTTAGGACCAAAAGTCAGTATTTGATGCCCTGAGACTGAGGATATATTAAACCTGCATCCTTGATAAGCAAACAGAGTTGAGAACTTCCCCTAATTGCTCATATTTCTTAAGAAAAACTGTTTAATTTTAATACAAAGGGCTTATGAATAGGATGAAAATGAAGGACCATCTTTTAAGATAGATGAATTTAAGATATGCTGACTATGTGAACAGTTAATGTCTCTGACTGTTTTTAGGTGAAATGCATATTTAAATGTTTGTCTCCACAGGACATCCCACAGTCAGAACAGTTTTATTTAAGCATCCTAAACTGTCGCTCCCTATCTGAAAAACATGTCTTCATTTGCATTATTTTTCACATGTGAGGTGGCTGTTTGAGCCAAACATTTACTGTCTTTCTGGATGTCAGCTGCAGCTGCTTTAGCATTTCTTAGATCTGCTGCCACTTTGAATTCAGGATGATAATCGTGCTCTCTTTGAAGACGTCAGCCTGTCAGCATCAAGCAGTTCTTCTAACTCCACATTTGAGCCTTGTTCTTGACATGAGTGAGAACTACGCCTGTTTGTTGAGAAAAACAATGTCTAAAATTAGTTTTATTTCATCCTTTCAGGTGGATTGGAACCAAAGAAGTTGACCTATATTAAATCGAAAACACGAGCCACTCCGAGCCAACAGAAAGAACAGACGAGACTTCAGCTGGCCAACTGTAAGACACCAGATGATTTATTTAAGAGACACAGTATAGTGAGGTCCATATATTTTGAACACTGGCAACTTTTATTTTAGTTATCTACAATAACAATCCAGTTATAGTTATATGGTGTGATATGCCCTTAAAGTGCAGACTTGTCTTTGAACAAGTATGATTCTGGACTAAGTGTAACTGGGCCTTTTTTATTCTTGAGACTGATCAGTGGTTTGCATTTGCTCTTTTCAAGTCTTTTCTTTATGACTTGGGTAATTGTACACCTATCTCCTGGAGAGTGTGATCCAAAGGACTGAAATATTTAACCGCAATATATAAATAATTTATAATATGACCTTTCTAATGTTGAGGCTGGTAAACCTAACTCCAGGAGAATTTTCTTCACTCAGCTAAATGTTGTGAAAAGAGTTTTTCTTTAGAAAAAGAGAGAAATCTTTGTTTTATGATTTACAGAAACAGCTTCCCAACACACTTGGAATAATCTCTGGACCTTTTACTGGTTTAGTTTATGAAGAAATATGAAAGAAATCTCTAACGCTGGGCTGTTAAACAACATTTAAGTTAACTGAACAGGCATATTTGGACAACTTACATGAAAATATGTGACTGTGTCAAGGTTTGCTGTGTGGCAGGCAGGATGTGGGACCAGAATGCAGGACTTATACACGGGAAGTAAACTCAAAGAGGCAGCTTTATTTTGACTGTAAGCCACTAACTTCAAATATAAAACGAAACTAGAAACTGGGACCAAAAACTCCAACTGGTAAACGAACCAGGAACTGTAAACTAGGAAACTGCTGAGAACACGGAGGGAAAAACACAGCATAGTGAGGGTGCGATGCAACAAAGGGCAAAGGAAAACACAGGGCTTAAATGCACAGGTAAGACAACGAGAGGATGGAGAACACAGCTGGCACAAATCAGACATAATGAGACAAAGGCAGTGACATAAGGCAAGGACTATCAAAATAAAACAGGAAGCATGACATCACATAGGCGCAGACTTGACATGGGAACAGACAGACTCTGGAACAGAGGACATACAAAAGCTCTAGACTTGGAACACGGAGAAAACATGGGAACAGAGACTAACCACGGGCTGAGATAAACACTAAGGGGGAGAGGACTAAGATCCCTGAAAACTAAAGAAACCCAAAAACATGAACCTCAGTAATGAAAGAATATAATTCCCGAAGTCGAAACACAAATACTGTGACAGACTGTATGTGCAGTATAGACAGTCTGCACTTAAAGCTCATGGCTTAAAGTCATATAACTGTAGCTTTAATATGTTTTTGCACACATCTAGAATAACAAATTTAAGTCACTGTCTAAAAATATATGGATTTTTAACTGTATGCCTATTTTACATGTAGTGAGATACACAGCTTATTATTATTTTCAGATTACCACCACCGAAATTCAGTGAACCAACTAAATTCATCTATAAAACATGCACTGAACCATTAAAACACATGGCTTTTATGTGTAATGAACTTTGATCTGTAGCCTTGGAAAATGCAAAATTATGAACTCTCCAACTGCCGGGGTCACAAGGACTTTTAAGAACTAAAAACAGTGTCAGAGTTTGTTCTAAGTACTGAAAATTACATACTATTAAGTTGATTTTAACCCACTGAAAAGGTTTACTGGCAAGTTACATTAAAGTTTCATACTTTTTCAGTTTTTATCCACCAAAATAAATGTGAACTCTTCTTTCGGGAGGCTTGTCAGACATGTTCAAATGCTGCCTTTAAAACCTGTCACTGGAGCTGGCAGTTATAAAGACAGACCAAGGTTCAGTAATTTCACTTTTTCACACTGTACAAAAAAAAAGACCCAACAACTTTTGCTTTCAAACTACACTTTGCTTTCAAGCCCATTTTCATCCCCACTGAGCAGAAAGCACGCTTAATGGTAGCAACTGAACACATGACTAACACAAGTTTGCCAAACATCATTTGCATCTTCCTACAGTACATTAACGCTGGCATTTACAACGGGTGTGTGTGTAGTAGTAGGTCGTGAGACATGCCTGTGGGTTAAAAAATAGCCACAGGTTATGAGCTTTCACAGCAAGATGCACATAAAGATTCATGAATACCTTTTTATTTATAGAAACACACTCATTGAAGTGTTTCACACTCCTCAGCAGCCCATTTTCAATATCTTTATGCAGCGATTACAGAGAAAAGGGTGACAAATGACAGGAAAAACCAAAACAGAAGTCCAGAACAGTTTCTCAGTCCTCTTTAGTATTTATTCTGCAAGTATCTGGAAGTCTGTTGGAGGGATTAAGACCATTCTTTTAAAAGATGTTTCCTCATTTGTTGCCAGCAAGCTCTAAGAACAAAATCTCTCATTAGTGTTTGGCTGTGTTAGGATCTAGTGACTATGAAGGCCATAGATGTTATTCATGTCTTTTTCATCCTCATCAAATCATTCAGCAAGCCCCTGTACCGTTTACATGGGGGATCTGATGACCAGGTGCACCACTTTATGTAAGGCCCCATAGTGTGTTTGTTCCTTGTCGCCTTTGTCCCACAGACTGAGACAATGACCCACATTGTGGTGTTGGTTCAAAAATTCATAAGTTAACACTGCAGGAGTGTCACTTTTATCCAGTGACTGTGAGGAAAGCAGTGAAGGCTTTCATGATGGGTCAATAATCCCAAAGAAAGCAGGTGGAGGTAAAATAACATGTTGGGAAAGACAACAAAAAAGTTGAAATTTAGCTGAGCTACGGCAGAAAAGGCACATGTCCTCCAGCTGTTATCGTGATAGCAGACGAAAAATAGCTTTGCCATCATGTCACAGGTATTACTGGGCAGTAAACAGTCCAGTTCAGTAGATTTATTTGGCACATGTGGCTGCCTTAACATGTGGACCTGAACTATGATGGCATCACTTTGTAAGGGTCAGTGATTCAGGTTTTTCCCATTGATTTTTCACCCAGAAATATTCCTTGAATCAGACTAGTTGTCTATTTTGTTTCAGACTATGTGTGAAAGCACTTCAGGAACACACATCAACATGCAGTGACGGATGTTACTGTTTTATCTTTGCCCAATGGGATCAGATCACAGTTGTCCTATTTGCATTTAAACCACATTTTATCCCAGATACATCTTATGTTACCATAATTTAAGGTGCTTAGGAATCAGTGACAAGACCTGCTGACATTCTTCTGTGTGAAATTGATTCTCTGTATGCAGCTTCAATTGTGGAACATAATGTGGAACTGTAAGGCAATGTTCACTCCTCAGCCACTTTATAACCAGCAAGCAAAAGCAATTCAAAAGATCTGCCATGTACTCTTATGTCCTTTACCGTGTACAAAATAAACCAAACCCCACTCTTTATAGAAAAAATGCACACTGAGCTACATAAGCAAACATAAATTATAGCCTGCCCACAAATACATGAAAATGTCGTTGAGAATTAAAATAGCAGGTACAAAGCTTCAGTTTAGTAGCAGATGAAGTTGCTGTGCTGGTGGACATGGCTCAGCCCAGCTATCAAAAAACTGCTTATAAAAAGTTGCAACTTCAACTTGTATAAAACCGTGAATATCCATAAAAGTTGCTTTATGTATCTGTGAGTGTGAGATCGCTTAAAATCACAGGAAAGAGACTGATAAAGAGGTAGAGTCTGCTTTTTTTTCCTTTTTTTAAAAAAAGAAAGAAAGAAAAAAGGTAACATTACAGTGGATCTCTATGGGCCAGTTTAATGGCAGTCCTCTTACTCCAACGACTTAAGATAAAAATGTGTAAGTCTGCTGGCTTTGAGGAAGAATTCTCTTACTTTTTAGAGATAAAAGGATCCTTGTCAAGTAAAAAGTGTGAGCTCAGCAGGAGGCTGGAAATACAAATTTTCAAAGGAATGTTTCTGCTTTTCACAGTCCACACTGGGCTCCAGAAATACTATGCTAAAAAATAGTGTTTAAAATTGTTTAAAATTTTTATCCTTTCATTAATAATAAATGGATCAATAAATAACAAAAAAAGTAAAGAGTATGACAGTAAACCGTTAAGTCATTTTCCCTGCTGTAAATTCGTACTTTTGTTTACTTTTTTCACTTATTTTTCTTTCTTTTTTTTGCAGGTTTGCTTATATATTTGTAAACTTATTTATTTCTCTACCTTCTTTTTACAGTTTTACATTTTAATGCATTTCTGTATCAGTGTGACTTTGCATGTTCTCCCCGTGTTTGCGTGGGTTCCCTCCGGGTACTCCGGCTTCCTCCCACCGTCCAAAGACATGCAGCTTGTGGGGATAGGTTAATTGGATAATTCAAAATTGCCACTAGGTGTGAATGTGAGTGTGAATGGTTGTCTGTCCCTATGTGTTAGCCCTGCGACAGACTGGCGACGTGTCCAGGGTGTACCCCGCCTCTCGCCCTATGACAGCTGGGATAGGCTCCAGCGCCCCCCGCGACCCTGAAAAGGATAAGCGGAAGCGAATGGATGGAAATTTGTAACAATAAATGCAGATATTTATTGATGTTATTATTTTGGTAACACTTTATCATTTTTGACCATTATTTATTTATTAATTTTTGATTTTGGCAGACCCGGCTGTCTATAATTTTTCCCCAAAGAAAGTCTGTGAGCTGATTAATCATCTTAAAGGCATTTCCTAAATATTCCATTATATTATTATTATTAATCACAGTTTGGGCTTCTCCTTTAAACTAGTCTCATTTTGGATATTGTTTGTGTGGTTCAGCGACCCAGTATCTCACTCTGCTCCACACCTTCTCTTTTTAGAGTTTCTGAAGCTGGATGAGTCAACTTGAAGCGAGAAATCAAGCGACTGGGTGGACTTATCGCCGAGCCACACATGGAGGACCTCCAAATCCCACAGTTTGGATTCTGTGTCCAGATGAAATGCTCAGAAGTGGGACAAAAAGCCAGCTTGGCATTGTTAGGCTTCCACCTCTGCTCAGTGTAGCGTTAAGATACCGAGAAGCCTTTCAGGTGTAGCAACGAACTGTCTGGCAGCCATTTTGGAGGTCTGCATCTTGTTTGGCATCAGCTGTGAGCAGCTGATTGTATTTATCTGCAACAGACTTTTCTCCACAGAAAAACATTGTTTTTTTTCTTGAAAAAAGTTTAAAATGTACATTTAGCATGTTTAAAATCTTAAAAGCTACTGTAGCATTAAAAGAGCTACCTATAATCTTAAAATATTCTAATTGTGGGTGTGATCATGGACTATAAAAACACAATGGACATAGCTACGATTAGTCACCCACTGGTTGACAAAATCCTGTATTTGAAACTTCAAGCGCAGCAAATTCATTGTCACATCTTAACATTCTCTTAAAAACCTATCATACATTTGAAAAATAAAAATAATTTAAAAATAGACAGAACCCATAAACTCATCAGAGAAGCACCTACTAAAGTCATAAATCAAAGGAGAGGAGTTAACATGAGTCAGAACTAAATCAAAGGAGTTCTTCCCGCTGTCTTTCATACACCGGCAAGTCTGAGGAGCCCCCCCCCCCTTGCTGGCCACGAGAAAGAATGCAGGTTTAACGTCCTTCCACATTGGTTTCATGTTTCCCAGCTGAAAGTTACATTGATAAAGTCGAGCTCATGTTAGTAACCATCAGCTGTTTTTCACATATTAAAGCTCACTTTTTAAGCTTATTTAAAGTGGTCATAAAACAAACGCTGCACATATAAAGACAAATTTACACATGGAGCCCTGCTCTCAAAAACTGACATAGATGTAAAACTGTCTGTGAAGCTTGATTTAAGAATTAAGTGCTTAAAGTTTTAAAAACATGTTTATGCCATCTTCTGTTAGTACAGAACATTATGTCACCAGGTTGGCTGGTTGCTGCTAACAGCAACTCTGATAAGGACAAGCGGAAGAAAATAGATGGATATACTGTCTGCTTTCACTCTCTATTTCTTAAGCAGTAAGTGGTTCTTTTTTATTTGACTATCTGCATAAACACAGGAAAATCCACCTGTTAGCTGTAATTTGGGGGTTCGTAAAGCACTTGTTTGAGACCAGCAGACCAGACCGCTTGGTAAATCAGAGTTTATGACTCCAGCTTGTTGGTCCAGTGAACCACCTGTCACCTGACTCAAACAGGCGCTCCTCCACACTGTCCTCATTTATAAAGTGCTTTACAAACCTGGATATTACAGCTAACAGGTAGGTTTTTCTGTGTCAGTGCAGCTAGCCAATCAACTACATAAGAAATAGAAAGTGAAAGTGAACAGTATATCCTTGGTTTTAACATAAAGCTCATTGTTGCAGCCAGGGGCAGCACAAAAGTGACCCCCCTCAGATTGTTTTTTATTGTTCGTGTCCTTAATTTTTCCACATTTATTGGTTCTGTACTAGTTAGCTAACATAAACTAATGTAAGTCTATTGACGACAACCAACCAACCAAGTGACATAATGTTCCCGGTGGCACTAAACACGATTTTAAAACTTTTACTTTAAGCTTTTATTTCTTAAATTCAGCTTCACAGGCAGTTTTACATCTATATCAGTTTTTGAGAGCAGGGCTAAGTGGTATAAATTAGCCTTTTTACATGTAGTGTTTCATGTCCACTTTAAGATGGACCTGACAAAACCATTTCCGTTATTTTAGTCTATATACTGCATTCATTCACAACAGGGATCTACCAATTTTGATAAGTCTAACTACATGTAGCATCAATGCAGCCCACAGAGACTGTGATTAGCATTTTCCATACTGTTGTTTCCTCCTATGCATTTCCAGTTTCTATTTCTTCTGTTGCCATTTTTAAAATTGACCAGATGAGAAATTTGGAGAGAAACGCCGCTCATGTAGACTATGCCATAGGCTGTACATGGATTCAAAGCAGATGTGCAACAAATCTGTCTGTACTGTTAAATTCAGTTTTTCTCCACAACATTTCTGGATTCGGACACTGTAGCTCGAGGGAGCCATGCTAGCCATCACTGTTGAGCTTCAGCAAAACTTAGAGTATTGAATATCGGGTGAGTCATCTAGGCTGTGACAGAGAAACATAAGCATTTCACCTGCAGACCTCCATAATGGCACTGGCTGTCTCTCCTTAAAGGTCATGTAGCCACATTTATTTACATTTTCCAGCCATGTGTGAACATTTTATTAAAGGTTTAAGATTTAAGTCTGCTCCAGACAAAATGACGATCTAAGCTAGGATACATACGTGATATATTTTCCCATGGGCTCACCAAAACTCGAGATTACAGCGTTATCCTATGTACAGCACTACCTACTGATTGCCATTAATGAGCTATTTACCTGACTGAGTAATGTGATTCTCTAAAGTGTGCACTAACTACTTTTTATTGTCACTGTGTTAATATCCACTTGCATGCACTCACCCTCTATAATTTACTCTGATCCCAGTGATGCTTCATATGAACTGTTTTATTACAAGAAGTTTAAAAAAAAGCGTAAATATTATTTCACATACTCCGACACTGTTTTGTAGGTAAATGTTGCACGTTTCATTTTGAATTTAAACTCCTCACATGTAAGCTGCTTTTTGTACGTTTCCACAGCTATGACATCAGGACAAAGCAGTGAGTTTGCATGTAATGTTAGAGTGGTAACGCACCCAGTTGTCAGCATGCTAGCTCAGGGAAATTTATTGTCTCTGGTCGAAGCTATGGATTAAACTTTAATACGTACAGCTTTCATTAAAGCATGCGAACAGATCCCACAGGGAGGATTCACATGTACACGTTTCTGCCACAGCAACAAAAGACCAGTAACGTCTTTTTTGCTGGACTGCACTCTTTCATTGCTTTGCTCATATTTAAGGTAAACTAAAGAACTTGTAAATATTTTGAGAGCTTCAACTCTTTGGACATCCTGTTTTATGGGGGCACTTGTAAAGTAGTCCAGAACAGGGGAAGCTCTATGAAGCTAATGCAGAAGGACATTTACATTTTTAGGCTACAGCTCCAGCAGAACCTCTTTATTTCTGGACTAATTCAAGAGACCCTCTCTAGTTTTTACAAGAAATATAGTAGAACAGCTTCTTAGCATAAGCAAATCAAAGCTAAGAGTTCCACCACTGAGTTTGGGAATGTAGAACGTTGCCAAAGTTAAGGTGTGCTTATGACGGAATCACGTACACGTGAATCCCCTCTTTCCTGGACTTAATATTTTCCGCTTCACAGTTTGCACGTTTTATCTCTTTAAGAAGTACACTGTGTCCTGTTCTTCTCTCTTTTGTGTTACAAATCTGACTAGCTCACTGTTTTGTGTTATTTGTTTAATAAAGTGACTCAGATGTCTTGCAGCAATTCAAGGGTTGCACTTTTCTAAAATTTTCAAGGCAACCAAAAGTACAGAGACCTCCCCCTTTTTTTTTTTTTTTTACTAACTCAAGAGCATCCCTTGTGGAAGTCAACAGTGTGACAGTTTTCAATTATATGGCAAGTTTTTTAGTTGAAATTTTCGCAACTTATCAGTGTAACCAAAGCTAACAGTTTTACTTTGTTTCAGAAGGTAGAAGATCTCTAAAGTCAAAGTGAGGTGTAGCCTGAATCACATACACATGAATCCTCTCTTTCCTGGACTCAGTATTTCTCTATTGCCACTTCTTTTCTGCACATTTATCTGTAAGATATCTGAGTCTCTTTCTTTAAGAAGTACACTGTGTCCTTTATTCTGCTGTTTTTGGTGTTACGAATGCATCCTGGCACATTTGACGATTTTAACCCACCCACCCCCCTGCGCCTTTATCGATACTTATCATGTGTAGATATTTGCCGAAATGCATCTTTTCACACCATCGGTAATAAACTGATTGCATATACAGAACATGAATGCACCTGAATCTACATATCAGACTCATCAAGGTGATGATAGCCATATTCTTTTCACATGATGTATAGCTACAAAGCACCGCACATTATCATCAGTATTACCTGTATTTACCTCTTCTTTGTTGATGGTACTATTTGTAAAAATGCAGCAGTAGCAGAACATTTATATGTGTAATAAATATGTAGCGTACGCAGGTGAGACGAGGATCAGGGAACAGATTGGCTGCACTGATACGGGTAGATGAAGCATGGCGTCTGTGTTTTTAAAACAGCTCACATCACGAAGAGCGTTACTCTCACGAGGGTTGTATTTTTCTAGCATTTACTCCAATGTCCTGTATCTGTACCTTGCACTGATGAGTGTATTTTGCCATTTATTAGCACTTGTTGTCACTCACTATCACAGTAACTCTCCTCCTAAATGTCTTTATATTTCCAGAATCCAAATAATAACAGTGATGTTCTTGTGTCAGCTTATCAGTACAAACTGAGAGTTGTTTATTACTGATATTCTTTGTTTATTGTCAGAGAAAAAATAAACGATTTCAGTACTGGGACGACATTAAGGAAGTTGTTTGTGTGTTGTCATTGAATTGCTTTGGCTGTCAGAGAAGAGTCTAGATAGATGGGCTACAAAATGAAGGCCAACCAGCTGATGGTGTTATACACAAGTTCAACATATCTAGGATGTCTTTGCATCAACTGGCTTCCCAACATCAGCAATTGGAAGTCTGCATTTGGAAGTAATGGACCAAATCATTTCAGCGTCCAAATTTGAGTCATACTGATAGTATAACTGTTAATTAAAAATGTCAATTGGTTAATTTTATGCATTAACAACTACTTGTTTAGGTCTTGGCATTTAAGGCCTATCGGGTTAGGTTTGGAATAATTCTGGTTTGGGTTAAAATACAACAGTTTTCAAGCTCTTTTCTTGATGAACATGTTGGTTCCTGCCCACTTTTCCTGGAAAAAATACATGCTTATTACATTAAATACATTTTCCACATTACTTAGAAATTAGTCCTTTTACATGAAAAACTATTGGTTTTTTTCATGACTGTTTCACATTTTCTCATGAGACCCTGACAGACATGGGGAAGTCTACTGCCAGCAGAGGAATGAACTATGAGCTATTACGCTTATCAGTATTAGGCTACAGCTGTACAATTAGGACATTGGGGAGGCTGGCAGATTACAATGGTTAGTCCATTAAATTAAGATTTAGATTTGTGTAAGACTTTCTTTCAGTTTTAGGCCTGGTGATGTGTAACGGTATGAATTATGTTTATTAATTTTTTTACTCTCAAACGTAGTCAGAGCCCACAAGCTGGGGTTCAGTAAATGTGATACGTGGGTCATCATGTGATACGTGGTTAGGCAGGCAATTTGAATGCATAAATACAAGGAGAGAGAATTTGGATTTTTGGTAATTATTGGATGGGAAATTGCCATGTGAGATGAGGTGTGGTGCTTTTTCAAACCAAGTTAGGGAAGTTAGCTTTTGTGGCTGATATTTAATGAAACATAACTCGTATCATCAGTTACTAACGTTACCTGAATTAGTATAAACTTGGCTTATAGATATGTAATAAGATAAGATAAGATAACCTGTATTAGTCCCACGTGTGGGAAATTTGTTTTGTTACAGCAGTGGACAGTGCAAAGTTGCATAGAAAAATTAGAGAAAAACACTGGAATAAGATACTGTACACAATAGAATAGAATAAATTAAAATAAAATACTATATAGAATCGAATAAAATAGAATAAAAATGCTATATACAATATGGGTATAATACAACGATGCGAGAAAGAGTATTGCACTTAGTGTTATTGCTATTGCACATGTGTGGATGTGTGTGTTTGATCATAATGATAAATAATCATAATGACATCTACTCCTAACACATTCCGTATATGAAAATAGTGAGGCAGACCAGTTTGTAAAAAATTAAAGTATCTTTATCCGTCACTCTGTGGTCAAAGGAAGGACAATATATAATTGTATTATGTAATTGTAATAATAATGTAAAGATACAGCTTCATAATGATTACAGGACATCAGACTACTTGTTCTTATTGCTTAATAATGCAGAATAATCATATAGAAATAAAAAAAACTTAAAGTTGTGCACTATTTGAGCATGTTGCCTGCCTGCAGCACTAAAGGACTCCGCGAGAGACGTCTGTCTCGCCCTAGCGGCACCTGTCCCTCTCCTCCTCTTCAGTTCGCCTCAACATAAGCTCATAATATTCTGTGATATGATTTACTGTGAGGTGTTTGACGAGGTTAGTGATGTTGCCACAAAACCTCACTGTCTTGCCACATGTATCACAAACCGCGTCCTGGCTGTTTGTGGAGGTAAAATACGTCCACACATGACTCCGTTTACGCTCAGCCATTGTTGTGAGTGCGCGCGCCAGGGGCTGCAACACATTTATACAGCTGTACTTCGCATATGACTTTGAAAGGCATAAGAGGAAGTAGTTCCTTCCAATTTAGACGATCCGAATGATATAGTTTCTTTCCACTCTGTTCCTGTTAATGATAAACTACAAATTTACCCCAAAGTACTAAAATATAAATATTTTAATATGAGAATCGATTCTAGAACATAAATTACTGCTATCGGAAGAATCGATATTTCAATATCGATCCGCACACCACTAGTCCATGACTGCTGATCACAGTTATAGTGAACTGTTAATAATATATTTGTGTTATCTCAAGGTATTGTGATTGTTTTAGAAGGTAACAGTGCCATGGCCTATAATTTATACAGTTGTGGTCAGAGGTTTATATGCACTCATACAATTGTTGGCATGAATGTCATGATAGTTTTGGATATTTAATGATTTCTTTGAACTATTCTCTTTCTAGAGAGGAAATACTGTACAGCAATCATTTATAATGACTTAAAAGAACAAGAGTCGGGTGTACAACCTTGAATTTATTTAGGGTTTTCTCTTAGCCACACATGGTCGTATGTATACATACAGGATACATACATATATCACAAATACAGGGAGTGCAGAATTATTAGGCAAGTTGTATTTTTGAGGAATAATTTTATTATTGAACAACAACCATGTTCTCAATGAACCCAAAAACTCATTAATATCAAAGCTGAATGGTTTTGGAAGTAGTTTTAGTTTGTTTTAGTTTTAGCTATTTTAGGGGATATCTGTGTGTGCAGGTGACTATTACTGTGCATTATTATTAGGCAACTTAACAAAAACAAATATATACCCATTTCAATTATTTATTTTACCAGTGAAACCAATATAACATCTCCACATTCACAAATATACATTTCTGACATTCAAAAACAAAACAAAAACAAATCAGCGACCAATATAGCCACCTTTCTTTGCAAGGACACTCAAAAGCCTGCCATCCATGGATTCTGTCAGTGTTTTGATCTGTTCACCATCAACATTGCGTGCAGCAGCAACCACAGCCTCCCAGACACTGTTCAGAGAGGTGTACTGTTTTCCCTCCTTGTAAATCTCACATTTGATGATGGACCACAGGTTCTCAATGGGGTTCAGATCAGGTGAACAAGGAGGCCATGTCATTAGTTTTTCTTCTTTTATACCCTTTCTTGCCAGCCACGCTGTGGAGTACTTGGACGCGTGTGATGGAGCATTGTCCTGCATGAAAATCATGTTTTTCTTGAAGGATGCAGACTTCTTCCTGTACCACTGCTTGAAGAAGGTGTCTTCCAGAAACTGGCAGTAGGACTGGGAGTTGAGCTTGACTCCATCCTCAACCCGAAAAGGCCCCACAAGCTCATCTTTGATGATACCAGCCCAAACCAGTACTCCACCTCCACCTTGCTGGCGTCTGAGTCGGACTGGAGCTCTCTGCCCTTTACCAATCCAGCCACGGGCCCATCCATCTGGCCCATCAAGACTCACTCTCATTTCATCAGTCCATAAAACCTTAGAAAAAAATCAGTCTTGAGATATTTCTTGGCCCAGTCTTGACGTTTCAGCTTGTGTGTCTTGTTCAGTGGTGGTCGTCTTTCAGCCTTTCTTACCTTGGCCATGTCTCTGAGTATTGCACACCTTGTGCTTTTGGGCACTCCAGTGATGTTGCAGCTCTGAAATATGGCCAAACTGGTGGCAAGTGGCATCTTGGCAGCTGCACGCTTGACTTTTCTCAGTTCATGGGCAGTTATTTTGCACCTTGGTTTTTCCACACGCTTCTTGCGACCCTGTTGACTATTTTGAATGAAACGCTTGATTGTTCGATGATCACGCTTCAGAAGCTTTGCAATTTTAAGACTGCTGCATCCCTCTGCAAGATATCTCACTATTTTTGACTTTTCTGAGCCTGTCAAGTCCTTCTTTTGACCCATTTTGCCAAAAGAAAGGAAGTTGCCTAATAATTATGCACACCTGATATAGGGTGTTGATGTCATTAGACCACACCCCTTCTCATTACAGAGATGCACATCACCTAATATGCTTAATTGGTAGTAGGCTTTCGAGCCTATACAGCTTGGAGTAAGACAACATGCATGAAGAGGATGATGTGGACAAAATACTCATTTGCCTAATAATTCTGCACTCCCTGTATGAGCCTCTTTTCAAGCTCTTTTTGTCTTGATGGTCATACTGGATCCTGCTCACTTTTATGGACAAAGACGTTATTAATTTCCTATTTAAATACATTACTCACTTATTCCTGTCCCAATTGCCCCCCCAAAAAAGTGACAATTCATGTCCATTTACTTGAAAAATGATTGTTTTTTCATGACTATTTCACATGGGTAAGTACTGCCAGCAGAGGAATGAACTCTCTAAGCTATTATGCTTATCAGTATTAGGCTGCAGCTGTATAATTAGGACATGGGAGAAGCTGACAGATTACAATGGTTATTCCATTAAACCAAGATTTAGATGTGTGAGACAGTTTTTATTCCTTCAGCTTCAGGCCTGGTGGTGTTTAACGGTCTGAATCATGTTTTAATATTTATTCTTAACTTTTAAAATATTAGTGTGTGCACAAATTTGATGTGTGGTAAACAAGTCCTTGCAAGTGTTCTGTTTGGGATCATGTATTAATCCTTATAGAACAATAACACTGATTAAAAATTGCTTGCGAATTTAGTCTTTCAGGGTTACACCTGAAGTTACCTGGATAAGCACCTAATCCTGTTTTGTAGCACAGGCTTCTGGTCTGGAGCAGAATGAATGTTCAGAATGAGATCCTTGTGGCTCCTGGATAGTGTCCTCCTTTGTAACAGCTGTACAGTTGGTCTAAAGAACACAGGGCCACAAAATATAAATAAATAAATAAAGTTTGAAGCACATTAAGCACAACCCAGAGATTTGTGATAACCATCATCATTATACCCACTGTCTCTGACTGAAGTACACCCTTATGGTGTCATTTATATCTCAGTGCTAACTCTGCTCTGTGTGTGGAAGCCCTGCAGAGGCAATTCAAGCATCTGAGTCTAGCTTACTTTTCTAACTGTCTCACAACAACAGAAACAGTTTGAATATAATAAATTAATAATAAAAAATAAACAGTTTGCAGAAAGCCAACCAACATGTCACAGGCGCTGGAGCAGAGCTTCTCAAGCTGGGAGCAAATTCCTGCTGGGCATCCAAACATTGTGTTCACATGAAAATGAAAATACAAACTCAAATGAAGAATGATCCTTATCAAACTGGCATTTATATGTTTCTTAAATAAAGAGTACAGTACAGCTTATGATTAATAATGGACAGATATTTTTACTGCAACATATGGAGTGATGTTACACATGCAGCCTGCTTTAAAAAATAATCCAGAGTTATCTTATTTTTCACAGCCACTCAGTTTATTGGTTATAAAGATGGTTGTTGTCATTATTAACTCCCCACCTGGTTTCTTAACGCCACATTTGTAAGATTCAACTTTTGCATTTTGGCCATGTTGGGTGTTTTTGGAACCTGGGAAATAGACTTAGATGAGAGGACAAAGCGCTGAGTTGTCAACTAATGAATGTTATACAGCAAGATACAAGCTGTCTCCATAAAATGCTCAAAAGCAACAAATAAACACAGATACCTGTGCTAAATAACATCCAAATAAAATCTTAGAATTTCTCGCAGCACGACAGGAGCACAGACTTCTTAACGGTCTGTTAGTACAAATAACTGCACAACAAGGTATATTATTGTTCTGATAACTGCATTAGAAACTCTGTACAGCACAAACACAGTACAGAGTTGATCCAGCTATAGTCTCCTGTGTCTCTACACCTCAGTCACAGAGGCCATGCCCCTGACTTTAAGCCTTTATGACATCGAAAAGGATCCTATACTATTGTTATTTAGAAGAAACTGTCCATAGATACAAAAAAAATCTTTTGTACAAGCTGTAAACATCCTGAGATGACTGTATTACTGATATATTGAGATTTTGCAGAGATGTGACCTCTAATCATTAAATTGTCCATCATTTTGCACAGGTGACAATCGTGGTGACACTGTAGGATCAACCAAAAAGGCCTGAGCATTTCCCAACCGGCTGGGAATTGCTGGTGGTTGATGGCATTTGTGTGGAAAATTATTGCTAAAGTCCCGATCATGCGAGCCTACTGACTGGCCAGTGACCCCCATTTTTCCCTATCTGTTCCTACTCTCCAAGCTGCAGTGAAACTTTGAAAAGTACAACACAAACTGGAAATGGGAACTGTTTGGCTTCAAAGTAAAAGTTGCAACTTTTGAAACATAAAGGCTGCAGTGCCGTTTGAAGACGAACCTTTCCCATTTCTGGTAGTAAAGCATTTCAAGTTTTACTTCCACTGGGCTAGCAGTTAGCACGTATTTGCCCACAGTTTTCTTCCTGTTAAAAGGGAGTTTTTCCTTCCCATTGTCACCAAGTGTTTGCTCAGAGGGGATTAGGATTCTAATTGCTGGGGTTTTCTCTGGAATATTATACAGTTGCTGTTTTCATTTGGCATTTTAAAAATCAAATTTATTTGAGCTGAATGTCATTACATGAGAAACCTCCATACTCCAAATCCAAAAAACTGTGATAAAATGAGTGTTTCCGGCTGTCTACGGTCTGTTTTAGCGCTCAGGAATTATTCAAACCTCATTGTTTAAACTCTGGCTGAACAATGCGAACATCCACCACTAGAACGGAGCATGTCTACGAAAGGAAATAAGAAACGGCACAACAGGTTCCCTTTACTTCTTTTCTTTTAAAGATTTAGACTGAAACTGAAACGACTCTTTATCAGAATTAATGTTGCTGCAGGACCATCATTATAAACACAATCGTGTTTTGACCTTTTGAAATCTGTTGGACTGACATTAAAGAGTCGTTTGATCTCGTCAAATCTTGAATCAAAGTTGTGATGAAGTCTCGACACCGTGCCTGGCCTCTCAGCAGGACAGCGAGTAACTTCACAAAATGTTTCTGGTTTATCTTTGATTGATATTAATGATACTGAACGGTTTGGCCCACATCATGTTTCCACAGAAATCTTTTTTGTTAATACAAATTATGTGCATATAGCTGATGGGAGATGATGCTGGCATAAAAAAGAAAACAGGAAAGTGGCTCAAATAAAACCATGCACACATGCAGCCGGCCCCACTCTGGCTGTGGGTAACATTTGGGTATTTGAGGTCTCAGGCCATCTGGTTTGGTTTATTCTCTGAACTCTAAATCCCCTTTAACTCAAACCCAACACCTACAGCACACGGTGCCACCACACTGCTGCCTCATACTGTTCTCTGTCCAGTTTTCACGCTTTTAATCACATATTTTTAGTTTTCCTCCAACCAGGTGAGGACATCCTGAATCTTGGACAGAGCTATTATAGCAATCTTGTTCACAGCAGTGGAAATTTGCGGAAATCTTTTTTGCTGCAAAAGTGTAACTATAAAGTATCAGGGGTGAGTCTAGAGTGGGGTGCTGGGGGTGGCACCGACCCTCCCATTGCCACAACCAAGTAGGGTAGTACATTTACTTACACAAGTACATCGCTTATGTACAGTTTTAAACATAGAATACTAATATTTTATTGTGTCATTTTGTCACTGCAGGTTTTAAAAATAAAAGTACATTTAAAACTGCCAAAAGTAAACAATAAAACACTAATGGGGTTAAAGTACTCAAGGGAACTAAATAACCTTAAACTAAGTAGTAAAACCCTGCTTTCTGGTGCCGATGTGCTGTCTCTGTCTTTGCAGAGGATGTGGCAATAAAATATGTCATATTAAAGGTACATTAATTGAATTTTGTCACACTTAAGGGTTGTGATGTGATGTCATTACTCATTTTTAACATTTTCAAATGTTTTAATTATTATAGCAAATAAATGAACATCATATAATCAGACCCTGATTGATAATCTCCTGATGTGTTGCACCGTTATTCTTCATCTGTGGCTCTGACCACATGTGCTTATGAGATTGAGGAAATAATATTTCATAAAAGCCTTTAAAGTTGCCAAAGGAGTAACAACAGTGACAAAAAAGGTGGTACATGTGATAGATGTAAAAAGGAAGGGAAATAAAATAAATTAAAAAATATCTTGCCATCCCAAAATTGGGCATTTCTGTAGAATCACCAAAGTCTTCTTAAACCGATACCATACGAGTATCTGCAAAAAATCTCAGATGAGTTTGAATCTCAGTGACCTCAGAGGGCAAGCTTTCTGAAAGTCTTGCAAATGCAATAATTTCAGAACAAAGTGACAAAGTATTTTAAAATTGATATCATAGATTTATATATTTGGAGGTTGAGCACTGGTGGCTGCCAGTATTTTTCTGCATGATAAATGCTGTTGTACTAAAAGAAAGAAATCTGTCCGCATGACTCTTTGAGCTATAAATCTAAGAAATAAATCTGTTTTTACAGTTAAAATTCCAGAAAGGTTTCCAGTAGCTCATTGCTCAGACTGTCCTGTAATTATAAAAAAGGAAAGCTTTTGTTAAAGAAAACATCCCTTTTTGTGCGCACCCATTGTAAAACAAAAAAACAAAACAAAAAACAGGAAGATTTCTGTAATTTAATTAGTTAATTGCTTTGGTGTAGCATGAATGGCCATGGAGGACATCTTTATTAGCAGGAAAGCCTTTAAAGCTACAAAACTTATTAAACAACTAAATTTGTTAAAGTAAATGTAAAAATTGAATCTAAAAACGTATGCACTCTTTCACATTTATAAAGCCATCCAGTGGGTTAGAGTCTTTACTGAGCTAATTCTGGACTCCGGGCCTCATGTTGGACAACCCTAATATTAACTGATCTAAGTGTGTTCTGCTCTGAAACTCAGTATTGTTAGTAAATTAGTCAAAATTAGTAAATGTTCCTTTTTCTTCTCAAAACTTCCAACCTTTGACCTGCATAACATAGCAGAGTAAGAACACACTGACACATAGTAGGTTGCATGTTTTGTAGTCCATTTTTTAAGAATTGTAGTTTCAGCATGGCAGACATCTAGCATCTCATTAAGGAGTCAAGTTTAAATGCAGGCACAGCCTTTCTCTTTTCCTAAGTCCTTCTCAAGTGTCCTTCACACTTTTCCTTGACCTCATGACATTTTCCATCAGAATCAAGGAAAAGTGGTTAGGAAAAGGAAGTTAGAGAATTATTTTTGAACTATTTGAATGTACCCAGAGTAACAGAAACTTAAAAACACGACACTGCCAAATTTGAAAATCACCATCCTTTAACATGAATATTTGTTTTAACCGTGCCAGCTGATTCTGAGCCTGTTCTTTCATTTAACTGTGTGATTGTTTTAGGAAAAAGCTGTTGGTTTTCCCTGCGACTGGCCTGAGCTGGAACTATGAAACAAACAGACTGGATTTAAAATCCTGTCCATGTGACTGCAGCATTTGTGGCTTAGTCGAGTCTATTTGTCATTTTGAGCAGGTTCCCAGGTTACATTCACACTTCTTCAGCACGTTACTTTTGGAACACGAACACGTGAGAAGTATTTTGTGTTAGAGTCTCATTGCTCAGTTACCACATCTGTCAAGGGCATTAGATCCAAAGTGGGGGGAATGTGGAGCTGTAAAGCGTGGAGCCTGATGCCAGCAGAGAAACTTAAAATATTGGACCTTCCCGCAGCTCAGGAAGCATCAAGGTTCTTGTAACCTTGCACGGTTTGAGCTGTCAGAGTAAATGTCCCAGCGTCTTCCTCTTTTTTGACATAATGACTTCCTCTTGATGCACAGCAACCAGTTTAATAACATTTCCCAAAGACACAAAAGTCTCATATTTCACAGGCAGATTGGGTTCATTTTGGACTTTTTGTTTTCTTTTGCTCTTAAGATGCTGGCCACACTCTGCATGCACGCCGAGGGATCTTTTTTCCTGATCCGATGGCCGGTCATCTTTGATTAGTGTTGCTGTTTTAAAAGGCTCGGTGCATAATGGCTCCCAGTGTGCCATCAGTCATGTTAGGATACTCGGAAGCTGCCATAAAGAGAAACTAGAGCTGCAGCACACTTGGCTAAACTTACTGCTGATGCCTCGAATTTAGTGAAGTACAAGAAGTGGATGAATTTGAACTCATTTTTACTGATTCTGTTTATGGACAGAGTTTCTCGGTGCAGCAGAGGGAATGCAGTCCTGCTGGCTCCATCGAACGATGACCTTCAGCTCGTACTGTGGCGTTTGAAATGGCTCGGGTGCCAAAACTTGCAGTTCTTCTGAGATCCACTTGAGGCTCCAGCAGTGATTCAGTCCCCATAGACTCTTATGTTATGATAAACATGTTTACAGCCTGATACAAAGAACAGATTTGGGATTTTGGGGTAGTTTTCCTGTTTGATAACTCTATAGTGGATGAATTTGACTGCTGCTAGTCTGAAGACGACGGGCTCGATGAACGATCCAACCACAAACCTGGAGGAGGAAACATGTGAGATGAAGGTCTGAGTATCTCTGCTTAGACTGTCGCCCCTGTAACCCACACATGGACCAATGGCTTTTAAAATTTCTCCTCTTGAAGTTTGGACCCATTTTTCAACATTTCAACAGCTTGAACGGCTGCCCGTTATGTCTCTCCTTCTCACACCGGAGAGGTTTCACTTTAATTATCTACCTGGACGTCTCATTTCTGAGTAAAAACTTCCTTGGGTCGTTGCTGTAAATCTTCTCATTCCTTAAAATGTAACTTAAATGACCGTCAGCTAATTCGAAGTTCGACCAAAGGAGGGATTCATAGCATTTAATTGCGTCTTAATGTGCAATTATCCAAGTTCCAATTAAGCAGATTAACGCAGTAAATCACAAACAGCCTCTCAATGCACCACAGACACAGATTATAACGGGCTGATCGCACCGAGCCTGAGTGAAACTGCTGGAGTTTAGACCAAGGATTGAAGCCTCCCTCCTTTGAGACCCGTAAACGGTGACAAAGCATGACCCGCCTTTGCTGCAGATCAGCAGTTTGCCCTCATCTGGGTTTGTTCTGCACTGAAATCCTCTTACTCCCCGTGCAGCTCTCAGTGGACAGGTTGATACGAGGGCTGCTGTAGTTCACCCAGGTTTCAGCTACATGTGAAATATTAGCCCACCATGTACGGCGCTCGGGAGACTGATTCATCTTTTGGATTTGTAAAAGAAAATACAGCCGGTTTTTACCCCCCAGAGTTCTGCAGACAGACTTATTTGTCTTTGAAAAGCATCTGAAAGCTGCTTCGCCTGACCAGTACTGAACCGGAGAGCTCCTCCGTTTACAGTTTTACAGTCTGTTCACAAAAACTGGAGCTCACACGTTTAATCATCCAGGGTTTGTTCCCATCTTATGACACGTGACTAACAGCAGGAATTTGTAGGAGCTCAGACAACTTACAGACCACTTTAAAACTTCATGTATGATTGTACTAAACTCCAGATTAGTGGTGTCAAACACGTGGCCCGATGGTCCCATTTTATCATAGTTTGAATGAAGCTTTCCACAAACTGTACCCGTGACCTCTGACCTCCAGTCCAGTGTTTGTGGATCATTTTCTGGGTCAAAGACTGAAATGGAGCTAAAACTTTTGGCGAAGTGATTCCTATAACTCATGAGATGAATAAATCTGAGTAGGGACTTTGGAGGTCAAAGCACTAAATCTGTGGCACTTTATCGTCTCATTTCTGTTTAATAATGAGCCATAAATAAGAGACTGTTGTTATTAGGAGCCATCAGAGGGATTTAAGGCAGCTGGAAGAGTGAAAAACGTTAATTATTTATGTCAGTAAGTCGATGTTAGACTCCCGTGATGAATGAGACTGAACACAGGTCAGAAAATATCCACATACTACTAGTACTGCTACTACTGTGAGTACTACTAACAATAAGAAGGAAAGTTGGTGAAGCAGAACTTTATTCCAGAGGTGGAAGAGGAGGGAAAGTTGAAGAATACAAAGATGATGAGGAGTTTGTGAAGAAGAAAAAGGAGGGGGAGGAGACTACGAAGGAGATTAGAATGAGACAGGAGCTAAGAAGGAGACAAGAGATGAGTAGAAAAGGGAGGAGGAGGAGAAGTGGCTGGTGAAGGACTTTGATCCAGAAGAGGAAAAGAAGAATTAGGTGGACAAGAAGACGGTCAAGGAGGAGGAAGCTAAGAAAACTGAGAATCAGAACGAGGAGAAAGGACAAGGAGAACTAAAAAGATAAGAGGAGAAGAAGAGAACAGAGACTTGAGACAAGAAGAGGAAAGAGAATGAAGATGAGGAGGCGAAACGGGAGAAGTAGAGGAGGAGGCGAATACTTGGAAAAGGAGGAAAGGAAGAAAGAGAACCAGGAGAAAACTATGAGACTGTAAATAGAGGAGAAGAAAAGGAGGTGATGGAGGAGGAGAGTGAGAAGGTACATGGTTAAAGTTTCTTTACCACGTGGTGCGCAGTGTCTCCGTGCACGCGCTTGTGTGCGTGCGCAAGGAGGATAAAAGCGCGTTGGAGGCGCGCGGGAGGCGTCAGGCTCACCATGCCAGGCTGCCCGCCGGTGCTCCGTGTCCGCACCTCCGAGCCGGCGCGCCTCCGTCTGTCGGACTCCCGCGCGGAGTCTCACTGATCCGCGGACGATGCGGCTCCTCGCGCTCTCCTCTCTGCTCCTGCTGCTCCTCGGCTCAGGTATGGAGGCTGTTCGTTGGTGGGAGACAAACCGGGAGGCTCTCTGCTCCTTTTTCTAATGAGACTGATATGGATTTACTCACATTAAACCTTTATTACTGTAGGAGGCTCAGTCTGCACGCGCGGACTGTGCGCTCCGGTGCGCATGAAACGATCCAGGTAAGTTTAGGCGGAGAGAGAGAGAGCAGAGCCAGGGGCCTTTCCAGGGTCTGGAAAGGAAGAGAAAAAGACCCAAAACAGAAAATTTCATCAGAAATAGACACAGAGGAGGATTTTCAGCTGCACATGCAGCTCTCATACGGATTTATAACATGAAAAATGTGTGCACGAGACTTTAAACAGCGATTTTTGAAAATTTAATAACTCATTTAAAAGTGTTAAAGTAAAAGTCGCAGTACTGTTTAATAGAAAAAGTTTCTGCGTAGAATATGCTTAAAGTACTCAGTGTGTACAGTCACATACGTGACATTACAATTGGCTCATTAATGTGTATATCAATTTAATGTTGTAACTGGACAGGATTTAGTTTTAACTATAAAACTCAGCATCATATATGTTCATATTTAAAACATACGAATTACTAAATAAATAAACAGTAAATATAAAATAAAATAAATAAATGGATTACAATGTGTAGTACAGTTATGATCAGGTGGCCCAACAAAGTTGTTGTTAAAGGTACTTTTAGTAAAAACCTTCAACACAAACGTAATGAAAGCTTTTGCCACAAGGTGGCAGCATTTTAAAGATAAGTTACACTCTAGAAAAATGAAAAAAACAGAAAATGTTCTTCTAATTTTCTGCTTTTTTTATTCACGTATTTGCTTTATACAAGTCTCCATAAATAGTAAATTTTAGTAAATTTGTCTTACAGAACATTCAATAGAACTTAAACAGATAGTTATGTATCAAATTACTTAAAAGTTTTAATTTAAATGCATACTGATTTTATTTTGACTTATTTTGATTTCAGATTAATTTTTACCTTCTTAAGATTTTTTTTCATATTGCATTTTATTTTATTGAGTTCTACATCTTATTTTACCAAAAATAGTTTAAATATGTTTGCTGTGTTTAACTTAATCTTTACCTTCTCTAGCAAGATTTAACAAATTTGTTTAAATAAAGTGTAGTTAAATAAAATATATAGAGAAAACAAGTTTAAAAAATTACAAAAAAGAACAGATCACAAATGGAAAATGATTAAACAAAAGAGATCAAAAAGAAAACACAATTGGATAAAAAATGATTGCGATGTAGTTGTTTATCCCAACCATCATCAAATTCTTCTTAAAAATATTTATGTATTGCCAATTTAAAGAGACGATTTCTACATTATTTAACGTTTATGTTTTATGCTACAAAAATAAGGTTACGTATAAAAATACCCTGAATTCTGTACAGAAGTTTAGCTAAAAGTAACGCTGTGCAGTTTTGACTCTTACTCGCTGCACCACCTTGTGGCTGGTAGTGGTATTACTGGAGAGTACGGCCTGGCCTTTTTTCAAAATCGTACAAAAATCTCTGGAGCACATCATGGACATCACATTACAGCCGCTGTTTCTTCCCATTCTTCTGCTGGTTTCAGTTAATTTTTAAACAAAACACATTTAAACAGACAGCTTCAGTGCAGTCCTTCAGTAAACGTGCTGGAGTACACTAGCACCGATATTACTGTGCTGCACCCCTTGTGCAGTTCCCAACAAAAAGCCAGAACATAGTAATCTGTTTTTTCTTTTGGAGTTTCATATCTGAGTGGTTTGAAAATAAGAGAAAATGTTTAAATAGCATATTATTATTAATAGTATTAGGATGTGTTGTCTATTAGACAGACAGAGGTAGTACTGTACTATATTTATTCTTATTTTATTTTATTCTAATTTTTGCTTCATAACTTTTGCACTGTCCACTTCCTGCTGTGACAAAACAAATTTCCCACATGTGGGACTAATAAAGGTTATCTTATCTTATCTTATCTTAGCATAATAACTATTTTACAGGATTTATGATGCATCACATTTTTTCCAATACAGCATACTGATTGCTGGTCCATTTTTCACTTTCACTTCTACTTTATCAGCAACACAGAGTGCAAACATCAACTTTTGTTTCAAGCTGACCTGAATTTCTGTTATGGAACGGCTGTGTGCAGGCAGGAAAAGGACCCAAAGTGCAGACACTCGGAGGCAAAACTTGAACTCAAAACAGCTTTAATGCTAAACTCAAATGTAACATAACCGGGTATATCAAAATAAAGTTATGCGGGAAGCCTGACAGAACACACAGCATGGCATAAGAGTAGATCACAACACCGACAAACTGAAACACAGGGCTTAAATACATAGAGGGAGCAATCAGGGAATGGGAAACAGGAGGGAAACACAGCTGGGGCAAATCAGGCCTAACGAAACAGGGGAAGCAAAACCAGATACATTAACATAAGACATGCACCTCCAAAGTAAAACAGGAAACATAACACAGACTGAACTTAAAGACACAGACTCACAGGCAGGTACTGCAACAGAGGGAACAGAGACATAAACTATAAGACAGAACTCTAACAAAGAAACCAAAGACTAGAAATGATAAATAATATAATAAACTCAAAACTTTGGGTCAACGACCCAGGCATCCTAACAATTTCATGTGGAGGTGATGAGAGCTGGATCTACAGTGCACGCTTTCCACGCCTGAAGGCAGCGAGGAGCGAGACCAGGAGCAGGCTCATCATTTTTCCTGCATTCATGGGTTTGTGCACCGTGAATCCATCCCCTGGGGTCAGACTGTCATTGCACAGTTTTACGGTGAAACCCAGAGGTGTCGCACGGAGAAGGAAACCATGTGCACTGTGGAGCCATGTTGAAAACACAGGATTTGAAGAACACAATGTTTGCTCGCCACCTGGACTCTTCCACTTTCAGAAAATGAAAAGTAAGCTTGAGGATCACTGTTCTGACACACTGAAGAAGATCCAGCACCCGGTATATTTCAAGTAGAAGTACAAGAAGACAGAAAAACACTTGCTAAAAATGATCCAGAGAAACCCGAGAGGTTGATTCAGAACAGGATAATCTAAATAAGCCCGTACATCGCTGTTTTTTATCTAAAACGAGAAGGAGCTGCAGCTTTTCCTTAGGCTTAGTTGGCAACATCAGCAGCCGCCTTTCTAAAATAAAAAGTGCACAATAACTCATCTGGTTTTTAGACTTCTTGAGAAGAAAAGGATCCTCCATGTCCACAGCACCAACGAAATGCTGTGCGGCTGTCTCCTGATACAAAAAGTCCTGTAACTCATAATTCATATCCTGGGATTAAACCTGCTGAAGAAGAAAACACTGAGACTAGTGATGTCATGGTGCTTTTATTTTGTAGGGACAAATGCATGTGCACTTAATAATGCAGAGCAAGAAATCCATAGGGAAGCATGTGTACCCACACATTACATACATACGTATTTATAGCTGTAAACGTTCACATGCATGGATATTTGCACAACAGCCGAATAAAATAAAACTACTCGTTTCTCTTTTAACGTTTCAGAATATTTCTAGTTTCAAATCATTCTCATTAAAGAGGCTGGTTATCTAAACCTGTGCTGCTGCTGCAACATGAATCTCCACTCCAGGAGTGGATTTTGTATCACAGCGGTGCTCCTCTGAACATCCACTCCAGCCTGTGATCAGGGTTATTAGGATGCCATCTTCGGGCAGGCAGGATCAAAGTGTGGCTGTCCGAGAAGATCCAAACGTAGGAGACACACTTTTATTGAGAAACAGCGTGGCAAACAGTCCAGATGTGGAACAGGCAACACAGCTGTTTTTGCTTTGGGTGTTTTCTAGTTGTATTTTGTTTAATTTTTATGTTTTTTTAATTCAGTTTCAGTGGGTTTGCTTGTTTCAGTTTAGTTTTTATTGTTTTAAAATCTGTAGTTTTAGTCTTTATAATTTATGTTGTAAGGAAGGCATGTGCTGGAGGCACAATAGAAGGAAAATAGATTAGAGTAGAATAACTTTATTGTCTCATTAATGAAAAAAGGCAAAAATCAGTGAATTTATGATAAAAGCAAAACAATGGCTATCAGCCCACATTCATAGATATTCATTTATAAAACTATACAACTATAGAAATACATCCCACCATGTTATTATTCAGTATACTGACTGTTTTTGGCACAAATGACCCTTTATAAGCCTTTTTGATTGCTAGAGGCGTCCTATAACCTCATCATGAGAGCATTAATTCAAGATTAAAGGAGGCTGTTCATGGTTAGCAACAAAAGACCAGGCTTTTCTTAAGACAGTGCTGGTGATACAGCTCATCCAATGAAGTTTATTGTTGACAATAGGAACAGGTATTACATTAGAAACACAGCTTGTTGACTCAAAGTATCAAACACATCCATCAAAGTCTGATCATGTAAACTCTAAAAAAAAGTTTTTACTATATGAAACTAAGTTTTTCACTACTTGTAACTATTTGTTTTTCAGACTTCATAAATTTTCTTGGTCACCCCCAGCAGGTGGCCGCCCCTCCCTGAGTCTGCTTCTGCTGGAGCTTTTGTCCTGGTAAAAGGGAGTTTTTCCTTCCCACTGTCGCCAAGTGGTTGCTCAAAAAGGGTTGTCTGATTGTTGGGGTTTTCTCTGTGTTATTGTAGCAACTTTACAACTTTACCTTACAATATAAAGCCCCTTGAGGCATCTTTTGTTGTGATTTGGTGCTGTATAAATAAAACTGAGTTGAAATTGAAAATCACCAAAGAGAGGAGATGAAACTGATAGAAAAAGACAAAAACATGAAATTATCCAAAACCATGACTCTTCTTCTTATAGATTTTTTTTTTTTAAATAACCTGAAGTTAAAACACAAGATGAGAGGAGCCTGAGGAACTGGTTATAAACACCTTAAATGTCAAAATAAGATGATCCATGAGTCAGTCAGCCACAGAGACATGAGGATCTATATGTAGCCTCTAGACTGTTTTAGTGATGGGTAAGACTTGAAAGGTGCTGTGTGACTGATCCCCGTCTCCAGCGTGTGACTCGCTCTGTTAAAAATATATCTTCTCAGTTATGAAAAATAGATTCTGATTCGGGTCAGGGTGCTCATGACCTGCACTGGATTTCTGCCGGAAATCTGTTTATCCTTCGCTCCCAGTAAATAAGCTCTCTGAAGGACACTCGGTGTAAACAAGTCAGCTTCACTGTGGAAACGGACAAATATGAGCTATCAAAGGGAGACATGATGAAATGTGCTGCTAAGATAAACGCACCAGCAGCAAGGCAGATAAATAATTGAGCATTATCTGTCACACAGATTTGAAACGGTGCAAGTCAAAGGCAGAATATTTAACAAAGTAAAACTCGACTCCACTTTGAGGTGAAACTTTCACGATAAAGCTGGAGGAAAAAACAGTGTCGAGGACGTTGTTGGGCTGAGTTATCGTGAATGACGGGGTTTCTGTGTGTGTGTGTGTTTCAGGGCTGGCTCTGCAGATCCAGTGTTACCAGTGTGAGATGACGCACGACTGCTCCACGCCAGAGTTCATCGTCAACTGCACCGTGAACGTGCAGGACATGTGCCAGAAGGAGGTCCTGGTGAAGGAGGACGGTAGGTCATGACCTTGGTGTAGCGGATTGGATCTGCGTGGTTCTGAGGAGCTTTGCAATAAAACTTTAACAGAATCCCAAACTCAAATATATAAACTAAGAATTCAGAGCGCACAACTGTTCCCCGTGTCTCCAGGCAGGATTAGCGTGTTTGTGTTGGTGGGCGCTCAGGCAGTTATATTTCCTCAGCCGGAGGAAATCTTGTAAACAAAAGGCCGTTTTGAAGTGACGCCAAAGAAACAGTTTGTATTTCTGGCATGTTTTAAGGCTCCCCTCTTTGTGCAAAGACAGGAGAAAGACAGCTCTCCAGGCGCCACCGCCGTCAGCTGAAATCAAACTGATCTGAGGTCAGCGAGGACAGGGCCCTCGCCACACTACGACTATCATTAGAGGATGAAATACTTAGCTGCGGGGCAGCTTTCATGGATATAAACTGTGCCATTTTCATGTGAGAGGGAGATGTTTTGCATACACAGACAACTGTGTCCTTTGTGTGAGATCAGACTTTTCTACACCTCATATCCTGCGAACTATAATCCAACAGAGCCTGACAGATAAACCACCAGATCTGACGCTTCGGACGATATCAGCTCCCTGCAGATACACTGCTAGCAGTGTGCTGGCCTGTAAGTAATTGAGGTCGTGTGAAAGAAAAAAGAAAGAAGAGTTTTATGGACTTGGGGGGGAAATAAGGAAAGAACTGGAGCGAAGTTGTGGGATATTGGAGTAAAAGTGGAAAAGGGGAAGAAGGGAACAGGAAGTGATCTGCACTGGAGTCTAAAAACACAAGAGGGTGAACAGGGCGCTGTAGGCTAGAACAGGTTAAACCAACTGTGAGGTTTCAGTTCTAAAAAGCTGATCAGAGTTAGCTCAATAAACTCGGAGTATGTTCATCCTGAGTTTATAACGACCTTCATTCTAATCCAGTGAACTGAGGAGACTAAAGAATCCGAATTATCATGTTTAGCTTAACAAAACCAGAAAAATGAGTCCACTCATCCACTCAGTCATCATTTGCCCAGTCGAAACTTCCCTTTATAGACAATAATCATGAAGTACGACCAAAACTTATTCAGCTGAAGCATCTCAGGGACGTAAATGATGATTAGAAATATGAATAAAAGGTGTATTAGCCCACCCAGTAACACTGCTGGAAAAAATAACATGATCCTGAGACTTACATGACAAACATTCAACAAGGTGCTGGAAAGATTTCTAAGATTTTGGTCCATGTTGACATGATAACATCACACAGTTACTGCAAATCCATGATGTGAATCTCCTGTTACACCATGTTCAAGAAACCAGTTTAAGATGATCTGAGGTGTGTAATCATGCTGGAAGCAGCCGTCAGAAGATGGGTACAGTTTGGTCATAAAGGGATGGACACAGTCAGCAGCAACACTCAGGGAGGCTGTGGTGTTTAAACAATGCTCAGCAGGTACTAAGAGACAAAGTGTGCCGAGAAAACATCCTCAATCAAAGAAGCTCTTCTGCACACCCTGAATGTAACAAGTAGTTATTTGAGTTGCCGTTACCTTCCTACCAGCTCAAAGCTGGTCATTCTGATCATGTCTACATACCTAAAAACATTAACTTGCTGCCACGTGATTGGCTTATTAGACATTGGTGTGAAATGAGCAGGTGTCCCTAATAAAGTTTCACGTGAGTGAGTGGTAATAGTTTAAAAACAAAAAAACATTATGGCGACCAAAGTGCAGCCACAGTCCATCGTTTATATCCAGCTTGTGGTTTCAGTGTTTGAAGTTCAGTGACGTAGGGACCCACAGTGTCTGTGATCTGCGGTTTCAGGTGCTGGTTGGACCTGGCGGCTTTGGATTCTCTCCCCCTTATTCAACATGTTCTGCAGCTGCTTTCTTTTCAGAGTTGTGCATTTGCATCGCTTTTGTTCAGCTCACATTATTCGGTATAAAGAATGCGCAACCTCGTTATGAAGGTTTTCAATCTCATTTAAAAAGCGCGCTGACACTCGGCTTTGACAGTGTTCAGCAGGGGCTATTCAGACTTGAAGTTAGCAGGAACGCACAGAAAATCCCACAAAAACCCTGCAGTGTTTACATCCCTATCTGCTGGTGAGAGCGCGGGCACTAAAGGTCACTCTCCCTGAGGTGTCCTTCATTTTAATACCCAGTGGAAATTGGAGGCGTGCATGCGGGCGAGTGGTGTTGTTACTCCCTCTCTCTCTCTCTACAGCTGATGAGCAAACTCAATAAGTTCCTGTCTTTGGAAATGTGGATCCCAATTCAAAGGGCGAGCTCGCTGCACTGTGGTGTCGACAGTTCTTTAATAAGAAAATTTCTGCATGAATGCTCGTGTACGTCCCGGCTTTTATCTCGCAGTGTTATCATTAATGCTGCTCTGCGAGTACAAGGAGGGCTCGGGAATCCGGCTGACCGCACCTTATCGCTGTTTGCAGTGCAATAGATGGATTCACAATAGCACCGGTACCTCTGAGCGACGTGTCCGAGTGATAAGAATGAAAATTTGTCCAGCTGTGTGATTCTTACACAGTACACTTGCTCTGAGCAGCTACAAGTGTGCGACTTTGCATGCAGCTCCTCAGTGCAGATGTAGGAGCACATCCTCGGCTGGGGCTTGAAGATCAGTGCTTCTGTATCTGAAGGCGTTAAACAATCATCTGCTTTCTTAAAGGCAGATTAGAAAGGAAGGAAATTTTCAGGCCTGAAGAACGATTTTACACCCACTCCAGAGGCACAGTCTAGAGCCAAAATCTGCTTTTTTTGTTCACCATGATTTTTCTGTAACCAGCATTCATTGTGATGGGAATGATCACAGTTTCTGAAAAATGCTCCCAGTTAATGTTTGTGATGTAGAGTAACAGAAACAAGCATCAATGTTTGATCTGCTTTCTGATAATTCATTGGAAGAAACTTGAAAAAGTGCATTCTGGGTAAATATTTAGGGCTCATTCTGCCATGTGAGATATCAGCTGCTCCTTTGTGCCTACATTTAGATACCATATTTGTGTTTGTCTGACAGCCTTGCTCCATTATATTCCAGTAATTTATCTCATTTTTAACTCTCACCTGATGCCTGCCTTTTGTTTTCCATCATAATCCAATGCAAAAGATCCAAGCTGGTTCATAAAAAGGGAAGGACCCCCCACCTGATGAACAGCCCTAAACTATTCCTGTTAAAGGACCAGCAGTGAACAAAACCACATGCAGAGCAAACATCTTTTCCTATGATGGCAATTTTTTCTGCTGGGCAGCATGAAACAAGCTCTGCTTCCCGTCTTCTATTACTATAATCATCTTTCTCCTCTGATTATGTCTTGAGAAAAGATAAAAGGCTGTGCTTTTACCTTGGAGACGGATGTTTATCGCCCGTGTATTTAAAAAAGGAGATGATTGTCACGCTCCAGTGGGCCACCTTTCATTTCAGAGCCTTCTCCTTTAATGGAGGGAGTCGATTTACTGTAATAAATGATATGAAAGTGGTCACCCTGCAACTCCTCAGAGGCAGTCTCAAAGAGACGGTAGATTAGTGTAATGGCACACAAACTCACACCAAAGAAAGTCTGGCATTAAAGTATTTTTGCAGGTGATAGTGATAAAGTATTATAATAATATAATTAAAGGTTTTGATGTGGAAATGTCACAAAAAAGAAAGTGAAAATACTTCCTTGGAGCTCACTGCCTGCAGATGGCGCTGTAGGGTTTGAGCGTGATGTGTGTCGGGTGACGGTCCTGGGTGGACGCCCTGGCGGTCTGACCCCCGGCTGCTGAGGTTAGCTACTGGGATGTGAAACTCCACCACTCTGGCAGGGAAGCAGCCCAAACTGGTATGTGGGGTTGACTGATACCAGGTAGATATACTCAGACTTACCTCAACACACAGCTCGGGCTCTGAAACAGTGTCCTGGAAAAGGGCTGGAGCTGCCCTCGATGAGAGGAGGCTGGGGTGGGCCTTCTAGTATCCCCTTGGCTCGCTGCCAGTACCTTTAAGTTTTTCTCGGTGAATGATAAGGTTGCTTCTTTAGGTTTGGTACCAAGTCCTGACTGTTGTTTGCACTTGTTTGCAAAGCAACAGTCAGGAGCACCCAGTCTTCTTGGAGTTCCTGGGTGCAGTGCTAAAGCGTGCCCCATCTGCAACTCCATTGTCCTGCTGGATAACTTCAATGCAATGACAGAGAGACCTGGAGGAACGTGAGTGGGAGATCTTCAATTTCCACCTTCAACCAGAACTCCAACAGCATTCTGAAGAAGGCTTGGGACACTGATTCCAAATGGAGCATCTCATTAATCCCTCTGGCACTCCTTCCATAGAGGATGCAGTGGACGGGGGGGGGATGTGTCACCCATCATTTTGCAGCAAGGTCTCACACTGGTGAGACTGCCATTCAGAGTTGGACTTGCTGGTGTCCAACTCTGAGAAATCTGGAAGAAGACCATTTTTTTTAGTAAGGGGAGAATAATTTTTAGCCAAAGTATTAAAAAAGTTCATCTAAATTATCTCAAATTTGGCACTGCAGTTACTCAGGTAACCAGCAACACTTTTGCCAAATTTGAAGCTGACTATATCAATGAATGGGCAGATGTTACTGGTAACTGGTAACCTTTCAGTAACAAAAATTAGCCATTCAGTTAATTTGTCATTATTTGAGGTTCAGAGAAAGGATTGATTTCTGGCTATCTTGAAAAATAATAAAACAGTCCTGTATCACGAGTATTAGAAGGTGCCCAGTGACTTTTTAAGTAAATCCAGCTGTAGTGATCAAGACAAGAAAAACAGCAAGCTTTTTACTAAGGAAACAAATGTAAACGTGCAGTTCAGCTGAGCAACATTATTGCTTAAAACTGTCTTCAAAAACATGTTTAACAGCCCATAGATGATCATCACTGCTGTGCGCTTCAGTCTTCCCTTCACACTAAACATGTAAAACCTTCACAGAGGCAGCAGACTAAATGAAACAGCGATGGCAAGACGAATAAGCGCAATTATTCCCCCTCGGATTCCTCTGAAAATCAAACGACAGTGGCTGATGTGTGGCAGCGCAGCACGTTAGGCAGCTGATGAAGGCAGATAACTAACACATCACCGGCTGAGCACAAAATCATCTTGTTTTTTTGTTGTTGTTGTTGTGAAGGTTTGATTTCACCACCTGAAGCTGCGGTGTCTCATCTCTGAACAGGTTTTTGAGGCGTATTTGCTGTTTTATGTGCACAGGTTCAATATTTGCCATCAGAAAAGAAATTCACTGACAGTATTTGAGTCAGAGCAATTCCTGGATTTCCTGTTTTTGTTCTTTAAAATAGATACAATTGTGTCAAAAGTTTCTTTGGAGAATCGCTTTCAGATACTGTTACTGATTGTATGTCTTTAGGCCTGCTAGTTCTTCTTTTGTCCTCCACTTGTTCAGCTTCCTCAGATTTTTTTAAGGACACAGCACACCATGACAATATGTGCCACATTTTTGGGTAATAACTCTTTGTAAATCATCCTCATTTTGCAAATATACTATTTTGTGTCTGTCAAACTCTATTATCTTAGGCATTTTTCACAGATTCAACTAAAGAAATTGGAACAAGTAATATGTTTCTGCAACAGGTTGAGAGTAACAAAATCCCTAAAGATACAATTTAAAATTGGTTCAAACACAACACTGTAGTTAAATGCCTTTTTTATGCTTCAATGATTCAGAGGTAATCTTTTAAGCATCTGCCCCAACAAATACCACTCACACGAATTAAACACGAAAACACAAGATCTTAAAAAGTAAACTGAATCAAGCAAACTCAAAACTAAACTGACATCAAAATGAAATAAAAGTTTTTTAATTAATGAAAAATATAAAAGTATTATAACCCTAGAGCCCTGATTACTCAGAGCTGTAACACCAGACTAATTCCTGTCAATGGGCCGGTTCAGATTATGTAACGACGGCTGATGACCCCAACCCAGCCACCGCTCGTCTTGACGAAGAGACCACAGAGCATCACGGAGCAAGATGGAGACAATGGCGGCTTCACCCGTGTCTGCCTGATTTCACTGCTTATCTAAATTAGCTTCTGCAATTCAGAAAAGTTAATTTACTGTATCAGAGAAAAGGAAATGAGACTGTGGTTACTCTCGGAAGTTTACATTCATTCGGTTAAATCGAGGGAGCGGGGCTGCTGAAGTTTGTCAGGGTGAGGTTTTGTGAACCAGTATTTAAAGGACTCAAAATGTATTATTATTTCTAAAAGGAAAAATTACAGGTCATACATTTTTGCACACTGTGTGGTTACTTGTGTAGCTCATGAATTTGGATGTTTAGTTTTATCACAGAGCAAACTGAGCAGGCTGCAGTGATCCTGAATGGTAAGCAGTATTTGACCACATGTGATGTGGAATTCTTTAACAGCAGGGAATGAACACCGACCAGCACAATGTGTGTGACGCCTGGAGAAAACAAAAAAGCATTTGCATCTGTATTGTGACTGAGTCTACTCTTTCAGCCATATGGACACTCATTGTCCGCTTCATGTAGTCAAATGTGTGAGGCTGTGTATATATAAATTTGGACACAGCCAGCAGGAGCTCGTTCATGACCTTTGGACTTTACATTTTGAAGCCTCAGGACTTGTTAATAGTCAGTGTGCTGGTTGTTGTTGGGTACCAACTGTGTGTCAGCCAGCCAAGTAGTAAAAATTGGACACTAACTTCTTTGTAACAAGGAAAAATCAGTGGTTCCATTGAATATTATTTAGTTATTAATTTTTTTGCTGTTGATGAGAAACTGGTCGTCCAGAGGTTGAAAGAAAAGCAATTGCACCTCTTGCTTCGCCGTAGGCAACTTAGCCTTAGCCTTCTGCTTTTACTCATAGACAGGTTGCCAAATGTTTGCAGATAACTGCAAACAACTGGAATCAGTGTGTGATGGGTTTCAAACTAATATAATGACAAACAGTACTTGTAGCAGCTATCTGTGTTTGTGACATTTTGCAATAGGGGACTCAACACCAATCGGTTAGTATCTAATAAACTCCAATATAAAAGTAAGGCTCATTCTGCAGTTTAATCGTTCTGCCTCATTCTGCAGTTTAATCACCAACCTGTGGAGGAACTTCTGAATTTCAAGTCTGTGGTTGGACTCTAAATGTAAGTAGTTATTAGATTGAATTGAATTTCTGTTTACTCACAGTATGCAGATACTACCACCACTCAGCAAGGTACAGAATCACAGCACAGGATTATCACAAACAGACTGCATGTACCTGCCAACCTGATTCAATAGCAGTCTGATTCCTTCTTACTCCTGTTTTGCTGTCTTGACACACAAAAGATGCTTTGAAGATAGCAGCTAACTGCTCCGGTCCCACATCTTCGTTCATATGACATTGCTAGCAAATTGCTGTTGTTGCACATATATTAAATGGAGGATGATGAGTTTGTTGTGCCAGACAGGACCTCCAGCAACCATTCGCGTTTTTCCCTAGCGACCAGAGGGTGCCAGGTGGGGTCGGTGATCTGTCTGTGGGCTGCAGCAGATGGTTGCCCTCCCTGAGCCTGGTTGTACCAGAGGTTTCTTCCTGTTAAAAGGGAGTTTTTCCTTCTCACTGTCACCAAGTGCGTGCTCAGATGAGATGGTCTGATTGTTGGGGTTTTCTCTTATTGCAGGGTCTCTGCTTTACAATACAAAGTGCCTTGAGCCAACTACTGTTGTGATTCAGTGCTATATAAATAAAACTAAATGGAATTAGTGATAAGCAACAGACTAACTTAGATCCACCTGTTATATACAGTAAATCAGATGATTTTCAAAGGTTGTTTTAAGGTTGTCCACATCTTGAAGTATATTTGGGCAAAATGCGGATCCACAAGTTACCCCAGATGTATTCATCAGTGCATGGAAAACTGCTTAGACATAGATAAAAGCACTATGGAAGTACCAGATCCACTTGTAATCCACTGTATATGGATGGACCACTAGTGTCAAGGTTGTAAGTCATCCAAAATGCTCCCTTTCTCTAGACTTCATCTTCTTCTACTAGACTTCTGCACACGGTGCAACCTTTGAATTTGGTAACTACTTGATTCTACATCCTTCACCAAAAATACCTGCTGTGAAATTTCACCGTCCCCGCTGAGCATTTATCTTGATGACATCTTTACTTCAGCTCGTATAACATCCGCTATCTCATTTCACTGCCTCGTCTGGTTTGATTTAAATGGACAATAAACTCTATAGAGCAGACTCACATCACTCTGTCTCCAGTAAGGAACTGTTATTTTGCACATGTCAAGGTCACTGGCAAAAAAACCCCAAACAAAAGCATTAGTGTTGATCCTGTTCTATGCTTCTTTAAAGTGTCAGTGAATCGCTCGTTTCTTTGGTTAAAAAGTCATTTAGAGGAGTAGCTGAAGGGTTTCCAGACACTTATTGGATCCTCCCTGTGCAGCCAAGCATGCTGATTCTCATTAGACTTCTTCTCTCTTCATCCTTTCACCCTTTTTGCCATAAATTAACTCAACAGCATAATTTAGATTGAAGTGCTGAATCTTTGGATCCCCATGCACAAATTAAACGAAATCCCACCCAGGCGCTTCAGATGTGATGGAGTGTTTACCTGATGTGCCGTGTGAGCTTCATTACGCTGATATCTGCTCCTGAAATGTGGCACATCAATGCATATATTCTCCACGCTTAAAGCTACTACATATGGAGTGTAATCAATACTCAATACTCAATTACAGAGCATGATGTCTATAAAGGATTTGTTCAGAATTTCAATTAGAAGAGCCCTCCTGGCTGTGTGTGAGCTCAGTGTGTGAGGTAATCGATAAAATATTATACTTAGTTATAGGTTAGTCGGCAGTTTTGCAATTAAACAAGAAACCTCTGTGATCTATAATAGACTCCGAGTGCTGCTGTTCAACTTATTTATTCATTAACATGTTTAAAAATAAGGAACATAAAAAAGTTTGGTGTACAGCTGCATCACAACACTGAATCAGCTCATCAACAGCAACTCGCTATCTTACTTTTAGCAGACTTTTAGAAGACAGTACAATCCAGGGGTATCTTATAGCTACAATTTAAATGTATAACATGCTAGCAGATCTCCCACTCTCTTGATTTCTGGTTTCATAGTCGGCGTGAGGGAAATTTCTATTTATAAATAATTACAGACTGCTAACATGTTAACATAAGTTAACATAAGTTAAGTGAGGTAACTTCATCTTATCAGGTTCGAAACTGCAACTGCCCAGTGACATTGTCTCAGCATTCAGTTAGCATGAGCCAAGAAGCTAGATAACGTAATTAAAAAATCGCTAGCAAATTATTATGAGTAACCTAGATTGGGCTAAAAGCAAATCTAACTGGATAACATATTTATCATTTTCTTAAATTAAATAAAGAAAATATTTTCCATTTTTTCCAGAAGATAGTGTTGGTAATAACAACATTTTTCCCCGACATTTTAAAGCTATGATATCATAACAACATGATTGGTCAGTAGCAATGTCATGGACCTTAACTCAACCGAAAAGTGTTTTGTACTCTATGGGACATTTTACCATAGACTACTATAGGATCAGATGTCTTTTTGCACATGTATCACCCACTGGTAGCTGTTACAAACAATGCAGGTTTAAGGCACTTTCACATTGGCTGCGCAAGATCTGGTCTTCCTCCTGAGCTACAGCCACCCCAGTTTTTTATTTTTCATTTCCATTTATCATGCTTTATAAATGCTGATACTGATATATCAGCAAATAGCTAATATTGGCTGATTACACTGTCTCACTGATAAATCAGCTTTACTAAATGGCTTTCCTTAAATGGGGTTTCTAGCTGTCCTCATTGAACATGTCTAATTTTGGCTCCACGCTATGTTCATTGCAAGCCAAACTTTATGCACCATGGATCTATTACATTTTGTTAGGCCATTAAGCCTGATACATGTAGACTAGAACACGGGTGAGGGCCCAGATTACAAAATAAAAGTGACAAAGAAAATAAAGCAGCAAGAATGGTAGAAGAAGCATCAACATCAAGATACTTAATGTGAGTGACAGATCGTCTTTATTGAACTTTAAATGAGAAAGTTAAAAAGCTCCAGAGACGAGAAAAAAATCAGTCAAAATCTGACAGGGTGTGAAAAAATAATAAAACTTGAAGCCTGATTAATGAAAAACTGTGACTGACATGTACAAATAAAAAAAGTTGAACTAATGATTGCACACAGAGGGTGGTGACTGGTCTGGAGTTTAAATAAAGCTTCTAAATGAAGGTATGAATGAAGATGAAGGAGCTGAAGAGGAGTTGAGGCTAGCACACCAATAAAAAGCCTGTTCGACTGTGACTGAAATGAGAAAAACCATCACATTTGTTTTCTTTGTCAGTAATATCCCACTTTTATTAACGCTCATTTTCCCCTGACTGAACATGTTACCCACTGTTTCCATCTTCAAATTACTGCTCAAAATATTAAAATTAAAAAAGACATATTGACTCTGTTCCTTGGGTCCAAGCATCAAAAAATGACTCATCTTTCTAACATGCTGCTGTTCCTTGTCCGTTAGCTTATTTATTTTTTGGCAGATACACGCTCCCAGAAACTACTCAGTCATCAGTCTTGGCCTTGCCAGGTTTTTATCAGCACTATTCATATTTAGCATGGCTTGAAGCTGCATTTTTAAAGAGCATTAGAAACGTACTAGACCAGGCATGATGCTAGGAGCTTAAAGCAGGGGTTTTTTGTGTATAAAGTCACAGTGAGATCAGATCATAGAACGGGACATGCTCTTTAAGTGTTTCTGAGGTTACAAACAATTTTTTTTAATTTTTAAACAAAACTTTTTCTGAGTTTGTTTTAAAAAATGTATCCGTCCACATCCAAGTGTTGTCAAGACCATCTCAAAGCAGCAGGTGGCGATATAACTCCAACCGTGAAGAAATGTTGGCCGTTCAAAAGACCTTGTCCACATTTTAACACTGAATCCAAGTTTTCCAAACTTTTCACTCTTGCAGAAGTTTTTCAAAAGCTCAGTTTTCAGTGATCCAAAACATCAAAAACAAACGGCCAAAACGCATAATAAAAGCTATATTTACCAAAATACCCGTGTACGTGTAGACGCATCCTGACATTAAGAATTCCAAACCCAAGTTATAAAGACAGCTTTGAAGATTATCCAGAACTCACCATGTCCAGTAGTTCAAAGTATGCCCCCAAACTGTCTGCCATCTATAATCCAGTTTTGAGATCCCTTCCCAGACGCCTTAATGCCCACTCACATCCTGGGCCATCTGACCTCAGGAAATCACATGATAGGGTGGGGCCAGGTTTCACAATGAGCTCACCCGAAACCCTGGCTGATTGTGACCCACACCCATTTTCACACCTTGGCTCATGTGATTAGGTAGAGGATCATCAGGGGGTCCTTTGTCCCTCTTTGGGGGGATACTCCCACTGGGTTTAAATCTGGGACTCTCCACCATTTGACTCTTAGAACTGAAGAAGCTTCTCGGATGAGAGGTGAAACGTCTTCAAGCAACTTAAAGAAGTCCAGACGCTTTTCTTTCCAAGCTCCTTAGACAATATATAAAAATATTAAAAGATCTGGGATTTATGAAATATTTTCTTTAAACATACAAATGTTAGTAATTGCTATTTGGGAATATGCATGTAGAGACTGTCAGTTTTCCATTTCCTTTGTTGCACAGTGTTTTTCCAGGTGTGTTTAAGACTCCAGCAGCTAAAATTCAAAATGTAAACACGGCTTCAGTCAGATTTTAATCTGCAGGCTTTGTGAGAGGATGAGACCTTTCCCTCCAGAGCTCTCTAACATTTCACACTGTCTTTCCTCTGGATTAGTCTGCACCTTCTGGGATCTCCACTGATATTTGCAGTGTATAAAACATGGAAGGATGCACAATTTAAATGAGCGTGCAGATCTTTGGGTGTTACTACGCCTGCATCAGTTTCACTTGGGTGGAGAGAGGAGTGAAATATTACAGGGGTTACTGCAAGTTCATGTTCTGATTTCTAAATTTCTTTAAAAGAAAATGTCACTAAAATGTTAAAGCCTCCCCCAAGTAATCTCACAAACACCTCTGACTTGTTGTCACGTGTACGTGTATACAGAATATGTGGAAAAAATTACCCTCTTTCATTCCCCTTGGCTTTTATTGCAATGTAGATCATTTTGTTTTTATAACTACATATAAGACTGTGCCTGAAATGCTTTTCAGAAGAACTTTAAACATCGAACGCAGTCACTTGAAATGTCTGTAAATATAGTTTTAAAGATATTTTATTATACTGGACGTATTTATTGCGAACTGGACACTGCCTCAAGGTTAAAAACGTATAAAGTGCTCCTTCACAAAAAAAATGAACAAGCTTGGATGGAACTCTTTACAGTCTAATACAATACAATCTAATAATTCAATGTGCGTCATTATTTTGATTGTTAAATGTATTTAATGCTGTCACTGTCAGTATGTGAACATATTGTGCAACACATTCTCTTAGAGCAGGTCGTGAGATAGTCACTATTGATTTGTGTTTCTTCTATTGTATATTTTTGTGTGTTCGTGGATGCAATTTTTTTATCTTTTAAAGCACAAAAATTCAAAATTTATACCCATGGGGGGGTTGTTGGTGGAGCAAATAATTTTTAAAATTTTCACTAAAAACTACTTTGTGAGATGTACGCGCACAAAACAACTTGGATTTGGAAATTTAAAAAAAAAAAAAAATTCTGCTTTGCTAGGTTTGTAAAACGATTGTAGCAGTAGTTGCCACTTCTTTAAACTTCTGTTTTAGGGCTGCAAGAGTGATGTATCCCCTCTAGTGACTCATCAACATACTTCATTAGGCATGAGTAAATAATTATGATTATTATTATAATAAATTAGACTCAGTTGTGCTACCATGACAGAAACCGAAATTTCTGTCTACATGAATGCAAAGAAAATTTCTTTTTCACTATTTCATGTTTTGCTGGGCTGAACTCTTACTTGGCTTAAAATGAAACTTCCCCCAAGTCTCTCAGGTTCTTCTTAACAGCCTGTTTAGTAACTTCTATATTAAACTTCTATGACACATTTTCCACTAACATCGAAAGGATGAGTTTTTTTCTTGTCCAGTACCAGCATTACTTTTACTTAGTTTTTGCTTTGCTCTCGTAGTTTAGCTTAGAAATGGAATCTACTAATCACCAACATCAACAGCTATCTTCCAGCTCAACAGATGGCAACACAAACTGCACATAACAATTAATACTAAGAATAATGTTGGTTGTGTTAACATCAAAAAGAAAGTTTTGTCAAACGAAGATCGACTGACCAAATGCAAATTAGACCATCAGGGAAAAACTCTTTTCTGTGGTTTGGTTTTCGTGATCCAACCAACTACGATCTGTCTTTTCTGGCTGGCTAACGTTTTCCTCAGACAAACTGTAAGACAGCAACAGACACATAAGCTGTCTCACTTGGCAAAATACTGTGCCGAGGCCTTTTTTTAAACTTATCTGACCAGTTTTAAATGACTTTGTAAGCTTACATTATGATCTAATGGTCAACAGATTCACATAGCCTAGCTAAGTTAAAACTAGCTGTTTACCGATTGCATATATAGAGACTTGATGAAAAGAGAGTCAAACAAATAGTCTGATCAGGCTCGGACACTAAAGTTACTGCTGCCAAAATCCTGAGAACAAATTAAAGTGTGCTAGCTGGCCAAATGAGTTCATTAGCTAATTTGTTCTGTGATCTTAACGATTGATTTTAGCTACTGTGTGATGCTAACATTTCATCTCCAAAATGTTGGTCAGGAAATGACAGCTTCTTACTAATTCCATATTATTGACAACACAAAACAGTTCCCTATTAATTTCACCTTTCAACCTCCAGTTTTAGATTTGCTGCATGCCAACAGTATATATATCTTCATAATCAGATTTTCCCATACAATAATTTAAAACACCTCATCAACGCTGCTGGTTGCTGGCTTTTCTATATCAGTCGCTGGTTACTGATTCAAGTGAAAACAGATGTTAGAAGGAAAAAGTACAGGCAGTAATTTATTAATTTTTGTTCACAATTGCAGTTATTTACACATTTTCCTTAAGGTTTTTTCAAAGACACGGAGGACAGCTAAGTGTAATGACTTGGCTGCATTAAGAGGTGTTTGTAAAAGAGGTGTTGTAATCATGTTTCCCTTCAAGTAGATGAAAGAACAAATTCCCAGTTACCCATCTCCATCGCACCCTTTAATCCTCTCATTATGAGGCTAATGCATCCATTTATGTCCTCATTTCAGGTGTGCACTACCGAAAGTCCTGTGCCTCATCTGGAGCTTGTCTTATCGCCTCTTCTGGTTACCAGCAGTTCTGCACCGGGAAGCTCAACTCGGTCTGCATCAGCTGCTGTAACACACCGCTGTGTAACGGACCACGCCAGAAGAAGCGACCCCAGCCATCTGCTGCCATCACCCTTAACACGCCACGGCTTCCTGTGCTTTCTTTCAACATCATCATCCTACTTTCCTCTATCCTGTGCTGACAGAACTTTGCTAAGACGTGCGTTGAAACAAACTGAAACTGTACAAGCTCTGCCATACATGCTTCGAAATGTATACAAGAGAAGGCTTTTTACAGCATTTGTTCTCCTGAGTCCTGGCTTTCTGTTGCAACAAAAACAACACACTAGTGGACAAAGTTATCGCCATGTGTCATGTCGTGAATATGGGTAAGATGAGGTGGAGAACAGTGCCGTGGATAAAACAGCTTCCAGCAGAGGGTTCATGAACGTCTGTCTCTATTCATGTACGCTGCAAGGTGGAAAAAGACAAACAGCAAAGATAGCATGTGTAATTTCCAGAATAAATCTCTTATTTCTGCTCTATCAATAGGTAAATGAATGGGGGAAAAAACAAGTTTTGCAGTGTATTCACCAACTGAAACAAAACATGTATGACATCTCCCAAATTAACATGACTTATTTAACCTCTTGGCATCTACCATGTTGTTAACAAACCACTGTGATAAGTATTGGGTTGGAGAAGAGGATGTTACCTCTAAAAACAATTCTTTATATGGGGTTTTGCCTTTATGTTCTATTAATATGGTATAATTTGAACTAAACAGGTTCAGATTCCACATAAAGTTCACTAGTGACCTTTTGGCATTGAGAGGCTATTGATAAATTAAATGATAAACAAACATAAAATGATAGAAAAACATTTCTTTTAATTTTAACAACCATTTCAGCCTCTTAGCAGGTATTTTACAAAGAGAAAGATGTTGACTCACACTGCCTGGCCAAAAAGAAATTTGATAAACACCTTTGAAGAAGGGACAAATTTGCAGTGGCATCATTTCAATTAACATTTATTTCCTTTCAGATTTTCATTAATTATTTTGCCAAGATCTTGTACTGATGATGGCAGAATCACTCCAGCATATCCCAAAGATTCTCAGTGGTTTAAGATCTGGATTCTGTAGTGGTCAATCCATATTCGAAAATGATGTCTCATCCTCCCTGAACCACTCGTTCGTTTCCTTAAGGCTACACACAGCTCTTTGGTCCTACTCCCTTGAATACTTTAAGTACTGTGGGAGTGGAATGCTCTGACTTCACAGAACATTTAACTGATTGCTGATCACGATCTTTTCCAGACACATTTCTTCTTTGGAGATGACGGTTAACTACCGTATTGGACAATACTTAGCTCATTTTTAGACAAGCCATTAATTTGACCCTTTCGAAAATGAGTAACATTATTTCCACAACCACGGGATCTGTCCCCAGACGAGGTTGGTTAAGAAAACAGAAGCTACTGGCTGCACCAGTTAGGGTTCAGAAACCTGTTGCTGTAGTAATTTTCCTATTTGCTTAGTCAAATCCAGGTGGTGGCTTTTTGTTGGCCAGGTAGTGTATGTTCTCAAACAGTCGTCACAGTATCTTCAGGTAGCTAAAATAAGACCTTTATGCAGTAAGTATGTAGTAATAAGGGGTGCTGAACTTGTGACTGACAGGACAATAAGAATGAGACTTCAGAGAGCCAAAGAGGTCATATAAATCTCCTCAACACAGCAAGCTTTGACTTTGCTTTAAAGTCTTAAGGTTGGCTGTAGCTGAAATTTGTTGCCATATGGAATTTATTTTAAAGATTGAGATGAGCAGTCACTCTATGTGGGAAACATCTATGTGCAAACTAATGATAAATTAATAAAATCTGCAAACATTTACTTTGAATCTAAGCAGAAAAAGTAATTACTTACATTTACTTTATATATTTAAATACTTCACAGCCGTGATCGAGCTTGGGATTCAACCTGAGGATGGCTGCTCTTTAACAAGTGGTTTAAACTTGACTGTTTTTGACCACTGTGTGACGTATACAGAGTGTGATTAATGTTTTTGTGTTGGTAATAATGAATTAGTTTTCCATAATGAATGAGGTTATTTTATTATATGGTTATTTAAATGCACGCACCCCTCTCTTTTTGGGGATGCTCGTGAGGTCAGTGGTTTTCAGACCTGTTCTGGCATGCCCCATACCCCACAAGTTTTACAACCCTCAACATTTTTATCTGAATAAGTATATTATTAAAATAAAGGTAAATGTAGCATCAGCATACTCTTAATTCCAATTAGTTTCATTTTGTATTTTCCCCTGGCTCTGCGCCCCACAGTTTGAGAACCACTGCTTTAGGCAAAGGTCCAAATATGTGATACGTTTTAAAGACTTCTCAAATAGCTGCAAGCAACAAACACAACTTCAGCTCCTCAGGATTCTCGGCAGTAATGTCCTGACCGAATACTCCTGATGTTGTCCGGAGTTCATGTATGAAAACCTCTCAGCTAGTTTAGGCCTCTAAATGAAACAAAGTAAAAATTAAAATAATTCCAAATGAGACACAAAGATGGATGCAGCCACTGTGATGTGACCCATTGGACTGTGTATGACCCAGTTAATCCTTCGTTTTGGCTTTAATTTGACTGTAACTTACAAATTAACATCATTTTGTATTCAGTATGACTTAAAAATAGCCACTGAGGCCATACTGTCATCAGGAAATCGTTTTTTACTGAGGTCATAGATCAGAGGTCAGAAACCTGTGGCTGTTTTGCCCATGTCCAGTGCCTCCCTGTGGGTTTGATAAAAAATTAATCTGTATATGGAAATAAATATAATAAACACATCAGAGAATTTGCAAGTTTGTGGACAAATTTGATTGCTTTCGCTACCAACAGGTTTTTTTTTAACTTAAAACTAATTTGATTTTCCTTCACTTCACAAATGTTCTCTTTAGTGGTTAATAAAAATAGGTAACTATCTTAATTTTTATTATCCTAGTTCTATAATGTCATAAATCCATCATAAATGTGGCATTATTGTTATGAAAATGCAAAGTTAAAATACCAAATAGTCATACAAAGTCACTGCAGACTAGTTTTAATTATTTATACCTATTCATAATGTTGATATGCTTGTTTATGGCTCAGCTCCCTTTTGATAATAAATTTTGCTGACCCCTGTCAAAGATCAGGGGAACAGAGGGCCATTTTTTCATACACTTCAATACAGCATGACTTCTTTTTCAAGTCAGCCACTGAAAATAATGCCGCTTTGAGGCACGTCCTGCCCTTTTCGGACCTATTCAGTCTATCCTGAAACCTCAAATTCCTCGTCGAAAGTTGCATTTTTGTGCCATTGCCTCCCTGCTGTCTCTGCCTCGCTGCCTAACGACATCAGAAACAGTTGTGTTTGTTTCAGGAAGGGACGCTTCAGCCAATTTGGGCCATGTAGTTCTCACTGTTTCACCACACCTCTGTGTTTTGTGCTCTGTAATGTTTACAGGAAAATGTTGGCACTAAAATGTGGAAAAATTGTGAGTGACAGTTCAGAGGGTGCAGTGTGTTTATCACTATAAATAAAAAGCTGTTTTTGTTGGAAATTATCTTACTGTCACAGTGATTTGGAAAAAAGGAGGACAGCACCAGCTCAGCTTTCTAGGCTGCTCCGAAAAATATCCCAAATCTAATCCAGTTGACTGTGAGATGCAGTTAAAAGCCTGTTAAACAATAAAAAATGTAATTAAATAGACGCTGCACTGACTCTACTCACTGACTTTACTGAAATGTTGTCAACTGTGTACATACAGGGATCCACAGACAGAAACATATACTTTAAGTTAATCAATGTTTTTGTTATAGTGCATATAAAATCATCACAGAGGTATTAGAGCTGAGATGAGGCTGTTCTCCTTGGGATAAAGTCAGACATGGCTGGACATTCATCTCAGGAGTCGGGCAGGTAGCTCCATAGATGACTAGATAAATTTAGAAAAGAAATTTTAGGATACACACAAGCCAACTTCATAAATGTCCTTGATAAAATAGCCATTTAGACTGTAATGGAGCAGTATGATGACTGATGGGTGCACGAGAACAGACAAGAATACAGATCAAGGAAGGCTTACACATCAGCACATATACCTCTGCAGACACCTGGGGCGAAGCATGTGATGGTGGCAGGTAACACAACAGGCTACAAAGAAAGCAGAATGTTGTTATAGTTTGTTAAATGGAAATATTCTGTTTCTTTTGCATATTTGAGACACGTGAGACACAAATGATAAGAATTTAACTATGTATTTATGTTCTTCTGTAGTGAGCTGAATCTAACCTTTAAGTGAAAAGGCTGTATATGTCAATGAACATTTCTGAATTCATTTCACCTGCTTTGGTGCAAATCAAAGTGACAACAGGTGCACTCGAGAGGCAACGAGATGACCCCAGAAAAGGAGCAACACCTGCAAAACTGCTCCTGTGGGTTCTTCTCCAGCCCTGAGACAGAGACTTAATGCCCAAAGTGATGATGAAATCAGTCCAGTTGACAGACGTGAGTTGGGTAGTATAATTTATTTAACTGAGTAATAGCACTTGGATATTTGTGTTTTTGACACTGAAAAAGGAAACAGTATTGGGATGATGTTCTTGTGTAAAAGACAGTTTTAAGATGCTAAAAGTACCATGTAAAGGTTTCTTAGTTCAGTTAGGAACACTTTAGTCTAAAGTCACGTTCATTTATTTGTCACAATGAATTGAATTGTTCAAGTTCAAAGATTAGTTGCATATTTACATTTATTCCAACATAAGAATGTATCTAAGATATGTACATACCAACACATTGCAGAGTAAACAAATGAAATAATTAGGAGCCAGATTTAATCCTGAGTCAGCACAATTAACTTTCACAGTTTCTCACGTTTACGGCACAAAAACCAAGATTTCCCAACTTAACTCAGAGTGTGAACTCTCTCTCTGTAATCGAGCTGGGTCGTGAACTCAGTTACTGCATTTTGCCAAATTACTCCAGATCTAAACTGACTCCCCGTCAGGTCTAAGCATCAGTGAGGTTAGGAACTCTAACAGTAGACTAACACTGAATGTGTTAGTCTACTGTTAGAGTTCACCATTAAATATAAATGTAGAAACAGTCTAGAGTTAGTAGAACCAAGTTAAAAAAAAAAAAAAAAAATCTAAAAAAAATTCACACAAATGTTCTGATTCAACACTGCAGCAGAATTCACCTCTAAGTGCTTTATATTTAATTCAGCTGCTGGCCTTTCACTCATCTTAAACATTGATTGACTAAATAACTTACACCTTTGGTATAAAAACAATGGACGTCACCCTTTGGTTTGTAAAATCCTTTTATCCTCTTTTCTGACGCTAATAATGATTATTATTTATAAAATGCACTTAATGTTTTACTCAGTATCACCAAAAACTAGGTCATAAAGTCAGCAAAATATTATAGTCGCCCCCTGCTGGCCATTGAAAAGAATGCAGGTTTTTGTGTCGACTTCGCTTTTCAGGCTTCATAGCTGGGCCCATCAAGCGTTACACCAAGGTCCAGCTATTCCAGATTAGCCAGAGACTGTGAGGTGTTGGCAAGTTAATATTAACTCCATTAGAAACTTTGAATACTCCTTGCTTTGGGACCTCCTGCCCTTCTTGAACATAAAAGGAAAGCCTGACATGGATACAGCAGTATTAAGACCCAGATGCGACATCAGTTGAACCATACAAGGGATTAAAAAGCAGAGCTAGGCTTGTTGTGGTTTGCAAAGCAGCTTGCAGCTACTGTGCTAAAGCTAAATACCCTAAATACTATTTCAGATTAATAGTTGGATGTGACCTTGCGCTGACATCATTGCCTGCCATAGCTAACAGTAGGGTTAATCAATGTTAAAAGCCATTGTTATTTGCTCTTCTTGAAGGTTGGTGATCATACGTGTGGGACTAATAAAGGTTATCTTATAATGTGACCTTCAGTTTCATCTATGGGCCAAAATATATTAAAAAAAAAATCTCCTATCTGGAATGCAGAGCACAGATTACAGTGCTTAAACCCTCCAGTCTGTACCTTTAATTTTAACTGAAGCTCTGGGGTATTTAAGATTATGTATTATATTTTAACAATATCACTGGAGGTAAATGTCCTTTGGAGACACCCTGTGCTATGTTTATTGTGTACACAATGAACTGCATCCGTGGATAAAGCCGTTTCTCCCATTGACACATCGCACAACAGGCTATATTTCTGACTCTGATGGTACATTTCTATTCTTGAGCTCCAAGATTTGCTCTTCAGTCCCTATGATGGACGTCTGAGTATCCGTGCCCAGTCCCGAGTCATCTTGCGACTGAAATGTCGTAAAGGAGGCAGGCGTTTCCTCTTTGGCGACAGTGGTGCGACTTGACCTATTTCGACGCAGTGACTTCAGCAGCAGGGGGCGCTGGGATTGCTTGGGGACAGCCCTGAACTGCACGGTGGACTTATTTTTATGCACGATGGTAAGGTGACACCGCAGAACCTGCATGAATACGTCCCTGAACTGCCGGGAGGAGAGGTTGTAGAGGAAAGGGTTGAGGACAGAGCTGAGGTAGAAGAAGGTGTCGGCCACGGGGTGGAGGATGACGTAGCTTCGGAAGTAAGTAATGGTCCAGTTGGACTTGGGCATAGCAGCCATCATAAGACGGCGAATCTGGTTGGGAAGCCAGCATACCATCAAGGATCCAACAATGAGAACTAAAGAAAAATACAAAAAGAATAAATATAAGAGAAGTCATGACTTTTTTAAAACGCTCTTGTGTCTGTCAACCTCAGATAATAATTTTAAAAAGACAGGAAACAAGATAAAACATTCAATATGGTACATGTTTGTTAAAAAGAAAATATGTTTAATCAAACTTACTCAAAGGAGGGGTGACGAGCTAAAACACCACCTTTATTCTTTAAATAGCTATGTTCTTGATATTTTGACTTTATTCATAACAGTTTTTCACCTTTATTCTCAAAAAAGCATTTCACCGTTACTCTCGAAATGCAATCCCAATTCCAAAAGAGCTGGGACATAATTAAAAACAGAACCATTTCTACTTCTCATAAAATCATACTTTATTCACAGCATAACACCAATCAAAACCGAAAAAATTTAGCTGATATTTTATCTATGCATCGCAGTTACATTAATAATTAAAATTGAATTATACATATTAGTGCATTTGTGTCAATTTATTTTAGAGGACAACTTTAATTATTAGTTATGTAGATTGATTAAACAATTTATTTTTATATATTTTTTTAGCAATCTGTCAAAAAATTGCTTAAAACTAAAAATTATATTTATTAGGGAAACTTTTTTTTTTAACAGTAAACTTATCTAAATATTTCATATTATATTATATATAATAAAAAACAAGCAAACCCCCCCCACTTCTTCTGTCTGCTTCCAGTTTTGACTTTTTCTCCCGCTATACCAGCGCTGATGTGGAGGTCTGAGCGGTGACACCTATTGTTCAGGATGATGTCACCATGAATGTAGCGAACATAAATGGTCATTTAATTTGTTCACCAACCTTCTCGGTAGTAAAATATTATCTGAACCAGCATCAGTGTTAGTTTGTCTTTATCTTGCGAGCTGGTAGTTTACATTAACACAGTATTATTTGACTCCATTTCTAAAGCAAGTGTTAGCTGGCTAGCTAACACTTGCTTCACATCCTTTGGATCTTAATGGATCGACCTCCATTTTCACGCAGAAATCAATCCACAGACCTCATGGAAGGTTTCTTATTTTAAGTTACAATCCATTCACACGTCAGGAATAAAATGAAACTTAATAAATGTAAAAACATACAGAGAGCACATTTAAGTGAATTATGTGAATACACCACTGCCATTACTCACACCTCGTCATTCATGTCTGAGTCATGCACTGAACTCTCTGAAAGGACAAACACAGCCTCGGTCTCTCTTCTGCTGTTTATCCGTTTCCCTGCAGTGTTTTTAATGGGGATTAAGCTGCGACCAAACAGCCTTTCAGCATTCACAAAATTATCTGATGTGAGACAAATGCTTCCTGCTGAGAAGCACAAACATAAACACATTCATGTATAACACCATGTCCAAAGACGCTGATATCCTGATATTATTAAGAGATGAAAAGCAAATAAAAAACAGAGAAAAATCAGTCTCTGTGTTTCTTACATGCAGACTAAGTGCACTCATTAGTGTTTGTTTATAAAGGTTCAGGTTCAGTTTAATGCTAATCTCAAGTGTCAGTGAGCTTTGATCCCTTGCAGCCTGTCTTAAGGTTTGCCAGTGATGCTACAGACTTTATAAAGAGACGCCAATAGTTTAAAATAAAGACATCAAGGGCATTTCCTCAGAAAACCTGACAGAAATTTGGGGATTCTGGCAGTCTGAAATGCATTTTAATGGGCTTTTTAGGCTGAAGTGCCTCTGTTTTATATCCCATCTTATCTTAGACTAAAAACATGAGCGCCTGAAGTATGTGTCTTGTTATTTTTAAAAAGCTGCATTAACTTATCTGTCACATTCACAAGCCAAAAAAGTGAAAGTGAATATATGTTGTTTGTTGTTTTTATAGCCTAGCCTCAATGTATGGCAATGTCAGTCAGTCCTACAGACGCCAAGGTTTAATGAACTAAAACTACAAACTAAAAGTAGTCTGAAAAGACATTTTACTTCACAAAAACTTTACTTTTTAAACAACAGTAACTAAAATTGCATTGTGAACTCAGAAAAGTACATTTTAATTTCAAAATCACCAAATTGGTTATCGCAACCAGCTTATAGAGGCCCTGATGGGTGAGTCAGCTCCTTTCAAATCATGATGTTTCCATTTTAATATCTATTCTGAACTTCTGAAAATCATGCCCATATTATTATAATTACCACAATTAACAGAACAAAATAATCAACACTAACCAGAAATATTTGCGTCACATGTTTCCGTTTGGGGCACACACTTCAGTTTCACTGCAGCGCAGAGAACGGCTGGACAGAGGTTGTTACTTCCATTCAAACTATGACCGCAGTAATATGTTAGCGACCAATGCTACGGGAATGCACATTTTTCCCTAGTGACAGGTGCTGACCAGGGGATCATTTAGCCATCAACCACTCACAGCAGCTCCTTACTTTTCCCTTGCAACCAGTGGTTGATCACTGATCACTGGTCACTGAACCAGTTCTGAGGCCACGACCACCATGTTTGTCAAGGCGTTAAGCAGTGGTCATCTGTCTGCATGCTAACATGGAAGTGCCTATAACTGATGCTCTACGAGGCTCATTCATAGACATAAAATGTCCACATATATATTTACCTTCAACCTGGTATGAAACTTTACCTTCTTTGGATGTGTTTCTCTTCGTAACAGCTGTAAGAAGGACAGAGTTTTTAAAAATAACTGACAGGGAGCTGTAGTCAGATCCCTGCTAAGCTGAATGACTGAACTGAACTTTTCAGTTGTGTCTGCTGTTGGCGATTTTATCCTGTGTTTTTAAAAATGCAGCTTGCTGATCAAATATATCCAAATATGGTCACTTCTACCTTCTAACAAAACAACGTTAAGGCTTCAAAATAAAGAATCCAGATGTCCGCCTTTGATAAACAGTGCATTTTTTGCTGTCCCCATCAGATGCATGTGTCTTATTTTCCAGACACAGACACTAATTTTTCATAACGCCCTGCAGCCTCATGTCGGGTCTCGCCACGTACAAACACAGCTTCGCTGCAGGACCTGAGGCTGGTCCACCTGCCTGCTGATGTGACTTGGAGTTTGCTCTCTGTTAGGAAGGATCAACCCCAGAGCCACGCATGCTGTTGCCTAGCAGGGTCACTGGCCTCATAAAAAACAGGTTTGTTTGTGGGCAGGCTTTTAAACAACGCAAACAAGAGGTGATGAAGAAATGTGAGTGGAAAGCAGCACTCTGTATCATGTTTGTCGTCAGCCAAACACTATGTGGTCTGCAGGGATTCTTCTCAGAACAATCATGAAGTTTGAAGAAAACAAGCTACAGACAGTATCAGCAACCAAGTTAAATTCTTTTAATGGTTTAAGATAAAAAGAGGCAAAAGAAAGAAAACACTCACATGTATGGTATTGTTCATTAAGGCCAGTTGTACCGTGACGGGTCTGAATCAATACCAAGAGATGTCACCGGTAATAACTCCAGTTCTGATCACTTTCAAAGAGGAATTCAAATCAAGGTTTGTGAAGACAGTAAAGACAGAGGGTTCATCTGAGTGAAAGTACAAAGAGGAAGAAAGTGAGATGAAGACAAGTCACAAGAAAGGAACACTGGTGGAATACCAAAATAAATGAGCAGGTAGAGGTGACGGACACAGATAAAAACAACTTTAGAGATTCATGTTGCTGTGAGTCATTTCTCCTTGATGCTTTGGTAGATAATTAGACCCTCTCAGGTAATTTAAAGTGTCTTTTTATTAAAAATATCTGGAAATATATTCTCTTTATGACCTTCTCCCTATTCCAAAAACCCTTTGGTCAGCTGGCCAAAGCAATTTATTTAATAAGTGACAACACTGTCATCTTCACCTTCAGAGCGCACTGAGACAAAGGTTTGCAGTCAAGTGTGAAGGGAGGTAGAATTCAAGTCTGATTTTATGGTATTCTCATGAAAAATGGTGGATTAATCTGGTTGGAGCTGGAACTTGAGAACCTAAGAGCATCTAATCGATTAATGGGTTGATGAGGTCATAACAGTAATGGAGGTGTTGTACTAGAAAGCTGAAGTCAAAAGTGAGGGTTTCCAACCCTCTGTCCCTGAGGGTTTGGGCTCTGGGATTTCTGGGTTTGATCCCTAGTTTTGTTCCGCAGATTTAGTCTCTGAATTTGGTCCCTAGTTTTGGTCCATGTGGTCTCTGGGTTTGGTCACTAGGTTTTATCTCTAGCTTTGGTCTCTGGGTTTGGTCCTTGGGTTTGATCCCTGGGTTTGATCCTTGTGATTTCTGGGTTTAGTCTCTGGTATTGAGCCATGTGTTTATGTCCCTGTGGTCCATAGATTTGGTCTCTAAGTTTGATTCCTGTGGTCTCTGTGTTTGATCCTTGGGTTTGGTCCCTGAGTTCGAGCTCTGTGGTCTATGGGTTTGATCCCTAGTTTTGTTCTGCAGATTTAGTTTCTGAATTTGGTCCCTGTGGCTTCTGGGTTTAGTCTCTGGTTTTAAGCTATGTGTTTGGTCCCTGCAGTCCATAGGTTTGTTCTTGGTCCCTGTGGTCTCTTGGTTTGATCCTTGGGTTTGATTTGAGTATGATCTCTGGTTTTGACTTTTTATTGAGGTCAAGTCCAGAATCAAACCAAAGTTCTTGCTAAATCCAGCTAGACCATCAATAGGAGCACTGGCACTAAACAGATCATGAGAAGATGAAAGGGAATGACAAAAGCACAAGGATGGAAATAGTTTGCAAGATGATCAGAGATTTTCAGGTTGAATATTTTTTTGAAGATGATTTTCAAAAGTCAGTGAACAAAAAAGGAGTTACAATTGTTGACAGTCTACTGCAAAAAAAAATGAAGTCTTATGTGCTGCAAATCTCCAGATCCTCCTAGTGTGGGAGGATGATGCATTTTTGAGCTCTGGCATTTCAAAAGTCTGCAGAGGGGAGGAACTGTCATTAAAGGCTGAAGGATTTAATGTTGAATCCTGACATATTTTTATTTTTAGATATTAAAACAACTCTCTAATGGAAAACTGAAAAACTCATATTTGCAGCACCCACCTCCCTGTGTTGTCAAATTTTTAAAAAACAACACCATCTAACTAACTGTAGGCAGCACAGAGAAGATCAGAGACGCCACTGTGTACTTTTACAGTGAAACAGTTGAATAAACAACAAGGCTTCTATTTGGTTTCATTTATTTAGCTTCTCCTGTTTCTCCTTTAGCTGAAAGACAGTATGATTTCACAGCGCTGATAAAGAATTTAACTTGACATTGACAGATACGGTTAAAGTCCACGGCTGTATCTCAGGTCTGAGACTAGAACCTGAGATGACACAAGGAGCCAGGCTTATTGTAAAGCAGGGAGTCCTGTCTATCAGCAGTCATGGATTTTAACATTTTTCCGCACTTTGTGTTATTTTTATGTCCAGTGTGAGACCCATTCCTTTTAAAAGTCAGTCTGAAACTCGGAGGAAAAATGTTGCCCATCCCAGCCATAAATTGTCGATTTCCACCAATCTGACATTTGTTTTGGATGAAAAGTGCAATTTTATTCAGGACTAACGGTTAAAGCAGATAAAACCATACACATTTATAAATCTAAGCAGCTGGATGTGGATGCACTCCAAGTGTGTTCATGTTGGAGACTTGCAGTGCCGGTTCTCCTGCTGGGAAAAGCCAGGAACTGCCCGGGGCCACGAACCCTGTGGGGCTCCCAAAGCCTCAGGTTCAAATCTCCAGGATTGTCAGTCTGGCTTCTAATTGCTTGTTTCTTTTGGCACTTTATAACCAAACCTAGCAGATGTTTTGGGGGGTTTTTTTGTCTGAATATTACCAATACTGTTGAGGATTGACTATTTCAGCTCTAACTGGGATAACTGCACACATTTCTCATAATATGCATCCCCAGTGGGTCCTTCCAGTCCTGCTCCACTAACGGTGGGACATCATAGCTTTAAAAAAAATGCCACTTTCCTACACTTAAATTGATGAAGACCTGCCATCCTTTATCCCACCGGCCTTATAAATGATCCTAACTGTTCAAATGAAGGCACTATAGATATCACACACTCCACTGATTCAATTTCAGTAAAACCTGGAGGGATGATGCATGGAGGCAAAAATTTTTTGTACTTTAAAACCTACAAAGTTCATATTTCCAAAATGTTGCATTAAGAATGTCACCTAGAGTAACGATGCAGCGGGTTACCGATTGGACATATCATCGAATCCTGGCAGCAGATCGTGAAGTGGCCGTATCTCTCTTTCTTTAAAGGTGTTTTTCCCCCCGTAGATCTGCCTATCACATCGGCTTGCTGATCACAGCCGAGGCGTTCACCTGATAATATGCCCCTGAGTCAGCACAGATCAGTAATGTCCCTGCAGAGGAGTTAGGATGCAGCTGAACATGTGATTGCATGTGCCTTCCTTCATGTCATTGATAAATCTTTATTGTTTTAATGTCACTCTCTTCACGCTGAATGCACCTTCCTCAAAAATTCCAATCTCAGCTGATGCTCTCATCAGTGATGTTCCCGAACTTGTTGACATTAAACACCCCCACACACACACTCACTGTCTCTCTGCCACAGGCAAAATATAACTGCCTGCTAATTAGCAGACAATTAAAGGAGATTATTGGAACAATTAATTGTCTGTCTTTTTGCTGTAATTGGAGTGCGTTTGATTGAGCTTCCCAGTTCCTCTGTGCAGCTCACAGCAGGAGGAAAGGGGGCGAGCTGAGTCTCTGCCTGGCATAAGCATGATTTACACTTTCAATAAGAGCTAAAAAAAAAAAAAGAGAGAAAGAAATCAGACCGACTTCCCGCTGCTTCATTTACATGGAAAATTTTCACCTTTCAGACCTTGGATGTGTAACTCATACAGGAAATACTGTTGTTTACACACTTGCCTAACAAATGAAAGGTCCATGGGAGGAAACACAAATCCCTTTAGGAGTGTGTCATTAAACTAGCCCCGGTGAATAAGATGAACAGAATGAGCTTTTGGGGATTTCCTTAACTGCATGATTGAACATGCATCAAAACATGTCTTAAACCGGCATTTTTTTTAACTGACCAGCAGGGGGCGCCTGTAAAAAGACTCTTGGCTGCATTAGTCTACAAGAGAATAATTTGTTTATTGATTTATAATAAGCCTCTCCGTGAATCGCTACCTTATCGTGGTGGAGGGGTTTGTGTGTCACAGGGATCCCAGGGGCTATGTTGTCTGGGGGCTTTTGCCCCCTGGTAGGGTCTCCCATGGCAAATTGGTCCTGGGTGAGGGACCAGACAAAGAGCGATTCAGAAGACCCGTATGAAAAGAACATCGAGGGAACAGTTTACCCTGCCGGGATAGGGTTACAGGGGCCCCGCCCTGGAGCCAGGCCCGGGAGGGTGCCCGAGGGCGGCGCCTGGTGGCCGGGCCTTAGTCCATGGGGCCCGGCCGGGCACAGCCCGAAGAGGAGACATGGGCCCATCCTCCCGCAGGCCCACCACCACCCGCAGGAGGCGCCATAGGGGTCGGGTGCAATGTGTGTCGGGCGGCGGCCAGGAGCGGAGGCCCTGGCGGACCGATCCCCGGCTGCCAAGACTGGCAATAGGGACATGGAATGTCACCTCTCTGGTGGGGAAGGAGCCTGAATTAGTGCGTGAGGTTGAGAAGTACCGGCTAGATATAGTCGGGCTCACCTCACGCATGGCTTGGGCTCTGGAACTAGTCTCCTGGAGAGGGCTGGACTCTGTCTCAGTCTGGAGTTGCCCCTGGTGAGGCGGCGGGGGCTGGGGTGGGTATTCTAATATCCCCCCGGCTTGCTGCCGGTATGTTGGGGTTTTTCCCGGTGGATGAGAGGGTTTGTTCCCTGCGCCTTAGGGTCAGGGAACGGGTCCTGACTGTCATCTGCGCTTATGCGCCGAGTGGCAGTTCAGAGTACCCAGCCTTCTTAGAGTCCCTGGGGGTGCTGGAAGGTGCCCCACCTGGAGACTCTGTTGTCCTACTGGGAGACTTCAATGCTCACGTGGGTAACGACAGCGAGACCTGGAGGCGTGATTGGGAGGAACGGCCTCCTGATCTGAACCCGAGTGGTGTTTTGTTATTGGACTTCTGTGCAAATCACAGTTTGGCCATAACGAACACCTTGTTCGAACATAAGAGTGTCCATAAGTGCACGTGGCACCAGGATGCTCTAGGCCGCAGGTCGATGATCGATTTTGTAATCGTATCACCAGACCTGCGACCATATGTTCTGGACACTCGGGTAAAGAGAGGGGCTGAGCTGTCAACTGATCACCACCTGGTGGTGAGTTGGATCAGGTGGCGGGGAGGGGACTGGACAGACCCGGTGCACCTAAACGCGTGGTGAGGGTGTGCTGGGAACGTCTAGCAGAGGCCCCAGTCCGCGAGATCTTCAACGCACACCTCCGGCAGAGCTTCAACAACATTCCGAGGGAGACTGGGGACATTGAGTCCGAATGGACCATGTTCAGCGTCTCCATTGCCGGCTGCTGCATTGAGCTGCGGCCGCAAGGTGGTTGGTGCCTGCCGTGGTGGTAATCCCGAACCAAATGGTGGACACCAGAGGTGAAGGGAGCCACCAGGCTGAAGAAGGAGTCCCTATCGGGCTTGGTTAGCCTGTGGGACTCCAGAGGCAGCTGACAGGTATCGACAGGCCAAGCGGAATGCGGCTCAGGCAGTGGCTGAAGCAAAAACTTCGGGTGTGGGAGGAGTTCGGAGGCCATGGAAAAAGACTTTCGGACTGCCTCGAAGAGATTCTGGCAAACCGTCAGGCGTCTCAGGAGGGGAGCGGTGCTCTCTACCTGCACTGTGTATAGTGCTGGCGGTGCGCTGCTGGCGTCGACTGAGAAAATTGTCAGGCGGTGGAAGGAATACTTGAGGACCTCCTTAATCCCACTGACACGTCTTCCGAGGAGGAAGCAGAGTCTGGGGATGAGGGAATGACCCGCCAATTTCTGGGGTCGAGGTCACTGAGGCAGTTAAACAACTCCTCGGTGGCAGAGCCCCTGGTGTTGATGAGGTCCGCCCGAGTTCCTGAAGGCTCTGGACGTTGTAGGGCTGTCCTGGTTGACACGCCTCTACAATGTTGCGTGGAGATCAGGGCAGTACCCTGGACTGGCAGACCGGGGTGGTGGTCCCCCCCATCTTTAAGAAGGGAGACCGGAGGTGTGTTCCAACTACAGGGGATCACACTCCTCAGCCTCCCTGGGAAAGTCTATGCCAGGGTGCTGGAAAGGAGAGTTCGTCCGTTAGTCGAACCTCGGATACAGGAGGAACAATGCGGTTTTCGTCCTGGTCGCGGAACACTGGACCAGCTCTTTATCCTCTCGAGGATACTTGAGGGTGCATGGGAGTTTGCCCAACCAGTCTACATGTGTTTTGTGGACTTGGAGAAGGCATTCGACCGTGTCCCTCGGGGTGTCCTGTGGGAGGTGTTGCGGGAGTATGGGGTGTCTGGCCCACTGTTACGGGCCATTCGATCCCTATACAACCGTTGCAAGAGTTTGGTTCGCATTGCCGGCAATAAGTCGGACTTGTTTCCGGTGGGTGATGGGCTCCGCCAGGGCTGCCCTTTGTCACCGATTCTGTTCATAATTTTTATGGACAGGATTTCTAGGCGCAGCCAAGTGGCGGAGGGCTTTCACTTGGTGGCCTCAGAATCTCATCTCTGCTTTTTGCGGATGATGTGGTTCTGATGGCTTCATCGGTGGGGGCCTCCAGCTCGCACTGGAACAGTTCGCAGCCGAGTGTGAAGCAGCGGGAATGAGGATCAGCACCTCCAAATCTGAGGCCATGGTTCTCAGCCGGAAAAGGGTGGAGTGCCCACTCCGGGTCGGGGATGAGTTCCTGCCCCAAGTGGAGGAGTTCAAGTATCTCGGGGTCTTGTTCGCGAGTGATGGGAGAAGGGAGCCGAGATCGACAGGCGGATTGGTGCTGCGGCTGCAGTGATGCGGACGCTGCACCGGGTCCGTCGTGGTGAAGAGGGAGCTGAGTGTAAGCGAAGCTCTCAATTTACCGGTCGATCTACGTCCCGACCCTCACCTATGGCCACGAGCTGTGGGTAGTGACCGAAAGAACGAGATCGCGGGTACAAGCGGCAGAAATGAGCTTCCTCCGAAGGGTGGCTGGCCTCTCCCTTAGAGATAGGGTGAGAAGTTCGGCCATCCGGGAGGGGCTCAGAGTAGAGCCGCTGCTCCTCCACATCGAAAGGAGCCAGTTGAGGTGGTTCGGGCATCTGACAAGGATGCCCCCTGGGCGCCTCCTGGGTGAGGTGTTCGGGCATGTCCCACGGGAGGGAGGCCCAGGGGCAGACCCAGGGCGCTGGAGAGATTATATCTCTCGGCTGGCCTGGGAACATGTTGGTGTTCCCCGGATGAGCTGGAGGAGGTGGCTGGGGAGAGGGAGGTCTGGGCTTCTCTGCTTAGGCTGCTGCCCCCGCGACCCGACTTCGGATAAAGCGGATGAGGATGGATGGATGGATGGATGGATGGATTTATAATAAGTTCCAGGAGATAGCTGCCCCTCCCTGAGTCTGTTTCTACAGGAGGTTTCTTCCTGTTAAAGGGAGTTTTTCCTCCCTGCTGTCACCAAGTGCTTGCTCAAAGGGAGTCGTCTGATTGTTGGCGTTTTCTCTGTATCATTGTAGGGTCTTAACCTTACAATGATAAAGCACCTTGAGTCGTCTGTCGTTCTGATTTGGGTCTATATAAATAAAACTGAACTGAATTGACTTGAATTTATTGATTTATTTGTGGCCCTTTAAAAAATATTGCTGATTTCAGGTTTTACTGAATAAAAGAGTAAAGTTTTACAAAATTTTACAGTTCAGATAACTGAATGATCCCAAGTTTACTGATTAGCTACACCAAGAGGCTTCATAACAGTACAGATAGCTGCACCCCCCAGCACAAAAACGCGGCTTACTAATCTATCTTCTTATATGGTCACTTCTGGCTTCAAAATCCAGTAGGCGACGTCATGCTGTAGCCCGTAACTTTATCAGTAACCCTGTTATCAAACAATTGCCAACAATACTTGGCGGCAGGGAGGGAAGGCCTGAACAGTAACTCAACATGAATTGAATAGACGTTAATAATTAACCAAATTAGTTAATTATTAAAAACAAATCTTTTACAATAGTCTTGTGGGTGTTAGACTTGTTGTTTTAGATTTTAGACGCAATTTCAGAGCAAAACAAACCACTACAACATCCCAGTGAATCAGGTGAGAGTATCAGGACTGGGTCACACCTGAGTCCGCCTGATAATCAGATGAATATTCAGCACGGAGAGAAACTCTGAAACTCATTTTAAAACTTTTGCAGCTGATTTGACTCTTTTAGAAATCCCAGAAGCGCCACACTGGCTGCATAAACCTGCACACGGATGCTCAGTGATCCACTTATAAACACAAAATTTCTCCCATAACTCACTCGGGGTGGGGGGGGCTTTCTCAAATAGAGGGCATCGCCACATCGTCGGCACCCTTCATTTCCATGATTGGAAACAGCTCAAAGACAAGAGCTGAATAATCGAGAGAAGTGAAGTCTTTCACCAGTATTTGTTGATAAACACCTGATTGATGACTGGATCTCACCGGTGACGACGGTCCTGATTGCTTACTGATTTAAAGCTTATGTCAAATCTATACAATTACCCAACTGAAGAGTGCTAATGAAGGAGAAGATGAGTGTGGAGTGAAATTATTCAGATCTGCTTGATGAGGGTAAAAGTTAACGAATGAGCTTATTCACTTGTTTGATTATGCAACTGATTTCACTTTCAGGAGCTGTTTGGGGTGTGATATGAACCCCTGAAAAACACTGATTACTTCTCCAAGCACTCACAATAGCCAAACACACCGCTTATATTTTTCTATTATTAAACAGAATGTGTGAACATCAATGGAGGAGCTTATATATGACTTATATTTTCATATTGTATATGAAGGAAATGATTTTGACCCAGTGAATTATCAGAAAACAGATCTTTCTTTTCCTCCTGTTTTCTGTCTGTTTCCTCTTTTTCCTTTGCTTTGCCTCCAAATTTTCCCTTTCCTCTGTGTCTTCCTCCTTGGTTTTACTTTCTTTTCCTTCTTATTTTACTTGCTTGATCTCCATGTTTTCCTTCCGTGTTTCTTCTGTGTTTTCTTTTGCTTTTCTTCTTTTGTTTCTATTGTTTAGCTCCTTATTATTCCTTGTTTTTCCTCCATATTTTCCATTGTTCTTGTTTCCTCTTGCTTTTCCTCCTTGATTCCCTTGTTGTTCCTTATTCTTTTTCTTGCTTTTCCTATTTTATCTGTTGGGCTTTGCTGATTTTGGATTATTTAGTATCCTATTAAAGCTCGCCTTCTGTTGGAATATTCTGCCTTCTAAACTCCACCCAGTTTATGGCACTAGTTCCGTTTCCTTTATTTGAAGGGACTGGTGATAGAAGGAGATATTTTTAACCAAAAGATTCAAGTATAAAACTTGATATTTAATTAAACAGCCACAATTTTAACCATTTAGTATGTTTCAAACACACGTCGCATGAAAAACTGCACGTTTAGTTACTTTATATTAGAGTGACTTCAATCTAACCACAAACCACTGCTGAAGCAAAAGAAGATGAGACTGAAGTGAGAAAATAATCCTGCAGCTGTCTCATTGATCTGGTTAGATTTCTCCTCAGACGCTGGATGAAGTCGGTCCTGTGGATAATAAGCCTAAGCAACCTGTGATGAAGGCAAACATCATCAAAGCCTGCGACGCTGAGAACAAATTTCCCTTGAACCCAGAGACTATCAGACAGAAGCACAGTGGATGATTTCCTCCCACAGAGAGAATAAAGAGGGTTTTTGTAGATTGGAAATTTGGGCTTATTAGCTGCATAATAATGAGATTCTGAGATGCCAGATGGGTGAGTTTAACCCGCAGGCCAGCTCAGATAGTGCCAGGTAGATATGAGCCATTAAAAAACATCCTTAATTGCAAATATGCAAACATTAGTCAAGATTTTGTGGACTAAATTGTGTTTCCTTCACAGCAAACATCCTTCTGAGAGGTAGAAGGTTAAATTAAACCAAGAACAGTGATTGCAAATAGTTATGACAAAAGGTCAATTAAGGCTCTTTCTGCACAGCGCTGAATTCATTAAATGTTATCCATGAAAAGCAGCTCACACTGCAAAGATCTGACGGCAGTTATGAGTCTGTCAGGCACAAACACAACAATCCTTCCTCAATCAGCCACAAGAGGAAAGCCGCAAAGCCTGCAAGAGAATCAATCTGACAGCTAACAGGAGATCCTGCGTTATTAAACCACCTGCAACACTGAAATCAGTCACAGAGGAGTGTTATTCATAATGGAGCTAATCACCTCAGAGCACATTTACTCAGCCAGGCACCAGAGAGTCGTGTTTGCCACCCTAATAAAAAATATGCACATGTAAATATATAAATACAACAGTGTGTGTTAGGGACAAAGAAGGAAAGAACATAAGAATATATGGAAAAGAAAAGGAGGCAAGGAAAAAGAGGACAGGAAAAAAAGGGAAGAAAGAAGCTAGAAGGAATGGATGGAGGAATGAAAGGAAGGGAGGAAAAAGGAAAATGCTGAAAGGAGGTAAGAAGAAAAAAAAGGGAAAGGGGGAAGAAAATGAGGAAGGAACAGTGGAAAAAAAACAAAAGAGAGAGGAAATATACAAGAGATGAAGGAAAAACAGGATAGGAAAAAGGACGGAAGAAAAAGAAGAAAGAAGGAAAAGAACAGGAAAAAAGGAGAGGAAAGTTAGGAAGGAAGTAAAAAGGAAAATAAAAAGAAGAAGAAAGTGGGATGCAAGGAGGGAGAAAAAGATGGGAAGGAACAATATAAAGGCAAGGAGTGAGTAAAGTTGGGCTGAAGGAAAGAGGAAAGGAGGAATGCAAAGAAAGGACAGAAGAAAAGATGAAAGGAAAGAAGGAATGAAAAATGGAAAAAAGAAGGGAGCAAGGAAATATTCAAGGAAGAAATGAAAAGAGGAAGAAAGAAAATGGAAAGATGGGCAAGAGAACAAAGAAAGAAAGGGAAAGGAGAGATGAAAGAAAGAAAGGAAAGAAGGATAGAGGAAGAAAAAAGGAAAGAAGGCACCAAGGAAAGAAAAAGAAGAAAAGTTTTCATTTTGTCTAATTCAGCATTTGGCTGTAATAAACTCTAAAGTTCTGCTAGCCAAACGTATTTAATATGCTAACCAATCTACTGGGCCAGCGTAAATATGGTCATGCCTGGAAAATAACTAAATAAATAACTAAATAAAAGACTGTAACAGCTAATAAACCACACTGCTTAACGCCCCATTTTTATTAACCGGTCCTTCACACATTTATTTTATAATTATAATTATGAAGAAGCATCCCATAAACATCCATTTTAAATGTGTTTTATATTCACTCTGCTTTCATGTCATGCAGCTGATGCCATTAATAGCGAGAACGAGCATGGAATATGTTTTTCCAGCCCCGTTTTGGTTGCCAGGGAAGTTAAACGCTTGTAAAACAGCTGCTGGTGGTGGTTTTGTAATCTCCCAATTAATCATTTCATGGATGCAGATGATGTTCTGCCTGTTAAAACGGTTCCACCACAGCTGTTAGGTCTAAGCTCCCAGCACGATGCTGCCTCTGGCATAAGAATTACTGCTGAACACTGTCAAGTTAATCAGACATAAAGAGAGTTCATAAATGGTTTAGACGGTTTTCAGGTTAAATATCTTGATCTTGGTTGACAATGCCATGAATTAAATGTTAATTATTACACTCTGTATTTTCACTATCAGGTTCACTATCTACAGATTTACAGTATACCTGCACGGCTCACAGATGTTTAAAGGATGTGATCTGATGAAGAATACATAGAACAAACTACACGCGGAATAAATCAAGATCAAGATACACCTTTAGTAGATAAATGGTATCAATTTATGTAACTTCATTCTGGAGTTATCACATTCACAAGCTTGGGTGTTCATCTCGCCCCCCCGACTGAGTGACTGCAGCACCCCATCAGCCTTTTAAGGCTAAGGGGTAAAAATTAACTTAAGAAAATTGATAAGTAAGACTAAAAAAGTTTAACTCATTTGAAGTCATAACGAGTAACAAGTTCTAGACTTGGAGTCACGACCCAGACCACAGCAGTCAGCTCTATTTAAAAGGTTTATTTTATAGGTGTGAAGTATTTGGAGGAGGTAAGAACTTCAGTTGAGCATTTGTCTGGAAACTTCGTGGAAACTGGAATGACTTGAGTACGAAAGCACTTTTTCAATTTCATAAATACCAATTAATCTAGGAGACAACTTTTTGGAGAAGCATTTCAATGGAACGTCTTTGCAAGATAGCTAAACTTTCTAACCTGGCAAGCAGTAAGGAGCTGGGATCCTCCGTCTCAGGCATAAGCTTGGACACAAAGAGGTAGGTCGAAACCTTTACTTGTAACCATTTTCCAGTTAAGAGTTGATGGCAGGCCAGAATCTTCCAAAAGTAGGGAGTGGGCAGGTAAATGTAAACAATAAGCCTGAGTAAATGAGGTGAGGGAGGTGCAGTGGCTGCAGCACAGGCATCCACCAGACCCCACTTCCCTGGACCACGACAAAGTAAAAACAGCAAAAATACCCACTAGTATTACAGCTATATCACTGAAACACATGAGAAAGGTTACTGCGTCTTCCATTAATTTAGTATTTTAATGTGCATAACACAGTTTTATTACATCGCCTGCAAGTACTGACTAAAAATAAAAAAGATTTGAACCATAAACCCCAGCTGCACCACCTCAGAGCTGAAGTCAGGGAAAATCCTACGACTGCACTCAAGACCAACTCCGGCAGGAAGTACTACTTCAGCTCAGACACTTACCCAAATCTGATTACTTTCTTTGAATTCATTTAAAAGAGTGCAGGACTGAGAGTGCTTGTAACACCGAACATCCAATCACCACATCTCAACACAGGCCTGCATCAATCACACTGATGTTGGAGAGGATTTCAGACTGCAGCACATGTTGGTTTTACTCTGATTAAATTGAGGTGTCATAACAATACCTTATTGATTGGATGACCACAATAATAACACATCGTCTCCGTATCCTCCGTCATCCAAACAGCTTGAGAAGATTAGCCAACTTTCAGCATATGCTGCTTTTTGACCATACGTCTATCCAGTTTCTTAACGTCTAATCCAACATAGAGAAAGCAGAAGAGCTCAGGTAACACTTGGCATATCTGACCCTCATTATGCCCCAAGCAGAGGTGAAGAAAACAGCAGGGTTGCATTAGCTTAGCTATCATGTTCACTCGTGTTTACCCGGACAGGGTTGAGGAGGTGCCTCAAGTGGTTCTTCTTATCTGCCCGAGGTGGTTGGTACGAATAATTAGACCCTCAGACACTTGCAAAGTTCAGTTAAGACTCAGCTAAATTCAAGACATGGTATACTTTATTTTTCCCAGAGATGGGGAAGTTTGAGGTGTCAGCTGGTAAAAATTAGGATAAACACAACAAACATATAACAAATAGCTTAACTAACTGGAATCGTGTGTAGTTCAATGTGATAAAAGAAATTATGTATAAAAACAATTCTTTTAATCTAGTAAAAATTAACCTGAAATCAAAACGAGCACAAGTACTTTTTTATTTATGTAAATAAATTTACATAAAAACATAAATTTGATGACTATTTTTTCAGAAATAAATGAATACCATAAATACATTTTGAAAAATTATTTACCTTGGAGTTAGTGTAATTATATTGTTTTAATATTAAATGCATTATTCACCGTTTAATTTTAGAAATTTAAGAATACAATATTTCAGTCATGTCTGATGTTTGTTTGTTTTTTACACATAAAAGAAAGATTGGTATTCATTTAAATCCTCTGAGTTTTATATTTGATAGTAAACCTTTAAATGTAATGCTGCTACTGGATCAGTACTCTTATAACCAGGTACCATCGATGCCATCTTTCAACTTGACTGTTGATCCCTTAACTAATTATTGTATTACTATGCCTTCAGGACTTCCATAAACACACTGAGTCTTGTGTACAGTTTGCCCTCGTGTCTGTTTAATGATTAGATTTTTACCAGCATGCTGGCCATCTGTTACCTGTCCACTGATAAGGTATGGTTATGGTAATGGTTTTATCCTCATTAACGGTAAAGTGATCTGAACGGGCATTTATGGATCAATGTCAGAAATTCACTTTTTTTTTTTTTAAAGTCAGGTTTAAATAAAAGTGTTGTGTTTCTGGTCAGGTGATTAATGTAAGTGTGACATTCAGTCTCCTTTGAGCTCTGTTTTGGTGTCCAATAATTGAGGGAAACATCAAGTTCTTTACGATATCCGGTAGCAGTTTTCAGGAGCTATAAAGCTGCTAAATTTGATTCAGCGGCTACCTGTGGCATGCAGGATGCTCAAAATCATCTTTAAAGCTCATATTTAAAAGTTATCATTGGAAGCAACCTCCTGTAAAGTCTGGTTATCTTTTGTTATTTTATGTTATCTTATCTTATCTTACCTTAGACATTTCTCTTGTGTGTCTAAAATAATGTTCAGTTAAAAATTAAAAGTAACTACAACACTTCAAGTATACATATGTAGGAGAGGGGGGAGTATGAAGAGGATAACAAAATTTGTCAGGTGGGAAAAGTTATCACTTCTTGTGCACCAGTGTGACGAAACATCAACAGCTGGAACTGAAAAAGGGAAGTCAGGGTAAAAGGCCTAAATGTCCTGTAGAGGCCGGCTTCCACAGACTCCCATGTTAAAATATCCAACTTTACAGCAGAAATAAACATATTTATGACCTGCTAAAGAACAGCTTTCGCCTCTATGGATAGTTTCTCTCTGTAACAAGCGTACAGGGGTTGAAGTTTTGTTTTTTACATAATCCCTCAGCTTGGATATCATGAGGACTTCACATCTGCTGATTCAAGGTAATGAAGAATAAGAATAATTCTACTGATCCCAGCGGGAAATTCATATATTTGACATACCTAATCAGCTATTTGTATGAGAATCGAAAAGCCTGATGGCTGTGGGGGTGAATGATTTTCTGCATCACTGTTTTACAACAAAGAGAGAGAAGTCTTCCAGTACCATTCCAGTTTCATAAAGATGTTAAAAAGAGGGTGATCAGAGTTGTTTGGGAACAGCACACTTGCCATCACAGACTGTTAGAACATTGGCAACATTTTACTGCAGATGCCAAGTTTTCTTAAGAAAAACAGTTTGTCTGTTATCTCGATGTAAGTCTAGATATTTATATTTTGTTACTATGTCCACTCCACAAACTTTCGCAGGCTGGAGAGAAGGCCTGACTCTTCGGAAATCTGCGATCATTTCCTTCGTCTTAGAGGTGTTCAACATGAGGAAGTTTTTGTAATTCCAGTCACTGAAGTCTTTTACAAGAGCCCTATATTGACATTCCTATCCATTCCTGATACACGCCACAATGGCATCTGAGTATTTCTAGATGTGCCAGCACTCAGAGTTGCATTTGTCTGCTGATATACAGCAGACAAATACATACAAATCTGAGTCCTGTGAAAGTAATGAGTAATGAAAAGGAATGGAGCCTGGACACTCCACTGTGGAGCCCCCATGCTGCTCCTTAATGTCCCAAAACACAGCTACCCAACCTGACAAACTGTGTCAGTTTGTGTCAGGTAGTCTGTGATCCAGGAAACAAAGACTATGAAGCAAGTAGAGGACGGCATCCTTCACTCCATGTGTGTTGTTTGTATGCAGACTAAAGTGGATCATGTTTGTCTTTGACCTCAAGTCTCAGTTGGTGCAGACTCAGCTGTTCCAAGGTTTGCAACATGTATGCAGACTTAGTTTACTACAAGAAAGCATGGAGCCTGAATCAGAGGCAGGAAGTCCTGAAATATAATTACAGTAGTCATGGCCTACAAATAATAAATACATGAACTGCTTTTAGCTTCTGAGACAGGATGTTTCTAATTGCAGAGCGTTGAAGAACCTCTGTCTGTCCAAGATGACTCCAAGAATCAGAAGAAGCAGCAGTCCTTTGGAGGGGAGGTGAAATATCTTCAAAAACCTAAAAAATAGTCCAGTTTCTTTCAACTCAAGGACTTAGTTCAACTCGACTAAGACTACCATGAGCTGGATGACTGAGAACCTCAGAGACTAGTGGAGTTTATTTGTATAACTCTACTTATGATATTAGATTTCAGAAACCTGAGAAATCTCCAGTAACCAGCTTTAAAAGTTGTCACACCCACAAGCTCTAGCCAACAGAAACTTGAGAAAAAACACAGCCCTCAGTGGAGAAAAAAGAAACTCAGAGGCAAACCCCACAACAGAGAATCCAACTTAACTCTAGAATCTGAATCACTCATCATTAACTCCAACATCTGGAGTTAACGATTTGAACCAGAGCCGATGCAACACATGCTACACCACCTGCCCCAATCAGAAGAAGTCGTGACAACATGCCATATGATATGGAGACTAGATTCCCATAGATTCACATGAATACAGGTGTGCTTTTAATTTTTTTGGCTCGTACTTTGGTGCTTTAAATAAAAACATCTCTACATTATTTTTGCATAATGGTAGGCAGACAGCACCATAATTCATTGTGGCTGCAACACAAGACTGATTACAACAAATGGAGAAAACTGAGCAAAAATGGCATGTTGGCTGGTTCATCAGTCAACCTACAGGGCACTTCCTCTCTGCTAATCTCCTGCTTTTTAATTGCTTTGAAACAGTCAGTGTGATAAAGATGCCACGTTTCTTTGAATTAAAGCTACTTGAAGCGCTACGTCCCACATGACATTAAAAAGCTTCTCCAACCCCACCTGCTCACCCCCAGCAACTTCCTACAAAACACAGTCTTATCTCAAGAATAAATTTGCAGTGTCACGGGAAAGGGGTTTACTGTTTATTGTCATTAGGTGTAGAGTGGTGGTCAAAAAGAGCAAACTGTAAAATTGAAGTGGGCAAAAAATAAAGATGTATGTGATAAATAGAGGAGTGTATTCTAAAAAAGGATGCAGAAGATGGAGTAAACCATAGGACACCAACTGTCCTATATCTATAAAACTGAAAGTTTCAGTTAATTCATGTACTTTTTAGTTTTTGTTACTGTGTAACCATTATATTAAAAAAATAATTAAAAAACAAAACAAAACAGAAATTTCTGTACTTTTAACTTTTTACCCATCACCTAATTACTTTGGTGTAGCATGAATGCTCATGTAAAGATAAAATAAAGTCCAAAATGTATGCCTTCCTCACATTTTCCAAAGACGCCCATTGGAGCTGGATTAAGGACAATGGTGGACCAATTCTGGGCCCCTGACCTTATGTTTGAGACCCTTAGGATAAGACTCTTAGGATGAGAGGCTAATAGGAAATACATAAACGGTGTCGGGAGACACACCTTGCTACCTCGAACTCAAACCTCACATACTTCTGATGATGCAACTCAGCTGAGCAGCCGTGTTAGTTGTCTGCAGTCAACAGCCACACCCGCAGTATAAGCATTGAGCAAGTAGTACAAGATATACTGCAATTATAGCTAATAAGTTACAGACACAGACCTCTGTGCCTACAGATGCTCATTGAGTCACATTAAGTGCCAGCTGATCTAAGGGTTCATTTCTTATTGATTCATTTAATAATAAAAAAGGAAAAATGACAAACCACAAATGAATCATGTTAGTTCAAAATATTTGAAAACAGATATCAGTCTAAGATCCTTTCACACACCAGCCTTTGCAACCTTTAGTATCCGTGCATGCCACCGTATAGCATGGTGCTGTAACGCAGATAAGTAAACACACCCACGGAGTACAACCGGTGAATTCCCTTCAGAGTGCTGACACACCCCATGAAGGTGCACTCGCTCTAAACCATCTGCAGATTTGTCTCCCAGGTGGTTCGCTGAGTGCAGCGCTGTCACTCTCTGGATGGCTTGCCTTCAGCTATGTTGGCTGCCACGAGGCCACGGGGGCCCTGGATCTTATTACTAAACTATGCAGCTGTCACTCAGTGCCGAGCATACGATGGAGGCTAGGAAGGAGGAATGGCGAGGCACACAGCGAATCCTCCCCGAGGTTTATTTTATATTTGATGGTAAAAGGGTTTGAAGGAGGCCACCCGAGAACCGTAAACAGGCCGGCGGGGAGTCAAGGTATCTAGTCAAACACAATAAATAAGCCCAATCGATCCGAAGGAGAGAGGTTCATGGGTGGCAATTGGGCTGTCGCCGCACTTCATGAGCTATGGCCCTGCTGTGGCAGAGTGGTGGAAAGTGTCTGATGGGAACAGGTAAGAAATGCAAGGCCAAGAAAGCTGTGAATTACTCTGAAAGAAAAACACAACCTTACACATTGGCTTCTCTTCTCCTCTGCTGCCATCATATTATGTTTATTTTAAATTATGCTGTAAAAAATTCCTTCTTCTCATTCCAATTTTGTGAATGTACAATGGTATCGGCAAAGTTATATTATTCCCCAAGTCTGACTATTTTGTACATGACTCAGGCATTCACACAGTAAAAATGAGGCTGGAATAAAACTAGGTCATCTCTGGGTACCAGGTGTCATAAAGCCTGCTGAAATAGTACCTGAAATTAATCCCATGCATTCCCATCATCTCCACTGCAATCTTTTGTCCCTCACAGACAATATAGCAAGAGAAAAAAAAGAAAAAACAAGTAATCTAACCAGCAAGTCTCACAATTCTTGATGATGTTTAACACAGGCTTCACACAACATTATTTTGATACAATGAACAAAACTGTACTATCAAACACTCTTAGTAATGCTTAAACACTAACATCTATTTGCTTACCTGAATTGTTTTACTTTGTCTTATATTATAAGCCAGATTAGCCAGCTATTTTTTTTCTTTTTTACTTAGCTCCACCACATGAACTGTATTGTGGTTAATTCTAATGTTTGCTGATAAAATAAATCCACATCACCCCAGAAGGTAGGATGAAATTAGCTGCCATAATCTATTGACGACCGTCGGCAGGAAGACGGATGAAACCAACATGACATCATGCACTGGTTAGTGAAGCCTGGTCATGAAGCCTCAGACTGAGCCTGTTCACCTTTGTTATCTTGGAATTTTGACTCCTGATATGATGAGTAAGGGGTGGATATGAATAATGGCTCGGCTTACTCACAGTCGAGTAAAAATAGGCAGCAAACCGCTTGCTACTAGGAAAAAAACATGGTGGTTGCCTGGTGATTGACTGAAGTTTTTTTGCTGTAGTTGCAGCAACCACTTTTGATCCCAAGGATATTACAGGTTGTCTGGTGGGAGGCAACTTGTCTCCATAAAGTCACGCTAAAACTGACTGGACTCTCAGACTGGCGAAGCTTTGCAAATAATTGCTGTTTAATTTATAAATGCAGACAGAATGCCAACACAATGGAATTAATATGAGTTAGTTTGTACTGATAAGCACAACTCTTCTGCAATGTGTCTCTTTGCTGGTTGCTAACTGGCTGTATTCTGGTTTTATTTCTATATAAAAGCCAGATTACCAAGCTCCTATGTAATTTTGCAGTTAAATCACCATCCTTCAGTACTACCTCACAATTTGTAGAGGAAATTGTTGAAATCTATTAAATTCTGGCTGAACTAAATGTAAGTAGTTCATTTGAATTTCTGGAGCTTTATCACAGTTAATTACCATTAACACAAACACATTGCATGTGATTACCAACTTGACCCCATTCAACTGCAAACTGAGAGCAGATCTTACGTTTGTGTTATCGCCATCTCGATGCACCAATATCAACAACGGTCTCTGGTCTTAGCAACCACAGCAGCTGAGAGCCAATAACAAAAATGACTTGCCTGAAGTTTTTCACATAGAAGTCAAAGACTGTTATAAGCAAAGGAAGACTCAAACTTTAAGTTACAACCAGATTTTAAAAAGGGGAATAAAGCATTTCACACATGTAAACAGCTGCTTTAAGCATGTGTAGCAAAGTTCTTTCTCTTTGTTTTGGCCAATCAGCCTCTGGAGTGCCGGTCTTTGGTCAAGAAATTGCATTAAATTGGAATTACTCAATGCCAGCTGGCTTTTTCTAAAATTTATGGAGTGCATCTAGCGCGCAAACACTTTATGACATTTTTTAGTGCAACGAAATAATTGATCACTGTTAAAATGGACAGCTACAGTTGATAATTGACTAAAAATCATCACAGATTCATAACATGGAAAGACAACATTCCCACTCAGATGAATAAACACACAATGCATGATGGACAAAAGGTAAAATATACATATTTTGAAATAAGCAGTGTAGCTTGAGGTTTGGAGGTATTTGAGGGTTCACCTTTTATAAAAACTGAGGGATCCAAAAACAAGACAAACCGCAAAGTCCAGATCTCTAATCACAGAGTGCCAACCAATCAACGTGAAGGTTAGGAAACCATTCACAAAGAAATTCAAGAGCAGAACAAACATGAGAAGAGTACAAGTATGACATCATCCATGAGAAATCCTGGAAAGCTTGACTACAAGTACTAACAAGACAACATTCGAAGTGACAGAGTGAAAAGGGTGTAAGTTTACTGGGTTTATATTTCACTGATAGGAACAAGAGTGGCAGGATAACAAATGAAGGAAGCAAAGTGAGTGCAAGGAGACTTGGGATTACAAACCAAAATAGGAAATGACTTGAAATAAACCTGTAGGAGTGTTTGCTGTTTTGCAGAGTGAATGCATCCATATTTTGGAGGAGGTGGAGGTGTGGATGTGATATAAACTAAACACAGGACTCCTGAGACCGAGGTTTGTGGAGACAGCTAGCAGACCCCGACTACCATCCTGTTGGAAATTTGTGTTCTTTTTGTTTTAGTTTTTATTTTATGTTCAGTTCTAACTACTGGTTAGCTTTATGTACTAAAACCTACTTGATTAGGTTTGATGTCTACTACTTGATGTCTGTGATTTGTGTTTGCTAAGCTCTAACACATGATCACTGCCACAGCCAAAAACTTTAGCCCTCACAGCGCCCCCAAGCCCCCTCACAAGTGGCCTCAAAGGTCAAAGGTCACAGGCGAAAAGGCAAAACCAGCACAACAGAATTAATATTCATTTTACAAATGCTGGCTCTCAAGCAATTAACCTTCTGTCCTGGACGTGATGTGCGGGCGACTTAACAAGGATGTTCCCTGGTTTTAATTACTCTCCAAAGTTGCACAGGCCAGCCGGGATTTGAAAGTTATTTCAAAGTAAAGTGCAGCAGCGGCAGGAACGAGAAAGATCTGACATCAGCGTTTACGACAGAGTGGAATCTGTCACAATAACAATATTCAAATGCAAACTGGGATCATCGCTGCAGTCGATAACAGACGTGACCTCGAAGTTATATTCAGTAAAATGTAATATTCCATTACGAAGATGATGAAGTCGAGTCTGCAGTGGTGTTCATGCCCGAGCTCTTATGAATTTTGTATTAGTAAATACTGAAGTTTTTTAAATCATGGTCAGGTGATTTTCTTTAGGAATTATAAAAATTAGTAATTCCTAATAAGACTAAAAACACCTTCCTTTAAATGTGGATGCAATAAAGTGAGAAATAAAAACACCGACTTGAAACTGAGCCATAAATATTTTTTATTTTTTTTAAACCCAGAAAATCCCCTCTATATCTGTGCTCATCAATATTTATACATACATCAATATTCTAGTCTGTTGGTAATAAGTGGAGGAGGGTGTAGAGGTGGAGTGTGTGCTCTGAACAGCCCACACGATTCCTGCTGAAATTAAGTACAAGCAAACTGTTTGCATAAAAGACTATCACACACTGAGGAGTGTCATTACACGCCGCCTGATTAAAAATCATTCAAGGCTGTCGAGTTTCAGTCTCAGACTTGCACTTTTTTTCCTTTTTAAGAGCATTTTTTCTGTGCACCTTTTTTTATAGGATATAAAATGAGAGGCTGAAGCTCAACGAGCCAAACTCAGAATGCGTTTCTCGTATCAGCAGTGGCTTTGCTGGAAGGTGAACGCTTTCAGTAAACAGCCTGAAAACAGCAATAAAGCTCAATTTTTGTAATAAACATGTCTGATACATGCTGAGACTCTGAAGCAGGGAGCGTTACTCTGGTTACAAACACAATCTTCTCCCCAAAATCTTTACTCTTAATTCTGCAAAACACTACAGTATTCATGACTGCATGGTTTAGAAATGGTAAGTAGGCTTATTTTGAGACAATAGGCAAAAACTCAACTGAAGCGCATTACAGAGAAAAAGTGAGGCATGTTCTTCAGACCGAATATATGCATTACATTTCAGTTCTTCTCTGCTCTTTCTCATTATTCACAGCTCATTCGAGCCCTCACTAAGAGCTGAATTTCTCCAAATATTAGGTCCATTTTTCAGCTGATTTAAACACAGGGCGTGGGGAGAAAACTGAGTAACTCCGGAGCATTTCTCATTGTTACTAAAGGAAAATGAGAATTGCATCACACTCACCCGCCACTTTATAAGGTACACCCAAAGGTGTTCTATTGGACTGAGATCTGTTGACTGTGGAGACCATTTAAGTACAGTGAGCTCATTGTCATGTTCAAGAAACCAGTTTGAGATCATTTGAGCTTTGTGGCATTTGTGGCATGTATTCCTGCTGGAAGGAGCCACTGTGGTCATTCAGAGAAGGACAACAGCAACAATACTTAGGAAGGCTGTGGAGTTTAAACGGTGCTCAGCGGTGACTAAGGGACCCAAAATGTGCCAATGAAAAATCCCACATACAACCATACCACCACCACCCTGACCTGTTGATAAAAGGCAGGATGGATCCATGCTTTCATGCTGTTTGCTCTAAATTCTGCCCTTCTACCCTGCCATCCAAAAGTCCAGCAGAAATCAAGACTCATCAGATCAGCCAACACTTTTCCAGTCTTCTGTTGTCCAATTTTGGTGAATCTCAGTGCACTTTAGTCTTTTCTGTTCTTAGGTGGTTATTTGCTTTACTGTTTTCTTATTATTATTTTCAAGCAGTTTGCCCATTCTCCTTTGTCATCTGGAATCATCGAGGCATTTCCACCCAGTGAAATGGATATTTCCTCTTATTTAGATCATCTTCTGTAAACCCTACAGATGTTTGTGTGAGAAAATACCAGCAAATCAGCAGTTTCTGAAATACCAGCCCGTCTGGCAGCGACAACACCGCCACGTTCAAAGTCACTTTTCCTCATTCTCATACTCACTTTGAACTTCAGCAGGTCGTCTTGACCTACGTGCCTAAATGCACTTGAGTTGCTGCCATGTGATTGGCTGATTAGACATCTGCGTTAACGAGAATTGAACAGATGTACCTGATGGAGTGGAAAAAAAGGAAAAGCAGATTAGGCCCACTTTAAAGGCCGTTTCCAGTATAATATTCAGCACTGTCTGCCAATCCAAATGATCATGACTGCAATCCTTTAATTAACCAGGAACATGTTGATTTTATGTCCTGTTCATTGTCATATCACTTTCACCATGTCTGGCATCATCCTCATGCCCAGCTTGTCGCCATCCACCATCAGGTAATACCAGTGAATCCGCATTCAGAGTCACATCGACACAGAAGCACAGAAACAAATTATGTCCTATCAGGAAATTAAGCCGCACAGTAATTGTGACTAACGGATAAAAACCCACTTTATGAGCTGGTTGTAATGCAGCCGACCCATCCTCGTTCATTTATGTGAGGACAAAAAAATCTGTCTACCGGTAATACTTATTACGTTATTAGGCTAACGAGGACGTACAACTGGCCGGTAATTGAATCAGACCACAGTGGGAGTGAAGCAGTTTTCTGCTCAGGACAACAGTGAAATTACTCAGGTGACAAATACAACCTGGAATTTAAAATATCCTGAATATGAATCTGTACTTTCAGATGACAGTGGCGACTGTATCTACTTGCTTGTAATTCTTCTCATGATCATGAGGCGGGAACTGCTTTCTTAAATAAAAGAATAAATTATAACATCTGTAAGTTTCTAATTTCTCTTAATTTTTTATTTGTCAAGTGCTTTGAGACAAAGAAAAACCTGAGCAACATAATCCGCTGCCTCACCTACACTAACTACAGCTCCACCAGGTCGACTGGTTGTCTTGTGCTGCAGAGCTCAATGAGCTCGGTGTGGTGGGGAGTAAAATAGCAACCTCATGGAAGCATGTGACAGGAAGTGATACTCAGGATACCTCCTGAGTGCTTCCCAGGTGAAGTGTTTTGGGGATGTCCTGCTGCTTTGATCTTTCGTAGATCCGTCTTCTGATCCTCCTGAAGTTGAGCAGAATAAGAGACCTTTGATGTCGAAGCAGCGAGCGATTCCCGATCGAGCTGCACATTTTGTTCCAACTTTTTTAGAGGAGCATGAATTATGCACAGAATGCACAGACGTCTAACAATTCTTAAAGAAGAAGCCCAATGAACAGTGAATTAGCCTTTAATTAGTGATGCTTCACTTCTGCATTCTCGCCTTTCTTTAATCTTTTTTGTTCCTTTTGAAATGGTGAACGAGTTGATGTGGTTGGTTCTTAAGCAGTTATTTAAATGAACCCCTTTAAGACGAGAGGGGAAATCTTTCCTCTAAACTTCTATAAAACTCACAGGTTTGTTTTTCAAAGATAAGCATTTCACGTTACCATGAACTCAAAGAAATTTCCTTTTGTGCACAATGCTTGGAAACCGCAGGTTTACATGTTTTGTATCTTCTAAGCTTATAAGCTCTTTTAAAGTTCAGCATTTCCCTCAGAAGTATAATGAAGTGAATGTAAAGTAGCATTAAATGACAATTTTCAATAAGGCACAGACTTCAGTTGGGCAGCTCACCCATATCTGTAACAGCCACCAAATTATTTGCACTTCACTTTGAGTAAATGTCGTCTAAAAGCATGTCAAACACAGAGCCTGACAAATGTTAACAGTGTAAGGTACGTCTTACCTTGAAACTGTTTTTTTTTTTCACCAATTCCTACAGGTTCAGTGTAAAACTCTCCATGCTTTCATGTAATCCCTGGCTTTAACCAGACTTCTGCAGCTAGTACAAGTCTGCACTTTCATGCAAAAATTACATTTTCCACTAGTTGCTTATGAAAATGTGTACTTTGAGGCACAAAACCTCAATCTCCTCATAAAATCTCAGTATTCTTGGTCAGTTTCCCTCCCCCTGTCTTAGCCTGCCACAGACTGCAAAATGAAGATGGACAGAGCCACCCAGTATTTTGTGGAGCCCCAGTTTGAAGCTTGGAGTTAGATGTGTTTTTCTGGAGCCATCCATGACCATATATGGAGGAAAAGATGGTGAGCAAAGATATGCATTCATGAAGTCCATACTAACACAGGTATACATGCTAATTACTGCTAACAGACTCAGAGAATACTCCAGTGTCACATCAAAAACAAAAAACAAAAACAAAAAAAAACCCTGTACCATAGACAGACTGAAGTCATGGGTGTTTTTGTTGTTGTTGCTGTTTTGGGTTTTTTTTGCCAGATTCCATTTAAAAATGCTCCGCAAGGCCCCCAGAGCACATCCAGGGGTCAGAATTCAGGGACTCCAATTAGCTGAGGCGAAGCCTAGTAGACAGCTAGTAGCTATAGCCTGTGTCGAATCCACCTGTCAGTCAAACAGGCCCTAATAATGTACAGTGGGAAGAGGAATTTGTTTTTTTAAATCACCCCTAAAATTAAGTTGCAACCTTCAGAACTGAAAAATGAAGGGAAAGCTTCAAGAGCCAAAAACTGGAGCTCCTGTAACAACCACTTAAGGCTGGCTCCAAAACTAAGCCAGTCCCCACAGACTCCCATTTTAAAATGTCCAACAGAAATAAACATGCTTACACACTGCTGCAAGAAACTGCTCTTGGCAACCGGTGGGAACTAAGGGGGTCCAACATAAAAACAAACAGTTCGACATGCAGACAGTGTTTGTGCTGTTGGTGTCTTTTGGAGCATTTTTGGTTCAGACCGTCCTCTAGTCTCCATCAGCTCAATCTTCATTTTCCCATCCAAATATTTTAACCTCTGCCTCCAAAAAACCAACATGGTGGGGTGAAGCTTTAAAATGCGGAGACAAAAAAAAACAAATAGTGATATCACCGGTGTCTATGTCTACTTTTATATAAACTGCAGGTTTTTTGCACTTTCACCTCAGTTTCTCAGCCCTGGAAGCTGCAGCTTGGTGCACATGTGGAGTAAACCTTCAGCTCTCCATCATCCCTCTAATACGTTTGTGAATTATGCAGAAATTATAATGATAACCATCACTGGATTGCTCTGACCTGAAAGTGACTTTGTGCATCTTGTTTTTGTGATCATATTCAACCAAGTTATGCATCAGAGGAGCAGTGTGGTTCACAAATTGCATCAATCAGCCCTACAGGCTTTAAAACACCTTAACTACCTCCATTAGCTGAGTGTCACAGACTCTGCACTAGCTTCCCATTGTTTTCACATCACACTGGTTCTTTACCTCAGTCCCTCCCCGCCGACCCCCTTCAGCCTGAAGTAAAACTCACAACCATTCACATTAAAAGTTTTTAAAATGTTTCAGAGAATTTATACTTTCAGCACAAAAAAGAATAATCGCACACAAACCCCGAGGTTATAAAATCAATATTCTGAAGGTGTGAGTTTTAGGAGTACATAATAGACTCCTGTGCTGTGATTCAGACACACACACTCAGGTTTGGCTGGTGTTCAATGCCAGGCTGATCCAACAGGACATCACAGTGGACTGACTCAAACAGAGGGAGGTGTGTTTGTGTGCCTAAACCAGTAATGTTAAACCACTTAAATAAACAGACCACCTGGCCCATTTCTCTCAGCAGTGCGATAACCTTGAATGACATCATGTCCTGACATACGTCAGCCTTTAGAGCACACAATGAAGATTACAGTCATCTGAGAGTTCAGTTAATGGGAAAGGGACGTGTTGAAGTGAAACACTAATACACATGCGCAGAAAACAAATGGCAGCTTCAACTGTGCCAGCTGTACTCTGTCTACCTAATATAAGGCAAAAACAGTTTGTGTAAGTCTAACAAGCTTAGGTCAATGTATGGCATGACCGGTTTTTATACGATTTTAGACGGGCTTGAGTAATTTGGGCTGGGCCTAAAGTAGCTACACGTGCCTGTATGCACTGAGTAAACAACACCAGCACTGCTACTGTTATTTTTGCTGTGGATTATGAAGACCAACATCACCACTATCCACTCAAACACTGAGATCTCAACAGGTCTGTAAATACAAGCAGTAAGACTGCAGGAGAGGAGCAACACAATATGACGCAACATTGTGAGTCCAAACTGGTGGCAAAGAGGCGCAACATCTTCAGTGATGTAGGACGGAGCTGCAGGGCACCACCTTTGCAAACATCTTAAACCCACAGGTCTTTTCTAGCTCTGCTGAACAAGTCCAGGTGACGTATGATGCGGGTGTCACTTTCACAGAGTTGTGTTTGATTTTCTGTGACGTTACCGGTGCACTTTCTTGTTGTTGATTTCAGGAACTGGGAAGTCTTCGTTGTTGTGGTTGTGTCTGTCTGACAGCTGTCACACGACACAAAATGAGATTTCTAAAAAGACAATAAACACTACAATCCAGTATCATCATTATCTGAAGAATTATTGTTATATTGAGAGGAGGAGTGAGTCAAAAAAGGGAGTGCCGTGTGGATTACACTGAGCCAATCAGCAGAGGGAGAGAGCAGTGCTCTGTGCTGTAAATTCAACTTATCTCAGCAGAAACTTTTAACAACTGTCTTCTTTGTTGTTCTGTAGGTTTTTATACTTTCAGTAGGAAATGTATTTGCAGGGTTCAGAATACTTCTGTTTCTTCTGCCTCTGTTAACCAACCTATGAATGTGACGTGATGCTCAGATTTAACAAGTATAGGGCAGGTGGTAACTGGTCAAAATTTGCCTGATAACAAAAAAGTTGTCTTTTACTTTTTTGTAGAAAAGGAAAACATGTTTAGTCTTTTTTTTAATTAAATTTTTATTCGGATAACTGGAAATAAAACCTCTTGGGTCAAGTGGGTCAGCCCTGGTCCTTCAGGCTCCACCTATAACGCTGTGGTACGCCTGACCTCTCTTATGTTGCAGCACAACACAATCTTTGCGGCGCTTCAGTCAGTCATGAACCTCTCGACTTTGGGTTGAAGCCACACATGTACAATCATGCTGGTTTCTAATGTCATTTTAATGATATTCCACCAAAGAAGCTCAGACACATTCAGATATACAAACAGAGACGTTTCAACAGTTTGAAAACTTTGAATGGTTTGCCAGTATTCTCTGAGTGGCAACACCTATCCTTCAGGAGAATACTTCAGCGGCCTCCTATGCCTTAATGGCAGGTTTAAATAGAAGTGACTGTGAGACGACGTTGTGGTGGCGAGCGAAGCGACCATTACGGTGGGTAAACCGGGGCCATTAGGCAACCCTCTGGAATATCTGTTAGTATCTTCAGGAATAGTTCTCCAGGCTTCTTGAAGGACATCCAAAGCTCTTTTTGGATGTTTCTGCCTTTAAATGATCCCACACTGCTTAAATAATGTTGAGGTCCGGGCTCTCGGGAGACTAATCCATGACTGATAGAAAGATATGATTTTACCGCATTGGCAGTGTGTCATTGTGTCATCATGCTGCAAAATAAAGCTGCTGCCAATCAAACGCTTTCCAATGGTATTGCATGCTGGATGGATGGATAAGACATTACTTTCAGATACTGTTCATCAGCTGTAGATAGTATTTCAAGTCTGCCACTTCTTTTGTCCTCAAACTGTCCAGTTTCCTCAAACTTTATAGAGCGCATTGAAAACCAAAGTGCTTCATAGTCAATAATAAAATCAAATAAAAAAATTTTTTTAAATTCACACCATTTACATAAAATAACACCGAGGATCTGTTGTCCAAACACGACAACCAGAGATCAGCAAAACTGACTGTGTTCAGCTCAGGTTTAAAGTCTGAGACGATTCCACAGTTGTGGTGCAATGACAGCAAAAGCACTTCAACTGTGGGCTGGTCAAAAGTCACTGAGAAGCAAATATGGCAGGTTTTCAGCTACTTTGGAACAAAAATGCTATTTTATGCCTACCAACCTGTGTTATCTATCAGCACTGGTTCATCCCTTTACACTTGGGCGATCGTGGCTCAAGAGTTGGCAGTTTGTCTTGTAGTCGGAAGGTTGCCGGTTCAAGCCCCAGCTCCGACAGTCTCAGTCGTTGTGTCCTTGGGCAAGACACTTCACCCGTTGCCTATTGGTGTAGGTCAGAGGGCCTGGTGGCGCCAGTGTCCAGCAGCCTCGCCTCTGTCAGTGTGCCCCAGGGTGGCTGTGGCTAGCTTGCCCTCACCAGTGTGTGAATGGGTGGATGACTGAATGTAGTGTAAAGCGCTTTGGAGTCCATAGGGACTAAGTAAAGCGCTATACAGGCCATTTACCATTTGAATGATTCATAAGGCAGTATTAAGTGGTTCAAAAAACAGAAACAAATTCCTCTGAAAATGGTCCGCTGCAGTGAAAAAGGACCCAATGTCCAAATAAAAGCTTTGAAAAACCTTCAGAAAGCCTGGAGAAATATTACTCAAGACCACAAAGAAGTCTGGTTCCCTGGAAGCAAAACATAAAGAAATGACTGTGGCTTGAGACTTTGCACAGTGCTATATCCTTTACAGATACTGCCCCGATATCTGTAAATGAATTTACAGATACCGGCCTATTAGGAAGACTCTTTGAAAAACTTTATGAGGATTTTATCCAGAGGAAGAGGTTGGTATTATACAGAAGGAGGATTATTGTGGGATAAAGGTGAAAGGTGGATCTCTGTTCAAAGCCCAGTTTATTCTGCCCCTGTTAGCTGTCCAGCATCCACAGTTTCAAGTTCAAATTTTGTGCAATGGTACCAATAACAGCTCAAAATGATTTAATTTAGGTGAAAATCGGGTCAAGGTCACACCAAGTGTGAAAATCAGTAATAAATTTATATCAACCACAATCTTCATGGATCGACTTCCAACTTCACGGCAATATACGTGACCTTGGGGGGCATGAGTACCAAAGCTGACTAAGCATTTTACCCTGACCTTCACTGATAGCGCCCAAGGTCAAAGGTGACCTTAGAATCATGAAACTATATGGAGTAATATATCATATAAAAGAACATGGAGAGAGCTATGCAACACACCTGTCATTGTGATACCCTACGACATCACCATGAAGCCATAAAGTTTGACTATATCTTAAAATCTCAAGTTTTTACAGCTTATAAAAGTCAAAGATTTCAGCCACTTCTGCTCCAGTCACATGGGCAAAGAAAATAAACTGCACCAGTTTAGTATGTAATGCTTCAATGCATGTTGGATAAAGTGCTCTAAGTGTGCAGATGGAGTAGAAAAGCACTATATAAGAACCAGTCCATTAAACAAAAGCAGGCTGACGTCAGCATGTTGTAATTTTTTTTTTAAAAGTCATAAAACATCAAAGTTTTAGTACAGCTCTTCAGGGCAGGGGTGATGGTTTTCATTATGATGGTAATTTAAAGTTTAAAAAAAACTATTCAAAATGTTTTGGAGGTGTCGCTGGGACCAGGGGTTTAAAAGTTTTATTCCTGTTAGTGTGCAGTTTAGCTCATGCACGTCCTATTTCCTGTCAGTGTTTTGTGTATTTTTGCGGTGAGTCTGCTGTATGACTAAAGGGACACAGGGAGTCCATCTGCTGCCTTCACTGCGGCACATCAACATCTGCTAACTCCTCTGAGCCTCTTCCTTCTCTTGGCCAGTCCTTGCTCATATTCAGTGGACCAAGACGGAGCATGCAGGAAGTCCAACGTGTCATTATTCTGCAAACTGCTCTGGTAGAAGAATTCCTCTCTGTGAGGTGTTTTATGAGGTTTTCCACCCATGTTTTTATCCCTCGTGATGATTTCATGTCAGTTTTTGAGTGGGAAGTCTTTTTCTTAAGAGTTAAACATGACCATGGAGCATTTTGACTTCACCTTCAAGACTTCATACTGGGCAGCATGAAAACATCTTTTTTCAAGCTAGCTTTCTGATTGAAGTCCACATTAAAGATGGTCACAGCTTTGGATAACAAACAAATAAAAAGCTCTAAACACTTGGTTCAGGCAGCTTTTAATACTCCTGGGTCCTTATGATGTCATAAAAAGCAGATATCCTAATAAACTCCACCCACCTGCCATTCAAACATGTTCTAAATGAAGGGCAGCCAATCACAAGAAGAAGAGAAGCTAAAATAGTGTGTTTGGGGCTGTGAGGCTGCTCTGACTCCTAGTTTAAGGCAAAGGCGAATTATTTTGAACTGTGACTCATGCAAAGCTACTCTGAAGTCCAAGGATAAAAATCCGGAGCTGGAAATAAGCGAAACACCTCAGCGTTAAACAAGCTGTGATTACTATTACAGGCAGTGTGTTTGCAGCGTGTCTGACACACCCTAAACAAAAGCAGCTTGTGCGTGTCACTGTGTGACATCAATCATTTTAATGGTCATAAAAAGGGAAACACACAGCCCAGACTCGTTTTTATTACTTCCACTTGTGGCTCAGAGCAAAGCGGTGTTTTTACTGTTGGTGTAAACAGTTGGAGAGGCTGCACATCACTCATGTAGAGCACCGTGCACAGCGTGTACAAAGTTGACCCTACTTAACTGTTTCTGTTAACAATTGAGAAATTTAGACTCGAAGAGTTCAAGTAGACTCAAGCACTTTGGTATGAAATGATCAGTCCACCTCTTTAAATTAAGCTAATTTGATCAGACAGACCCAATCAATCAAACCTGGTGTGATTACTGCAGCGTTTGACTACCAGAGTAGCTTTGCATGACTGACAGTTCAAAATAATCTTTACTTAAACTAAACTACTTAAATCTTAATCTTAAACTAAAATCTGTTTTAGCCCCTCCCCCTTTAAGACAACTTTCCTCTGATTGGCTGTCATTGCAAACAAAAGGTTTGAGAAGCGGGTGGGTGGGGCTTCCGCACCTGAGATGATCATATTCGGGATATGCTATCCTCCTTTCATGCCATCATACAGTAAAGTACCTTTACAGTTTAACTGTGCGTCCTTTAATCAACCAATCAGCATGTAGCAGCAGAATGCCAGTGTTTTTTGGCCGTGTTGTTTTATTTGAACTAAAAGACTTTATTGACATTTTATTTCTTAAAAATAAAACCAAAAATAAAATTTGGGATTTTTGTCTAGGTGTTAGTAATTACTTTGTTCCAAAGGTCGGGGGTCAAACTGGGCCACTAAAGTGACTCCCATTATTATTCCCAGTGCAGTAATCCCAGCCCTCACACTGTTGATGTGAATGAAGGCTTTTTTTCTTCCTTTTTTTGACTGGAATTTGTACGTGTACTTACCGTTTCATGTCCCCGGGGGAATATTTTTAAAGGCTGTTTGTTCTGGTAATAAAATAATTTATTAAGAAATGATATTTTGTGGATTTTCTGCTTCATGAATCCTGGGGAGGAGAGTTCTAGGATAAACTCATTACCACTTAAAGAAGGGAAACCTTTGGAGGGTGTTTTTTTTTTTTTTATTAATGTAAGTTGTTATGATTTTTTTACTGGTCCAGCCCACAATGATTTTTTACTATTTAGCGGCACTGCTATTGGTTGCAGACTACCTTGTGAGGGCCTTCTGCTGCATGCCCGCCTGAATTGCAGCCAGGCAGTGGACTGGCGCATTCTGGTGTCATGATGTTGCCGTTTCTTCCAAGTTTGTGGCATCAGATTCAAATTATTCTACAAATTTCTGCACTTTCATCGGTTTTAAAACATTAAAATTCCAACTTACCAAGAAAAACTATGGTCTGCTTCCTGGCTGACTTGACCTTTGGATTTTCATTAGGGATTGCTCTTTGATTTCCACTGGTGCTTCCTTCAGTGAATCCCATAGGCTTCTTCAGGACCAGGATCATAGCCCGGCACATGAAGGCCACGCAGACCAGCACGATCATGTACACGATGAAAGCAAAGAAGATGCTGATCCTGTACATCACCCAGTGCTCCCTCAGGTTGGTGCAGAAGGTCAGGTTCTGGACTGGGGTGTTGCGCGCCATTGGGATGTGCCCCTGCGTCCCCATGGTGATTAGCAGTGGCAGGGCCACAAGCAGGGACACGAGCCAGGCAAAGGTGATTAGGCCGGTGGTCCATTTCCCACCCAAGGTTTTAAAGCGAAAAGGGTAGCAGGTGGCGACGTAGCGCTCAAAGCTGAGCGTGGCCACGTTGAGGATGGTGGCGTAGCTGCAAGCCTCAAACAGGAAGTTGTAGATCTTGCAGAAGGCGTTGCCTGACGCCGACGTGAAGGGGAACCAGATAGCGCTGTAGAGCTCCACCGGCATGCCAATGAGAAGCACCAAGATGTCAGAGCAAGCCAGGCTCACCATGTGGTCAGTGACGTTCTTCTGAAGGTAGCCCTTACACTTTAGCACCTGGGTCACTCGGATAGTGACTGAATTACCTACAATGCCCGTCACCAGGATGAGGCTGTAGAGGACCGTGAGGAAGATTTTGATCCCATATTTGGGTTCAAGCTCATGCCAGTCCTTCTCCTCTCCTCCCTGCATTTCCTCATTCATGGCTGCAGACTGGCGCGTTCAGATTTTCCAGGTATTGCTATTCTTATCAGTCCTGTTGCGCGCGCTCCCCGCGGGCCGGTTTTTTCTGGAAACAGCTTTACTTTGTCTCAAAGTATTCCCGACTATCCCAGAGGTGGGAAACACGGATCGCTACGCGCACTGTGGAAAACTTTCTAACCTCTAAACACAAACTCCTCCGCAGTTTACCCGGCGTGCTTCCCCAGCCCCGTCCACCTCTTTCCTGCCTTCATGATCAGGTAGGAGTATCCAGAGTCCGCGTGCCAGCGCCCGTGCGTGTCCTCCGGTGGTTTCAACTGAGAGTAAGTGAAGTGTTGGGAAACATTTAAATTGCGCTGACTTCCTCCTCCCTCCGACGAGAACAGCCCAGTTGAACATCAAACACGACCACGCAGAGCGGGTCTGGTTTCACCCCACACACTTTAAAAAACAAAAAGCAGGTGGGTCAACGAATAAAACAAAACCTAAAACAAAGCAGTTAAACAACAGACTGCACGGCTCTGCTGACTTTATTCAGATTTGTATAGGAAATAAACACGGAAGGTAATGTTGACACGACATACAGTTCAAAATATGAAGCGCACAGAACTTCGTCATTCAGATTTTTCTTTACTTCTGTTCGGGTCATGTTGTTCAAGTTTTCACACCTTTATTATAGTTGTTGGGTCAACTATAATAGGTTAGTTAGCCAGGCTGCTGCAGTGCAGTAAATAATTATTTACTCTACTGCACTGTAAATAATTATTTATGTCTCAGTTAAAGAAACGAATCGTCTCTAATTTATGTGGTAGTATCATTTTAATGGAGATAAAGACAGAATATCAACCAAAGACCCAGAAAACACACTCTTTTACATACACACGTATATATATATATATATATATATATATATATATATATATATATATATATATATATATATATATATATATATATATATATATATATATATATATATATATATATATATATATATATATATATATATATATATATATATATATATATATATATATATGTATGTATGTATGTATGTATATATATATATATATATGTATGTATGTATGTATGTATATATATGTATGTATGTATGTATGTATGTATGTATATATATATATATATATATATATATATATATATATATATATATATATATATATATATATATATATATATATATATATATATATATGTATGTATGTATGTATGTATATATATATATATATGTATGTATGTATGTATGTATATATATATATATATATATATATATATATATATATATATATATATATATATGTATGTATGTATGTATGTATGTATGTATGTATGTATGTATATATGTATGTATGTATGTATGTATGTATGTATGTGTGTGTGTGTGTGTGTGTGTGTGTGTGTGTGTGTGTGTGTGTGTGTGTGTGTGTGTGTGTGTGTGTGTGTGTGTGTGTGTGTGTGTGTGTGTGTGTGTGTGTAAAAGCTGCACATTTATTTTCACATCATTAGTACTTGGAGAAACCCTAACATAACATTACAACACTGTTTAGGAGTGCAAAAGCCTCTGTTTTGGCTTACCGTTAAAAAAACATTAAAGTAATAATTTTTAATTTATAATTTTTAATCCTACAACTGTTTATAACTTGCATAGTTCACATTTCTGTATAGCTGTATATCTCATATTTCTGTATAGTTTTTTTTATTTCATATTTATATCCTGTACATAGCTTATACTCACTACAGCCTGTACATACTTATAGTTATAGAATATTCATAACATACTTCATACCGTGTACATTATAACATACCATAATAGACCCATTTCTGTAATATACTTACATATCTATATTATTGCTAATATATATTGTAATATATCTATATCACGGCTAAAGCACTTCTGGGTGGATGCAAACTGCATTTCGTTGCCCTGTACCTGTGACATGTGCAATGACAATAAAGTTGAATTCTAATTCTAATTCTAAATTGCACAACTTTTCTGTGTTTTCTCAACTTCCTAAAAAGGCTGAGTAAACAGAAGTTTACTTTGCCATTTAGTTGACATAACATACACGGAGTTCAAAATATTAAGTGCCTGAACTCTATCATTTAGACTTATTTACTTCTGTTGGGCCAAGTCGGCCTAACATTTCACAACCCAAACATTTTATACAAACAAATATGCAGATATGTGGAATGATGGAGGCAGGTGCAGGAAAATTTCCTCAAAGACTGAAGTGTCTCTCTGATTTCTTTGTATAGTCCATATCTTAAACTGATTACTGATTAATGGAGCACTGCTGAAACTGTCCAATCACGGGTCAAAGGCGGGTGGAAACATGTCTGATAACACTGACAGTATTTAGAAAGTAATATAAATATTTTTGGTCCCAACTGATCCTGTGTTGAAGTCGCAATTTCAAGATTAAAGTTGTCGTTTTTCAAGTCAAACAGCTGCCACGGCTGCTACACCATGTACAAAATGTCTTGTGTTGGAATTAAATCTCCACATTTTCACTTTTCTTTATCAAAAAGAACAAGAATATGTTGTTCTTAATGTAGCTCTAATACTCTTTTATAGCCCGGTAATCTGATTATGTGTATAAAGCGATAGGAGTGTACACTGGTTGTAGTATTTACTTACCAACGTCAGCGTACTTGTTTGTTCCTCTTTCCCTTTTGTTAAAAGCTCTGTATGTTCTCTGTAATGAATCAGGCGTCTGCTTTGAGGTGAACAGCTGGACTGTTGAATTTGTGTGTTCATTCATTTACAGATTTTAAATTCATGGCATTATTTGCCATCTGAACTAGTTCAGTTAGTTAAACATTAATCAAGCTGACGATGTTACAGTGCATCATCAGTGCTAATGTGTCTTCTTTACACAACCTCTCGAGTTTTTGGCGAGAATCGAAGCAGCGATTGAAACACTGTTCGGTTCAGTACAAATAAAGGTTTAAGATTTATTCTGAGGTTGTGCTGAAGATAAAAACAAAGGTCCTGGACAATCAGAGATCCTAAAAACGACTTCAAACAGGACAGAATTGTACACTTTTAGCCACAATCGTTCATTAGGATGACAGAGAAGTCAAAGGTGGAATAAACCAAATATGAAGGAGGTGAGTTCATCACCAGGCCGGGGGAAGAAAATCTGACTGCTTTTCCTCCTTTTTAAAGATAATCAGTGATGAATGCGGGGTCATTCTTTCTCTATAAACATGAAGTACACTCGAGTGCATAAACCCTAAAAGGCTGACTCCTTGAAGTGATGAAGCGGATTGGGTAAAAGCTCTGAGGACCTTCTCGCTGTGATTGAGTATTGTCAAATACCGTCAATTAAACTGCCGAGCTCCATCGAGCGTCGCACCGGCAGCCAGATGTTAACTGTCAAAACTAAAATCGAGGTTGATTGTTCATTATGATACTGATGCCTCTTAATTATGTGACATTGTGTTCAGGCTCCGGTTTGTAGATCTCAGTAACGACTGACGGAAACTGTCCGTTTGACTTTGACATCATGAGCAGCATCATGAGGCGAGGAATCATCACAGCTGGTTGAAGTTAAAGGAAAAAAAGAGCAGACGTGACGTGATAAGGACTCAACTAACAGCTGATTATTTTAATGAACAAAAGCAGCCAGACGTCAGACACGAGGCGACTTTCAGCCTACACAGTTCGTATTCCTAAAGTGGATAAATTGAATCATGGGTGAAACTGCAGATAATGTGGAGAACATCATTTTTTAGCAGTTTTGCACGACACACTGAGCAAAATAAGCAGGTCAAATGTCTAAATTACACCGAGACTGGGTTAAAACCTCACAGGAAACAAAGTTTTTTCTCGGGCTGTAGAAAGAGGAAGACTTCCCTTTATATCCAGTCTGACTAATGAGAGAAAGGAACTTCCTCCTCCTCCCAATCACCTCTGCAAACTCCAAACAGGATGTGCACAAAACTTCAGGAAAAATATTTATTTTGCTAATTCATTCCGGCCATTAGCTTCACATACACACACAAAAAGCATTTTTTATTTTTGTTAGTAGTGAAACACAGACAGATGGTGAGAGCTGCAGTTCATCTAATGGCCACTAGAGGCTGGCGCCCATAGACTCCCATGTTAAAATGTCAAACTTGACAGCAGAAGCAAACATGTTATTAAAGCTATGGAGGGTTTCTCCCTTAACAACTCTGAGTCTCAATGGTTGATTCGTCTTTACCTATGAAAATAATTCTGACATAGGTATACATTCTGTATTTCTATACAGTGCTGTGCAAAAGTCTAATTTCTTTATAAGTTCAAATCAAGTGGCTTTTATTGTCATTTCAACAATGTACAGTGGTACAGTACAGGGTGAAACAAGACAACGTTAGTCTGAGACCCTGGTGCTACATATGACATATAACAGACGAACATAAGTACAATGTGCAAAAATTGCAAAAAACCCCAAGACAAGACAGAGCAACACTAGACAGGACAATACAGACACAAGACAATGCAATGGAAATGTGCAAAATACTTTTGTATTTTGCAAAACTATTGAGTATTGTGCAAGGAGCTTGGTGTCTGAAGGTGTGCGTGTGTGATACTGCAGATAAGTGCTTGGTAGTGACATGTATGAAGGTGTGTGTGTGTCATTCCAGTCACTGAGTGTTCAGGAGTCTGATGGCTTGGGGGAGGAAACTGTTCCGCAGTCTGGCAGTGAGGGCCTGGATGCTCTGGTACCTCTTTCCAGAAGAGTGTGTGTGTGGGGTCCTCCACAATGTTGGTGGCTTTGCGGATGGAGTGGGTGCTATAGGTGACCGTGATGGAGGGAAGAGAGGCTCCAATGATATTCTCAGCTGCTCTCACTATCCGTTGTAGGGTATTCCAATCTGATTTTGGAAGTTGCTTTCAAAGACCAAGAATTGACCATTTCAGAGAAGTGTTTGTTAATCTACCCAACACTAACCTATGAGTCATTCAAGTGGAAAGAAAGGTTCCTAACTTGAGGGATGAGCCAGTGTTGTGTCAACAAACAACAGGCAACCTAGTAACAAAGAACCCATTTTAAATAAAACATATGTTTCCATTTTTTAAATCTACAAAACCCCCCACAAAGATAACAGTTTGAAAGACAAAACTTCTAATTCTGCAGAAAAAACAAAAGGACAGAAAAACACAGTGGAACACTGAGTCATGGATTGGCCTCCTAGAGTCTGGACCTCAACGTTATTGAAGTACTGTGGGTTCATGCTGATGGAGAACAGAACAAAAGCCAGTCAGCATCCAAAGAAGAGCTTTAAATGTCCTTCAAGAAGCCTGGGGAATTATACTTGCAGACTGCTTAAAGGAATTAAAACAAAGCTTCCTAAGAGAGTTCAGACTGTGCTGAAAAATAAAAGTGTTTATACCAGATATTTACTTTTAGTCTAGTTAGAACTGTACAAACTGGTTTTACCTTTTGTGCTGTTTCCATGTTTCTCCACCAAAATATGAAGAAGTTACATTTGTAACAAAGTATTTTTTCAGCTTTTCATAAGTCACAATGAGAAAGAGAAATTTTTTTTCAAATTTAGAGGGCGATAGTCAAATTTAAAAACCAAAAAACCTTTTAAACTTTTTTTCCACTCGTAATGTCCAGCAGGGGGCGACTCCTCTGGCTGCAAAAAAAAAAAAAAAAAAAAAAAAAAAGTTGGGTTGTATGAACGTCTATTGGAAAGTAAACTCATCAAAAAAGTATATATTCGCACTTCCAGCTGTCACGCTTCACTTCTTACAGCATGACTCTTGTTTTATAAATCATGGACACTTAAGAGTCAAAGATAACCCAGGGTCTGCTTTACCTCACGAGTGCAGTGTGTTGTTTACTTGTCAAAAACAAACAAAATAAACCACGATGGCAGCGATGAAAATATCACATCTGGTTACAATTTACACAACTGAATAAATACACCATCAAATGCAGAGATTTAAAAGATATTTTTTAATAGTGCACTGAAGTATGAAAACAAGAGTTGCAAAATAAGACTATTCAAGAGCTTAGGTTGGTATAAGGAAGGTTAGCCTTCATTTAGGTTGTATAACATCCTTAGCATCAAAGACACCTTAAAGACAGAAAATGCTCAGACAGTAAAGACAAAACAAAGAACCTGAGAAAGAAAATCAGCACATCCATGACTCCACGAGCACCATAATAAAAGACAGAAATAATCAACACTTTTCAGGAACCATCAACTCTCAGTGTTCAAACCTGAAGTCGTGGCTGAAAGGTGGGACTGACTGATTGGCAAAAGACACAGAAAGTGCAATAATTTTTCTGTCACTTAAAGTGCTCAACTCGTTAATTCACCCTCACAGAACGGCTATTACCTCCTCCACTCGAAATGCTCAGTCAAAGCCGAGTGCAGGAAAAAAACACCATGAAGATGCACATATTTAAAAGGATGAGGGGAACAACATCAGCAGCTCACCTCCATCTGTAGTGCTGACATGACCAACACTGAAGCTGATGACAGAACAACAAGGCTTCTTCTCGTCACATAAAATCACAAGCACAGTAAATATTTCTTCTTTACTTAAGACGTAAAATAAAATCACACACAGTCCAGTTCAGGCGGTGAAATCTCAGCGAGTTTTGGCTGCAGAGCGAAAGCTTCCTGTGGCGGCAGTCGTTCCAGAAGACACGGATATAAAATATGAATCTTTAGTGGTCATTTGAAGGTCAAAAATAAAACTGTTCCATGTTCATGTTTCACTGTGTACACTATTTACAAACCTTTTTAACAAAGGAAACTGCAGACGACTGTTTTTATTGCACGAAGGCGATCATAAAGTTCGGCGACTCCAGTCTGGTTTGATTTCGGTTGATCTCCCCTTCAAGGTCATTTCCTCAGGAAACACTGGACTTCTTTTAACACAGCTAAAATCCCAGAACACTCCTTTAAAATCCAACTCTGACTGCATATTTTCACTTCTTTGTGTCCATTAGTGTGCCTGCGTGTTCCAGGGTGCCAAACCTGGACAGTAGGTGGCACTGCGAGAGAAGATTGTGCTCTGAAATAACCTGAGTGTCACTGTGAACACCTCCAGCTTCCAAAAAAAAAAAAAAAAAAAACTCCAACAGAAGAACTTGGAGCTGAAGAAAAATAAGTAAAGACAAAAGTGCCAAATGCTGCAGTTCCTTCATTGTCCACTGGAGGCTTTCTCCAGCAGTGAGTGAGTCCTCATAGACTCCCATGCAGCAGAAATAAGCACGATTACAGCCTGCTACAAAAACAGTTTTGGTCACTATGTGACTGCTGAGATTTAAAATTGGGCTGTGGCAGCTCGACTGTCTGCCAAGCTTCACCTCAGGTCACTGGAGGCCCTGGACTCAACCTCCAAACCTTTCTTGTGCTGTTTGAGGCTTCTGGAGCATTTTTAATGCAGTTATCTCACTAATTATAAGGCTTTCTGAGAGTTGCAGTCTGTCCAAGAAGTTAATGCTTCAGTTTTGTTGAGTGAAGTTCTAGTATAACCGAGAAAGCTTTGGCTTTCAATTCCTCCAGTTTTTCCGCAGCGTGTTTCAGAAGACTCAGATAAGTTCCTGTTCTGTACTGCTCAAAGTCACGGCGAGCTTATGAGGAGGGAAGGAAGTCAGACACAAGAACAGGTTGAATTTAAAAATAAAAGACTCTGTAGAGGTTAAACGCTCCCAGTGTGACTTGAAGCCGTGCAAAGGACGGAAGAAAACCGTGTCATGGACACGTATCCGACAGATTCCTTGGTTAAGGCTTCAAAATGGGTGACATCACAGTGGCTACGTTGATGAATTCCTTGTGTGCAACCCTGTAGATGCAACTCCGTGCCCTACCTGGGACAATGTGATCTAACAACGCTGTAATTGTCCCAAAATCAGATGCAAACAATCAAAACAGGAGAAACTTCCAAGGAGTTGGGTTGCTGGAAGAGGTCCAGAGGTTCACTCAGAGACGACCTTAAAGGGGAGATGAGCTCAATCTAAACTTGACGTAGGTTTTTACTTTTAGGAGCAGAACTTTTTTTTGAAGGCTTTCTAACCCGTTTGGAGCTCGTGTTCAGGATCCAGCACTGAGGAAACAGGACGTGGTGCTGTCCTGTTCGGCTGTAGTGTTATCAGTCTAGTGTTTGAGAAGTGGGCACACAGAGGTCGCTCTGACTACCCGAGCTCCCCGGCTGGTTACCAGGAGCTCATCCGTGTCCAGCATTTCCAGTTCTGCCAGATTTCTGGTCATGAAAACAACTCAACAACACAAAGTTATGCGTCACAGGAACCGTTTGGAAATAATAACATAACGCCTTCTGTGTCCAATAGATTGTCATTTGTTAAGATCCTTCAGTAGACCAAAAGGAAGTCTTCTCCAATATTAATGGTTTAATTTGGCAAAATCACTGATAATTAAGTCCTGCACCTTGAGTGCCGTACCGTTTCTTTCTTTTAGACACAGAAAATAAGCGAAATGAGGAAATCTTTAGTCTGTAGTGTTGGATGGAAGTGTAACGATAAAAACAAGCTTCCAGAACTGAATCTGAACACTGTAGAAAATAAATAAGGTGTAATGGGAGGCACTGGGGTACGTTCAACGTCTCTGAAAGCTTCCCGATTGTCAGCTCAGCCAGATCCACGATGGCCGCCCTGCAAGAGAGAAGAAAAAACTTTATCAGAGACAAAAACTGTGCACTTACAGAAACATAAACAAAAACTTTACATTTTCACCTCAAACTAATTTTCTTTTACCTGAATTTTTTTCAACAATCTGTAAACCTGCAGGCTGAACATTCTTCATATATTAATTTCCTATTTTAATAGGAAACACTTTCCCTGCCAGGCTTCAAGAAAACAAAACACAAGACAAAAAGAAGACGTTTTATACACAGCAGTGATCACACCACAGCCTGCTGAAGCAACACTGATTAAACACGCCTTGAAGGTCGTCACTTACAGGAGTTTACCTGAAATATCCCACCTGTACTGGACAGGTTGTAAGACCCCTTTAAATTTGTGGATAAACTCTGTGTGTCCTCTTATATTATTTTAATATTTTTCATATTTTTCCTTATTATCATACTTTAATAAATTATCCAAGCAATTAAAATATAAAACACTTTGCGCGTGTTGTTGGCATTTCCTGAGAATACAAGAGTTTGTGGCACTACTAAACTGTTACATGATGAGCTGATACTTGATCTCTAATGAAATAGTCACCAGATAATGAACGCTGGTCTTACTGAGTCCTGTTAGAAACCGCATGCTGAGGTCAGATCCCCTCAGCTCTGCTGAAAAATCGAATCAAAGCTCCACTAAAGCAATGACCAGAGACAAGTGACTTCTGTCTAAAATATTTAGGCTTGTTCTGTCCTTCTTACTCACACTCTTGACGTCGGACAGATGTTTGAGGCAAATGGCTAACTCTGATGAGAATTATTGGCTTGTTTGGGGAACAAACCCGTCACAGGATTTTGCATTAAAGTGGAAATTTTTTTTTAGGCTGCCAAGCTCAAAGCAAAGCATGGACATATTATAATGTGTTTTTGTGGATGAGACGTGAAGTGAAATGAGATCTATTCCTTATGTTTTTCTTTTCTTTTACTCCCTTTGCCTTTAAACTACACTGACGACAGAAAAAAAAAAAAAATGTGGAAAACCGAAACAATGACCTAAAAGAGGTTAAAAACTCAACATGTTTCTATTTGGATTTCTCATTGTCGATTTTCACACTGCAGAGGAAATTTAGGTTAGAAGTAACTACGAAGGACCAAAACTGCCAAAATCCAAAGTAAATAAATGTCTAAAAAGAACAATAATACACCAGGAAATCCTTCAAAAAATATCTTTATCAAAATCATTTATGACATAGATTACTACCATTTTAATTTTCCTCTGTATTTCTTTAACTTTATTTTAATTCCCCCATTTATGTAATTTCCAACTAATTAATTAATTAGTACAATACTGTACTAGGATTTCTTCTTCTAAAAAGAAATCCTACCTTCCAGTACTATTTTCAGATTATTGTTATACATTTCTGCCTTAGTTTGTTCCTAACTTTTATTGGCAATAATTAAAATAAAATACAAAAAGAACAAAACATGCAAATTATGTTTATTAATCTGTCACAACTGAATTGAATTTTAAATACAATATTAACACTGCTGGTGAATTATATTTTATGCTAATGCATTTTGTGGCAATACATAATTAATTAATAATAACTGTGGCAATAAGTATTTATTAAGAATTCTAAATGTTAAAAGAAATAAGAAAGAAAATTAAATCCATGTTTTAATTAAATATAGGAAAAAAAGACGAAATTAAATTAAAGAATGTTAAATAAATATAGAAGACAAACATAATTTTCAAAAACAATTATTTTTTTAATCAAATTATTTTAAGTGATTAATTAAAAACTTCTTTCAAACTGTTTTTTTAATTTTTGGCCACTTTAGGGGCAAAACAAAATAAAATTAGTTTACTTACTTTAATTTAAAAAAGCAAATAAAGATGAATAAAATCTGGGGAAAAATAATAAAAATGTATACTACATGTACAAAATAGAAAATTAAATAGGATAACTGTATATTAAGAGGAAATGAAGACAAATGCTAATTTTCAAAATAAAAATTCCTGCATTTATTTGTAACATGCGCTGATTTTAATGGAATATTTATTTGGCTATTGCTGAATGAGCGAGTCTTTAATTTGTTTTTGTTTATTCACATTTTAATTTGGACAGTTTCGGTCCTCAGAATCCTGCAGCACCACTCAGTCAGAGTACACAAACGACTACTTTTGATTTGTTATTCTTTCAGTCTAAGATTGAATCGAGCAGCCTTTCACAAACACAAACACAGACGTAAACAGCGCACAAACCAAGGCCAGAAAAGGTCGACTGTGATTTACATTTTGACTGCCGGATCACGAGCAGAAGCTTCCTTCGCCGGGGGAGACGGTGTGGAGGGGAATAAGGCTTTCACACTGCTCGCTGTCATCTGGCAGCCTGCGGACGGAGAAAACAGGATGTCAATCATCATCACAGTCGTCATCCTGACAACCATCATTATTATTATAATCACCGCTAACCAAAAAGCAGAAGAGCACAGTGCAGAGAGGTTAGTCAGTGAAGCATGTACAGCTGATTACAGACTTAACTTAACAAGACTGCAAGCCACAAATGGACTGCATTATCCAGAGTGTGTGTCAGAGTGAAGGTCAATCCATTTTTAATAGGTCACACACCACAGACGCACAACAACAACTCACTTTCTTTTTAAAAACTTAAAAGCTTTAACTTCTTAAAAACACCAGGCGTGTGATGACTCACTTCCTGCACAGGCTTCAGAGTACATTAGCTTTGCCTGCTCTCAGGTGTGTGCACAGCTACGACTTCCATCTGCCTTTTACAAACACACAAGCCATTAAGCAGCTTTTTGCAGCTGCATCACAAATGACACAGCCGCTACATTTGGAGCCTCACTGTACACAAATAAAAGTGGATAATACGGACAATTTGTGCCCATAAAGTCCAAAAACACTCATTTGTTTCAAATGATGTGCTCTATTTTTGTTTTGGTTTTTCCTTTCACTGATGTTCATTTGCTTAAATAAGAGTTTGAACAAACATGTTATTGGAAAATTAAAATGCATTTGGCTCTAGTCAAAGTGTCATTACATTCATGTTTTTTCATCCTAAAAAAAAAAAAGAGCAAAATTCTGCTCAAATTTACTTTTCCCAATATTTCACCAGGCCGTAAGTTTTTTGTTTTATATATTTTTGTCATTCTTACAATCACCAAACAATTACCCTCACTGCCTAACAATTTATCAAGCATGTGGTTGCAATAACATGTCACATCTCAAAGCACCAAGATGACGATGGAGAAAAGGCTCCTGTCAAGCTGGGTGGGCGCATACATCTTTTATGTACAGTCTATGTTCCGGAGCCCACCTCATGAGAGGAGTTTTAGTTTTCTACACTTCCTGGCTTGGTTTTCCAGCCCCGGAGCATAACTCCTAATCCTAATTTAGCTGTTATTATCATATCTGAGATTATTGTCACAATCCATGAACCGCGTTGCTGCTGATAGGGACGGCTTTCAGGATCATTTCCTCTTGTCATGCACCGTAGCTCACCAATGGAAGCTTTAAAAGAAGAAAAACCCTCTGATGATAAATGTTTATAGTCTCGTACCTCTGAATGCGATGCTTCCTGCAGATGAAGGCATAAACCCTCCTCAGCCCCACCAGCACTGGGTCCCAGTTGTTGTAGTGACATAAAAGTGTGGCGATGAAGAAGGAGAGGAAGACAGGGACCGCCCCGGCAAAAAACAACCACGAGAAACGCACCTGTCGACATACACACACGTATGAGGGGAAACTAATTTAACACAGTCCGTGCCATTAAAGGTGTGGTGTGGGGTGTTTTCCATGTATTAAACACCTTTTATGTTGTCATTAAAGGACCCTTATAAGACTGAATCACAAAGAGTTACTTAAAATAGATAAAAGTACTTTAAATAGACCCATTTAGAGTCATTTAGATACAATTTTGACAGTTTTCTTGCTGATTTCACACAAAACCAACAAAATTACGTCCAATTTTATCTCAAACTCTCACCTTCTGCATGCAAATGTCGGCCATAATGGAGAGTGGGATGGTGAGGCTCAATGCCAGAGTCCCAATTAGAGAAGATGTGAGGAAACAGCCCCTGAGGACACAAAGACTCGTCACTAAAATCACCACTTCTCTGAAAGCTATACATTATTCAAACGCAGCTCCTCGTGGCCTTTATGGTAGCGTGAACGTTGATTTGGTGTCAGTATTGTGACCTGGATAGAAAATGTAACCCAGCTCACCAGAGCCAGAGGAACTCGGACAGAACGGTGCCGATGAGGCCGTTTATGAGGATGTACGTCCACACGAGCTGGCTGGGGAGCTCAAAGGCCTCTAAGCCGGTGTAGTGGAGCAGGAGGAAGCCAGGCCACAGCAGCAGCAGGTTGAACAGACCAACAAACCCTGAGAGATGCACAGCACACCCCAATTTAGACAACTTCATGGAGTGAGACTGCACAGGTGCCCGCTGAGCCTTTAAAACAAACACTTCTCCTACCAAAGAACATTGGGATGTCGAGCTTATCCTCCCGATCCACTCGCCGCTTGATCATTACGATATAGACGGCGTATAGCATCGCCCCAGCCAGCGACCACAGGGAACCTTCATAGAAATATAAATCATTACATTAGATGTGGGGTTTTTTGTATTACACCAACGGACTAGGAACAAAGTGATGCCTGTACGAGGCCTCTGTGATAAAGAAAAAGTTGGAAATCACTGACCGATGACTCCTTTCCCATCTGGGATGTCCATGCTGGAGAGACTCACGAGGGCAACGCCTCCCATGCTAAACAAGAGAGGCACTGAATTAATCTCACAAATAAAAACGAACATGTTAAAAATAGAAAACACAGAGAGAGAAAGTATAACAGCTATAATGCTCAGATTTTCTGAAAAACACAAAACTGCAGAATGAAATTAATAATGTGATGATTTTCTTAATCAGGTGCAGCACAGGGTTTAATCAGCAGTAGGACCAAACAGTCAGTCTCTCTGAAGGAAAACAATCTGCCTCTAACTGAGCGGAAACAAAGATGGCTGAAAAATCAAAAACAACGGAGAAAAAATCCAAACACTGTGAAATAAAACCAGTGAATCTGATACCACAGCCAGTGAACAGCATGAAAAATCTGCTATTTTCAACAATGTCCCATTATTATTATCGAGTATTGTGCAAAAGTCTTGAACCACCCTTCATTTTTTATTTTACTTCCAAGAAGCCAGATGGTCTTCAGCAGCAGTTCTCCAGCTGTCTGAGGGTCTTTCAAAACATTTCCTTGGACATTGACTGCCTTTTTGCTCACATTCATTCCAGTTCTTGTACCTGACCATCTATGTCTAATCAATGTCTATTAACCTGTTTTAGGTCAAACCTTTAGGTCAAATTAACGTAACTCTTGAACCAGTTGCGCACTCAAAAATTCCAACAGTCTCTGAAAGCGTCATTTCTGTGCTTTTTCAGTGATATATTAGGGTAATTATGGTAATCCCACGCAGGGCACCTGTGATCCAAATCACGGCAAATAACAGTAAAAAGCAAAAACAATTTTTTTTAAAAACTACTGTAAAAATATCTGTTTTCTGTAGAGCTCAATCACACTCACACACTTTCTCAACCAGCCGCCATCTTTGAAGGTTCAGATTTTACGGTAGTTACAGATCTTGGAAGAAAAACATCGCAAAACGCCTGTCTGACGTCAGAGATAGTTTAGGCTTCAGAGGGTTAAAAGTTCCACAAAAGAATACTAAATAACATATACCAAGTTCTTGTTCAATCTACCGGTTTATTTGTCAGTGGTGCTAAACTAGCATCCTCTGAATGAAGTTGTGTGTTGAGCAGGTTGTTCAATGTTAGAAATAAAAAATCAGAACTTTTTGGATAAATAAATGCAGTCTGAATGTGTTTTTAAAAAAAAAAAAAAAAAATCAGCTCGGACTGCAGTTTTTTTATTAGAAAGTGAAAACGAGTGAAGATTAATTTTTAAATATTAAACATTATTCATTTGAGGTTTTCATTTATATGAATTTAATTTCTGTAAACCAGTAACTGTTGAGCTGAAAATGACCCCAGAGATTTCTGTTCTGGTATTCTGCTTCAGCCCAATGCAGTGAAAAACAAACGAATGAGGCTTAAAGACAGTCTCGGGGAGGTGGCGGAGGTTGGGGGGGAATTATTCATTTTACTTCAGAGGCCAAACTTTAAAAAAATAGAATGAAAAAATAATTTGAAGCAGAGCTTGAGGATTTCCATGAATATGATGGAACCAGTAGAGCTGGATGGAAAAGGTGCAGCCGGAAGACCAGAATATGAAATCTATGTGTTTTGGTTTGTGCAAAACACAAACAAGCTAAGAAAAAAAGAGCTACATCTCCTCCAGCAGAGATGACAGCTTATGACTTTTATTTGTTTTGAATCAGCTGCTTAGGAATATGAAGTTAACAATACTCAATAAGAAAGGAGCTGGATTTATGATCTGAAATACTCCTGAACAGAGATGGGCAGTAACGCGTTACTGTAATCTGATTACTTTTTTCAAGTAACGAGTAATATAAGGGATTACTATTGCAAAAACGGTAATTAGATTACCGTTACTTTCACGTAGGAACGCTGCGTTACTGCGTTACTAAAACCGTGATTTTTTTGCGAGAATGTCTCATGACAGTGAGGTAAGCGAGTGCGACGTTCGTGACAACAGCTGTGTGCAGATCAACAATGGACAGTGCGGGAGAGAGAGTATGAGCATGCAGCGTTTAAAGCGTGGAAGTACTGACCTTATTTTGAGTTTGATTCCATAAAAAGTGACAAAAACATTAGTGTCCGTTGTGCGTGGGAAGAAAACTTCTTTTTACAGCGAAAAACACCCCCTAAACTTCCAAGCAAGCAGCGAGTGCGCTACGACGTAATGTGAAACTCACAGAGAAACTCGCGGATTCTTCAACTGACCGCTGCGGCACACCTGCACCAGGGTAAACCTCCGCCTACCCCAGTCCTGCTTTACAGGTGAAAATAGAGCAACAGGACCGCTGAGTCTTTGATTTTATTTATTTTCTGCTGTGTTTTACTTGCATCTATTTGAAAGAGTGAGTGTAAACACAAAAAAATATTTTATTTTATGTGCTGGAATGTGCAGAAAATAGGTTTAAATGTTAAACAAATTTCTTCCAGTCAGAGAATGTTGCATATAATTAAGTTTTTGCTTGATGCATAAAGTTAAAAGATTTAAAGTTTAAAGTTTTAAAAAGAGACGTTTCCATTTGATTACATTTTGTATGATGGATTATGCAGAAAAAGTAGAATTGGGCTGAAAGATCTATCGCTTTATCACCTATTCAGGTTGTAAATCGTGTTTTTAAAAAGTAACTAAGTAACTAAGTAATTAATTACTTTTGAAAATAAGTAATTAGTAAAGTAACGGGATTACTTTTGGGGGGGGGAAGTAATCAGTAATTAGTAACTGATTACTTTTTTCAAGTAACTTGACCAACACTGCTCCTGAATAAACTAGACCCAGTGGTGTCAAACATATGGTCTGAGGGCCACAAACAGCCCGCCAAATGTAAAAGGAAGGTGCTTTTTAACTGTATTTTTATCAGTTTTACAGCCTCTTTACTGACAAAGTAAGTTTGTAATAGATTAAAGGACAGAAACTGAGGTGTTTTTTATTAAATAAGAGGTCCTCCATAAATTTCTAAATAAATTTTTATTTCTGTGAATTAAAGGGTAAAGAAATGCGGGTAGTGAGCTGTGAGGACTTTTTCTGTAACGTTATTCATTAATTTCTTTATGTTTAAGCCCAAAAAGCCACAGTGGCAGCCAGCATTTCTTTCCAGTGAATAAAGAGGAGACCCTTTTGTATGCTGTATCCTGTTCTGAGCAACCACCTGCCCCACATGGAGGTATCACCCTTTAAAATGTACCCAAAAAAGCCATAACCCTTTGAAATTCCACTTTCTGAATTTTCTTTCCAGTGAATATATCAGATTTCCAAATTCCAAGTTATTTCCCAAATTTTTTAAAAGTCAGCTGACTCTGAGGGAGTCTGGTTGGAAGTGTTCTTGGATTTCACCCCCACAATGCTTTTTTCACACCCTCCGCGTGATCTGACCTTACCTCAGAGCCACGGCTAAGAGCTTGGAAAGGGTGAAGCGGTCGCTGCTGCTGCTGGGAAATATGGCCGCCAAGATGAGTGTAAACAGACCTGAAGAGGAAAAGGAGACATTCAGAAACGATTTAATGCAATAATGCATCATCTTTGGGATGGTAGTCTTAGCTTCACATGCTGTAATGTACACAGACAGCGGGATGGACGTACCTGAGGTGGAAGATAAAATGTTGACGATTGCGACCTGTGTGTCGGACAGAGCTTCCTGGTAGGACAGGTTAGCCAGGAACCACTGCGAGACAAACAAAAACCACGATGAGGCCTGTGATAAAACACCGTTTAATTTGCCTCATAAATCCAGCTCTGACAGAGACTCGGGAGCGCCAACTCCTCTCACTGCTGCTCACCACAAAGCAGAAGAAGAAGCTGATTTTGGCCACATCAGTGATGGTCAGCTTGCCCACGGTGCGCAGCATGGCCTCGTGGTCCTTGGCAGCGGGGTAGGACATGCGCGACAGCTTGGCCTCCAGGGCCTGAGTGGAGGGCAGCTGACGCACCTCCATGATGTTACTGAAACGCACCCGCTGCTTTTTGGATGCTGGGAATAAAGAGACAACCGTGACTTAAAAGGCTTTAATGTTTACTGCTGGACACACCTAGTTAGGCTCTAATGTACAAGCTGCCTCCACCAAAAGCAGTTACTCTATTGGTGCAGCAATCAGTATAACACTGTGTCTTCTCCACACTTTGACCCTACGATCTATCTGCTATAGGCAGAATCTGGACTCATCACTGAACATGTTCAGGTTCTAATGCACATATTACAGACATCACTGCAAATGGGCTTAATCGTGAAGGGCAATCCTGGCTGCCTTATGAGACCAGAGCCTGGCTGTGTGCAGTCTGATCTGAATTGTCTGAGTAGCCATAACGTCCTGAGACCTTGACTGCAAACGTGTAGAAGACTGCCTTTGGTTCCTACGTGCTGACAGATTGAGGAAACGGTCTTCTTGTGTTGTCTGACTGGAACGCCAACTTTGCAACCCATCTCTCTCAAGTTGGAGAAGATACTGGTGCTCACTCCAAATAATGCTGCAGCTTGGTTTTGTGGAAAACCAGCATGAAGTTGTCCTATGGCATTAGCCATGTCCAGATCAGTAAAAGGTTCTGCTAATCAGGAGCCAATCAGGCAGCTGTGGAGTACCAGTAGCTTTAAAAAAGTGACTGGCAGAATAAGCCGTTTGGTATTGGCAGAGAAAACTTGTTTTTTTTTTACGGGCACAACCCACATACTTAACTCTGCTGCTCAATCCACAAATGCTTTTTCCTTACAAATGTGGCAGAGAAATAAACAGGCTTTCCAACACTATGAGATTCATTACCAAGAAACATTGTTACAAGAAAGAAAGAAACAAACATCCTTACTTTTTATGCTAATTTTATGTGTGAGGTTTTTTCTTTTCAGTTTAAAGTTTGACATGATTTGTCTCATTCAATGTGTAACATGGTGTTTGAGTTTATTTCCAAAACAATCCCGTCAACTTTTTGGCATTTAATCATTCGAGGTTCATTAATATTTATTTTTAATCACCCTGGATTCCCTCTGGATTCTTCAAAATTATCTCCTCACACGTCGCTCTGAGCGCTTCCCAGAATGTTTTCATTTAATAAAAAAACATCACTTCCAGCTTCAGGTGCCACAAACATAAACACAGGAAACGAAATCTCAGCAGAAACACTAAAAGAAAACATCACAGTTTACCTTTTCACAGCTTCCCATCACAGCAGTTAAGACACATGATTACTTTGTATGCTCGTCTTCATTCGTTTGTGAAGGCGAGCATAAAAAAATCATTATGTTTCTTAACTGCTCTATCAAACAGACAATTTGAGCATAATTTTGTTTTGTTAGTCACTGAAAGCGAAGGTCTGAGGGACACAACGTTTTCTTATATTTGCACAGCTCAGCACTGCCCTCTGTTGGTCAGAAGTTTTAATTCCTAATCAGTCACGTCTGGGTCAAAGCTTCAGAAGCAGGGATGCATTTTTAATGAATGACAAACATCAGTACTCACAGGATTCACAGTCTCCCATTAAACAACTCGAGTGCTCGGTGGGGACGTCCTGGAACTTCACAGGTACGTACAGAGGCTCACTCTGCAAAGGTGTGACAGAAAGCCAGCTTAGGTACAGGTGCAGGAAGATTTACTTGTGTGCAGTACGTCTGGAGTAATTAAACTACGTACCAGACAGTTGTTCACAGTGGAGTCAGTGGTGCAGGGTGCGAAGTAGGCTTCGGCATCAGCAAACTGCAGAAAGGTGCAAACCAAACATCAAAGCCAGAAGCAGAAGATGTCAGACTGATTTTCAGCTTCACAACAGAAAATTATATAATTCTATAAACTGTAGTTAATTATCGTCATTTTTGTTCATGAACACAAAGAATGACAAACATAAATGGAGACAAAGTTAGAGAAGAGAGCATTTGGCAGGTTTGCAGAGGACAGTGGATATAATGGACAAAAGAGTTGAAACGAGGACGACCACAGAGAAGATTCATGGATGTGATGGAGGAGGACATGCAGAGGGTTGGTGTGTCAGAGGAGGATGTGAGGGATAGAGTGAAATGGAGGCTGAAGGTTTACTGTGATGAGCCCACAAGGGAGCAGACGCCGCCCTCCTCAGGGGGTCTGCCTGTATTTTCTGATCTTTTCCTTTGTGAAATACTAAACTTTTTGTGCTGCTTTCTGAGGTAAACATGAAAGAAAAATACTGGCGATCACCAATGCAACGCCTCAGCTTCCCAGTAGATGCATGAATGGTATGTTTAAAAATCCTAGCTGAATTCCTTCTCGAGTTATCCCACTCACAAGATTTTCAGAAAAACTGACCTCTGACCCTGACGTTGAGGTTGAAGTCACTGAGAATTGTCTGAGATTTGTAGTAGAAGCACCTGTGGTATCAATTTTTAACTCCTACGTCACCTCCTTCTTGAGTTATCGCATCAACAAACTGGGGTGTCTCCCTGGAAGAGGTTAAAGCTCTTATATAAAGACTTGTGTTGATGTTCCTAAGCCTTTATTTTGTCTCCCGTCTGTCTGCGTTGTCTGACACAGTCATATGAGCTTTCCAAGCAGGTCTCCCTTTACAGAGAGATTTAAATCTAAAATGGTTTCCTGTTCAAATAAAGTTAAAAATAAGTACAATTCTGTTTTTTTTTTTTAAATCCCTACTCCACAAACATACAGGGGGAACTGACCCCCTGAACAAACATGTTCAAAGGGTCAGTTCCCCCTGAGCAGTATGTTTGCCTCACTGACTCGTGTTACGATGAAGAGCAGTGAGCACAGCAACATTTACACTGATGAGAGTTTTAAGAAGCTCGACAGACACCTGTCACCATTAGAAAAGTAAAAGCATGAAAAACAGCCCTTAAATGTGCGCTGAAAGTGTCCACTTACAAAGGCGGAGCGGCGGCGTTTCAGGGTGCCCGTGCACTGCTGCCTCCATGGCCGCCACAGCAGGAAACCCAGCAGGTACAGCACAAACATGGATGTCTTGGCAAAGGTGCTGAAGAAGGGCTTGTTGTAGTCCTGTCGCTTGAAAATGTACTGCAGGAGGAGTTGTTTCAAAAACTTCATTTCAAAGGTTGAAACTCACAGTTTAAATATATTTAACTGCAGTTTTTCCTTATGAGATGTGAAGGAAGAGCATCACGGTCAGGTAAAGTTACTCCAGCACTATCTGCTGTATCTGCGCTTCGTTTTAAAGTGGGCCTATTCTGCTTTATCTTTTTCTGCTTTCTGTGGTGGATGGGTCACATTAAACATGGTCACCGTTTTATTAAGCCTTTTCAGTGTTTGGCTCCAACATCACAAGCGTAGAGATCAGACTTACCGAGGTCAGCTCGGAGGAGGCGACCCAGATGACATCCACCAGCAGGAGTATCACCACCCCCAGAGCCATCCGTCTCCGCTGGGCTGCAGAGCTACCCTGAGAGCTCATCCGGTTCATGATGAACACCCACTCCATCGGGACGGTGAGAGGGGAAATTCAGAAACTGCCTCACTGATGACGACATCAGAAGACAGGAAGTGAGCTCCGAGGTTGACCAACTATAAACTTCCCAACTATTTACCTTAGTTTTTTTTCGGCTTCAAAGCTGATGAACCTGTTCTAAACCCGTTTTAAAAGCTGCTATTCAACATTTTAATCACTAAAAACATCTAAAAAGTTATGAAACCACACCAAGAAATACTTCACTCTATCAACCAAAACCTGAATTTTGAACATGGCTAATCTAGTGTGGAGGTTTTTAATCTGGAAGTGGAAGTTAGACAGACAATGCAAGACATAAATAAACCTTCAGAAAACTTTCGTCCAAACAATAAGTGTGTTAGTGTCTGTAAGTTTGCCTGCAGTCAAATGTTTAAAGGAGTAATGTTATATTTTTACCACTTCAACACCCACCTGGTCGCCGCCAATACGTAAACTGAATTTTAGCCAGTCTCTTTGAAGGTCAGCTCAGAGTCTTTGTTTCAGCCAGTTTAAGTTGAGACTCGCAGTTAAACACCTGCAAAAAAAATAAAAAAATAAAAAAAAATAAAAAAAATTAGAAGCCAGGAGAGTTACTCTACTGTGCTGTTTTTTAAAAGTATATCTACACCGAATGACAAATTAAAGGAAAAACAACAAATGTCCATGAGTACACATTTAACTCTATCCCCTATATTTGATGACCTCTGTTCCCTTAATGATGAGTTTGACAAGTGAGTGTATTTAAATAAAGACGAGGTTTGACGACCATCAGAATAGTTTGTGTAGCTGCACAGGCAGAGACCAGCCTCACTAACTTTTGATTCAAACCCAGTTATTTTGTTCTGTAAGCAAGTCTGAAATATGACACAAACCAATCAGTTCAGAAAAGATCTTTAAGGGTTGCTTCTAGTCAACTTTCAAAGGGTAAAGAGTTAAACGCTGCACAGAGAGCAGACCATGGATCTGTGTGAAGAAAAGGAAAATATAAACCTGAGGCTACAGTCCCACGCACTCTGACACAAATCCTCTTCCTGATGAGGATGTGAGCGTTGCGTTAACCAGCCCAAAGAACACCTCATAGAAAAATGCTGCGGTGGAAATAAAGGCTGCAGATCTGAATGCTCATCACTGCCTCTGTTAACTCCAGAACACTGAGCTTTGGGTGTTTGTGAGGGGTCTGCAGACACTGAGCTTTAACAATTCACTACTGTCTTTGTGCTAACATGCAGTCATCTTACTTTACAGTAATCATGTCAAAATTAAAATGCTTAACTCTTTTCTAATTTAAAGACTTTGTGAAATATCATTATTCTTAGTTTATATTATTTACTTATTGTTCCATATGTGGGTTACTGAGTGGTGGTGTGGGGAAACAAATCATACGACAGACAAATACCAGCCGACTACCCACTTTTAAAATGAGGGATAACAAATACAAATTAAGAGAAAATTAAATTTTTGAAAAATATGAAATGTTGCGGTGTATCCGTTAAACTTTGGAGTTAAACTGTGGAAGTGTTGTCCAGCAGACTGTAACTTAAATACTTAGAGTTCACCTGCAGCTGTATGTGACATGAAAGCTTTATTACTTCTTTGATTGTTTTTGTTGTTGCTGTGAGTGTGTTTTAGTCTGAGGTTAGAGATGTAGTTGATCTAAGTTTACTTATTTGTTGTCTCTGAAACTCTCTTTTTAACCTACCATGTAACCCGAGGTGCACCTTCTTAGAAACGCAACTACACATCAGGTCAATGCAGTACACAACTACTGTGATCGGCCTGTCCAGAGCCATTGATTACTCTTGTGCATTTCCAGCCACTTAACAATCATTGTCTCAATATAAAGACTAATAATCATAGCATCAATATAAGGACTCGCAAATCTCAGCAAATTCCTGGAGGGAGACTGCTCAGTCTACTGGAAGACATCAGGGAATGTTCAAAGAGTTGGAAAAACTTGAAGGACATATATTTAGCCTGAAGAAAAAAAAAGAAAGAAAAAAAAAAACCTGTCCACAACAAAGAGCTGGACCCAGAAAGGAAAAAGATCCCAGCATTTTGTTTGTTCCTATCGACCAGCAGGACATGTACAACACCAGGACACGACCACATGGTAATTAACACGTAATCCACTGGTACAAGCACAAATGCCGACAATGACGTTGGCCAATTACACAGGTTACATCATAGGTGCTACAAACACTCCCTGCAGATATCTAACTCAAGCCTTACTAGCAACACTTTTTCTGATCTAACTACTAATTTTGACCTCACAGAGTTATTTTCTTTCACATATTCTATTCTTTTTACTGAGCAACTCTACTTTGATTAACCTGAAGTGATCAAATTGAAGGAAACTTGACTTAAGTTTCTGAAGACACTTTAAGTCTCATCTGAGAGGCAACTTAAGTTCAGAGAGCTGAGAGGAAGGCCTGTGTATTTACCCACTAGAGGGGCTGTCACCTTGGAGGACGACGTTGACCCATCCTGACTTTATGAGACTCATTAGGTCACACTGGACAAGTTGTGAATGAAGAATCTCTTGCTTTAAAGGTAGCTGGTGGACAGGCCACCAACGCTACTTTGTGATGGTCTCCTTTACTGAACAGATAGACTTAAGTTTACTGAGAACCTACACAGACTTTGTTTAATATTCTACCTGTTGTTGTCCACCATATGTGAATTTCACCACATATAGGATCAATAAAATCCACCCTGTGTTGAAATGAGGCGAACCATATGTTATAACAGGACTTTTTACTGCCATCGAAACACCAAACGGAGGGATAGATTTTGGTAAAATGGTGCTCGTGGCTCCATTTTCAGATAGTAGGAGACTATGTGTAAATACAATTTGTTCTGCTTGTTTTTAAACTGTCAAAAGGCATGTCCCGAACTTAAAAAACACACTTCAGAAAACTTTTCAACGACTACTAATGAAAGACATGCGTACACCTTCACTTACCCGAGCTTTAAATCCAACTATCTGCCAGCTAGCTACGCGCAGTACATCCAGAGAGCGTTGCAGTAACTCTTTAAGGTACGAACAGGTAAGCTGCTGGAAACACGACCTCCTCAAAGCTAGCCACTCACGGCTTTTAAGCTAGCTAATTTATTACCTGTTAAATTCTGACAGTCTGGAGGTCGACAGGTGTCCCGACGCTTTACTTTATAACTTATCGTGACATCTACTCCAGTTCATTGCCCACAGATCAGGTTGAAGTCCACTTACTCAGTGTACCGCCGTCGCAGGTGTGCTGCGTTTAGCTGCTTGTTTACCTATTAGCATTCTAAGCGCTAACTGGCTTGATTGAAAAATGAAAAAGAAACAATAGTAAAATAAGATATTTTTACCCGAATGTGAGAGTGCGTCATTTAGTTTGCGCCATTATTTAAGCATCATCCCATACGCTCCGGAAATCCTGACAAAAATCACAGTTTTTACCGATAAAAGTGTCACCAGCCCAGCGGTTGTAAACATTAGCTCAGCCTCCTGTCAGGTGACATCACTTACAGTGCAAGGCATTCTGGGGTATGAAGTCTTAAGGGGGAAAATGTTTGTTTTTTCATTTATAAACTCATACATTTTCTTGGTGTTTTCACCTTTGAAAATGACTTTTTGGAAATTAAATTGAGCAAATTAATTCAATTTTACCTCAGGCTGTGGAGAACACATCATTTACAAACACAAATAAAGAATAGGAGCTTCAAAGACGTTTTGCTCATTTTCTTTGATTTTATATAGGTCAGTAATGTTTTAGTATTATCTGAAGTCTATTGAGTGATTCCCTTACAGTTTGTAATTTTTATCCATAAAAAGTAATTTGCTTTGTACTTTAATTTCATTATACTTTTGCTTTTATCACAATATTGTTACTAGTTAATATTTTAAAAGCAATATTTTAATTAGTTTTTAGCTAATTTGGACTACAAAGCTCTGGTGGTGCTCCGTAGTCTCTGCTGCTCAGCCACAGGTTACAAACGCGAGAAACCATTTGTGTCATTGCACTATACAAATACAATCATTATACATACTTGTTACTAATTTATACATACAACTATATTATACTTAATATTCTCTTATTTATATTGAATTACGTTGTAAATATTTTTTTTGCTTCTTGTTTCTGTTTCTTGTTTGTGTTCTCATTCTTGTTGGCTTTTAATTCCGATTCATCTCATCTGTGTAAATGTGTCGTAAATGAAAATCCTTGAATCCTTGAATCTTTGAATCCTTGAATCTTTGAGTCCTTGAATGCAAATTTTATCTGAACAGCAGGTTTCTGTTGTTGTTGTAGTGGCGCAGATGTCTCCTTTAGTGGCCGCTGTTATTTCTGCTCGTGCTTATTCACAACAGTCGAAGAAGAAGTTTGACGCCGCTTCTTTCGGTCAAACATGGCTACGTCCATTATGAGCTAGAAGAGTTTTAGTGCTTTAGTTTAAGACGCCTCCTGCGATTATAAGTTCTTGACACTCGGGATATTTAATTGTTGTTGGAAGAACAAATTAAAGACAGGGTTAAACGGTAAGTAGCTTTTGCACATTTGTTTGCATAAAGGAGTTAAAGCAGCTCCCGCCGTTAGCACAAGGCTAACAGGAGCGTCTTATTAAAGGCTAATAAACAGCGTGTAGCACTCTGGTATAATAACACAGATAACATCCTTATTATTCGTGTGTTTACAGGATCTTTGGAGCATGTTATCACCAGTGTGAGGGCCAAAACATGGACTTCTCTTCACAGGAGGGGGACTCTGAGGCCCCCGCTGTCATCGATATGACCACCAGCGAGAAGGTCCGTTTTTGTGATCGCTGATAAACATTTTAGGGGTTAGATTTATGGGTTTTATGCTTTAAAAACTGGATGAAATCACAATAGTTGGGATTATAAAAATGGCGACCATTTTCAACGGCAATAGACCACTTTTTTGCCAGAAAAGCTTTTTACAAAAAGGGCTTTAAAAGTCTTACATTTACCTTGCTGAAACCTGCAGCAACAAGTACATATACAGTAGGTTTGTCCTAGTGTTGAGCAGCCAGATGAGCCACAAATACCAACATATTAAATTAGAAAATCTCTCAGCTGTGCCTTTATTAAATCAACTGTAATGTAATGGGGGTCTGCTTTCTCCTTCCAGGTTGTGGAGCTCCTGAATCAGGCTGCTCTGATACCCACAGATGAGAAGCTGAATGTGCTCAAACAGGTTTGTAGCTTAGACTTTTTAACTCTGTGATACAAAAGACTGAGCACAACCCTAACCACAGGCTGTGGAGAAAGGTGGAGAATCGAAAGATGCTCAGATTGTCACTGGGAGTGACCAGAAAGGACAAGGTTAGAAATGAGTTTGTCAGAGAGAGGGACAGCTCAGGTTAATCAGTTTGGAGACAAAGAGAAGCAAGGCTGAGATGGTTTGGACATTTGCAGAGGAACAATAGTGGATATACAGGACAAAAGATGTTGAAGATGGAGCTGCCAGGCAGGAGAAAAAATGCCAAATAGCATAAGTAAAATAAAATAAGATAAAATAAATAAAATAAAATAAAACATGTTAAAACAAATTGAGTCAACCCCTTAAAGATTGCCAAAAGCTTCAGCAAATAAATGTGTTTTAAGAAGAGTTTTAAACTCAGAAAGAGAAGAGGCCTGCCCAACGTGCAAGGGCAGATCCTTCCACAACTTTGCAGCTGCTACAGCAAAAGCACAATCACCTCTAAATTTATACTTAGTTTTTGGTACCTTAAGGAGGTGCTGATTGGCGGACCTAAGGGAACGGGCAGGTGTATATGGTTGTAGTAGCTCCAAGAGGTAGGAGGGGCCAGGCCATTAAGATATTTAGAAACAAATAAAAGAACTTTTAAAACGATCCTAAAAGGTACAGGTAAATGTACAGGTAGGATGTTGTAAAGAGATGTGACAGAGTAGGATGCAGGAATAGGATGAGCTGGAGGATCCCTAAAAGGTGCAGCTGAAGGCAGTTTGAGTTATTGTAGATGATGACTTGGACTTGCAGGCTTAAACAAACTTTTTACTGTCAGCATATCTTTTTGGATCTACCATCAAAAAGCTTTTTTTTAACCTACACGAGGCTGCTGGCAGAAAGTCACGTGTGTGATATTTTTGCTAAACATATATGATTATAAACTCTAAAGTGGAGCCATTCTGGATTTCCTGATTTTCTGTCCCATACATGTTTTCCAGCAATGGATATTCATATTAAACATGTACAAAATTTCCACTAATGAGGTTGTGTATGTGCAGGTAATCCCTGTGAGCCAGAAGGCTTCAGACGGCTATAAACCAGGAGTGTCAAACTTGTTTTAGAGCCCAGTTTGTTTTTAAGAGTTCCAGACCAGTAAAACTATTGTCCTGCAACCTACATGAAAAAAATGTTCCTGTTTATTTCACTGTAAACAAGTTTAACTATACACTACTAAGGTGCCAGAGCATGGTGTTGAAGTCTCACCCATATCTGCAGCTGAGATAGTCTATTTATGAGGGGCAGCCAATCAGAAGAAAACTGACTTAAAGGGGGAGGGGCTAAAACAGCTTCAGAGAGAGGAGGAACTTAGGGGCTGCACAATGGATTGAGTATAAGACAAAAAAGGATTATTTTAACTGTGAATTGTGCAAAGCTAGTCTAGCCGAGTCCAATATAGAGTTGGAAATGATCAGAAGATCTCAGTGCAACCGTGTAGACTGGTGTCTAATCCACTTACCCAGGAATGCACAAGAACATTGATTTAGTACATGTATTTAACCTTCAGGTCCAGGAACTCATCATCAACAAGGATCCATCTCTTCTCGACAATTTTTTGGATGTAAGTAAGCAAGTATTCGGCTCTCATAACCAGCTATAGTTTCATTTAAATTTGCCTCATTTTTGGTTTTTTGTTTTTTTTTTCCTGTAGGAGATGATCGCTTTCCAGACAGACAAGTCCATCGAAGTGAAAAAGTTTGTGATCGGCTTCATCGAGGAGGCATGGTGAGTTTTCAGACCTGCTGTTGTTTTGTTTGTTTGTTTTTTAAGTCAGGGTCAGCATTTGAGATTTTTTTACTGTTTTATTATCTGCTTTCAGTAAAAGAGACAACGAGCTCCTCCTCAGACTGATCGCCAACCTGAACATGTTGCTGAAGGATGAAAGTGTGAATGTGGTGAAGAAAGCCATCCTCACCCTCACTCAGCTGTACAAAGTCACACTTCAGGTACAAAGAGTCAGATATACCGGCTTCATTTCTACCTTTTCTTTCTTTATGCGATCCGTTTCTGTTCCTCACTTCGTCTTCACTTCCTTTCTTTTCTCGTCTCAGTGGTTGGTGCGCTCCAAAGCCGTGTCAGAAATGCAGGAGGCGTGCTGGGATCTCGTCACGCAGATGAAAGGGGATGTTCTGGCCTTGCTGGACTCTGAGAACGACGGCGTTCGCACTCATGCCATCAAGTTTACCGAATCTTTAATCATCACTCTTTCACCGCGGACAGCTGACTCTGACGTCCCCAAGCGACAGGAAGGCGACATCAGTCTGGACAAAGTTCCCACAGATCACTCGTACATTCACTACGGTACAGATACCAGACTCATATGATGTGTTGAGGTGGTGAAGTTCACCTTTTAAGATTGGTGTCTTCGCTTTTTCCCAAACAGATGAGCTGTGTCAGGAGGGAAAGACAGCGCTGGAGAAGCTGCTTAAGTTCATGGTCCACCCGGCCATTTCCAGTATTAACCTCACCACGGCGCTGGGCTCACTGGCCACTATCGCTCGCCAGAGACCAATGTTCATGTCAGAGGTGGTGCAGGCGTATGAGACATTACACGGTGAGCTCTTCTCAGCCGGACTTCACACTCACTCTTTAGAGTGTTATATCGGCCTGATATCAGTTCAAAGCATGTTTTTCCCGTGTTTGATATCATCAGAGGATATATTGCTTTACTATGACCTCTCACAGTCTGGCTGCAGCTGCTAAATAACTCAATTACAAGATGTTTCCTCTACACTTTCATTTTTCAGCAAACCTGCCCCCCACTCTGGCCAAGTCTCAGGTAAGCAGCGTGCGAAAAAACCTAAAGCTTCACCTGGTGGCGGTTCTCAAGCATCCCTGCAGCCTGGAGTTTCATGGTCAGATCTGCACCCTGCTGTTGGACCTGGGAATGCCCCAAAGCGAAATCACCCGCTCCACGCCTGTGCCACGAGAGCAGCGAAAGAGGCCTCGCCAAGAGCAATACACCGAGGGAAAGAAGGTCAAGATAGGTGAGTCGTTTCAGGCTAATGGATCCACGGACTGTGATTAAACTTGGTTGGATAGTTAATCAACAAAGTGCACTTCAGTTTAAGTTGTCATCATGTTGTGGTTAAAGTCTAATCGTTTGGTGCTGAAGAGCAGCTTCTGTTCATGAATCATGTTTGAGACATGAAGAAAAAACTGAGTGCTCTCTGATCATTTAACAGCATGTTATAACAACCCATTAGCACCTTTAGAGGCTGATAGCTGTGTGACTGTGACTGCATTTAGGAAATAGAAAGTGATAGTGATAATTTTCTAAATTAGAAAAACCCATTGTCTAATCTCTTTACTCAAAAATCTGAACCAGGTGAAATAATGTAGAAATTAAAAGTGTTTTTAATCTCAAAAATAGCTGCAGATTAGTGATGAACGGCCTGTGTCTGTAGCAGAGGTGTTAACCATGCAGCCCGGGATAAAAAAAATGCAAAACCTTCATATTTTCACTAGAATTCACAGCTATTCCTGCTTTGGTGGTGTAAGCATGGCTACATGTGAGCAGAAATGTGTGAAAAGCACAAAGATTTTTATAGCTGTATTAAAGCACTTTTATTTAGTTGTAAAATTTTATCCCCTGGGGACAAATAAAGTCTTCTGATTCTGATATATAAAGGTACAAAATATTTTTGTACCTTTTTCAGATCTGCTGTAAACTGTAGCGCACGTTTAATGAGATAAATGTCATTTAACATTAACATTTTCAGACTCCATTCTAAAGGAAAAGCTGGTAATTGTGCAAAAAATAATTTAGATTCCTCTGACCTTTGTCTGCCTGCATTCAGAGCCGGCCCTTATTGAAGATGACGAGGACAAAGAGGAGCCCGCCCCCCTCTCGGTTCCGAAGCCGGCCGCTGTTCCTGTCGCTCAGTCCGCCATCGACCTCACGGCCGAGTTCCTGCACCCGCTGCTCACCCCTGAGAACGTGGCCAACCTTGTGAGGAACATTTTTATTCTGCTCCCTTTCCTTTTAACCCAAACTGCCTCACAGCTTACCTCACACCCCCTGTGTCCCTCTTCAGGTGCTCATCAGCATGGTCTACCTGCCTGATATCATGCCAGCCTCCTTCCAGGCCACATACACACCTGTGGAGTCAGCAGGCACTGACGCTCAGATTAAACATCTGGCCAGGCTGATGGCCACACAGATGACCGCCGCAGGGATCGGTCCAGGTCAGAAGAAGAAGCTTATGTGACCCATCTCTTAAACTTGAAACCCTTCACAGATGAACTGAGATGCCACGGTTATCTATGTCTGTCTCGCAGGACTCGAGCAGTGCAAAGCCAGAGGGGAGGGTGCTGTTAAAGACGAAAATGATGACGATGCTGCCACTAAAGACTTCCTCATCAAACGCAAAGTTCCTGCCGTGATGGTCGGGCAGGCCATTTCTGTGGTCGGAGGTTACGCAGAAAAGGCTTCACCGGAAGTTCCAGCCGCGGCGGTAAAGAGGCTTCCTGAGCCCATCCTTCCATCTGCACAGACCAAGTGAGTTTAGGAAATGATGCTAGGTCACCATCTTCAGTTTAAAGTGTGATGTTTCTTTACGTCACATCTGGACCTGTCCCGACAGGTTCATGTCTAAACAAAGCTTCTGAATCATTGTTTATCAGCGAGTTTTACGTTGTTTCAGGATGACCGGAGCGACCGGCAGGAAAAAAGTATTTCGACTTCCCGACATCGTCCAGCAGTTGTCGGACAGCCAGATCGAGAATTTGACCTCGAAGGCGGTGAAGCGCATCCTGCATTCTGAGAAGCCGATCGCTCAAAGTGGAATGTCTCATGTGAGTAACCCCAACCAGTCGTATAATCACTAAGAAGCAAACAACAAAAACAAAGCAATGATATAACCTGGTTTAAAATATGTGCGGCAGGTCCGGGTGAAGCTCCTCTCCCGGCTCGTGACACAGTTCGACGGGATGATGAAATCCGACGTGCTGGAGTTCATCCTGGACGACATCAGGACGAGGAGTGACCTGGCCTTTTCGCTCCTCTACCAGGAATACAACACCTACCTCAGCCAGCTGCCGTCGGGGCTGCTGGACAGCTACGACCACTGTCTGTACACGCTGCTGTCCGGCCTGCAGGAGAAGCCCGAGCAGAGAGACGGGTGAGAGCACATCACTCTTTACTGCCCCTCAATGCTTTACAGAGCTCCACCCACTGTTGGCTAACTTTACCCAGCATGCCATTCAGCAGTGTAGTTTCATGAATGTGCAGTCAGTCGTGTTGAAAGTATTTCCTTCCACAGGTTATCGTGTTCATCCAGGTTTATCCTGTTGAATAGATGGTTGTGACATATTAAATGTTTTATATTCATGTTTATGATTCACAGGAGTCCTGCACCAACACTCCACAGCGCTCCTACTGGCCAATAATATAATACATCTGCTTGCCAATAAAGTGGCATTCTTATCCCTCGTCCCCCATCCTTCATATTATGACAATGTCCCACTTTCTGATTTGGCCTGTGAAGGTCATAATAGAGAGCTGCTAAGCCCTGAACATGTTTAACAATCAGAGCAGAAGTTGTTTTGGTGATGTTTGTCACCAAAACAAAAAAACAATTCTTGAATTTCATAAGTAAAACATAGAAATGTATTTTAACCCTAAAATCTCCTCTTGTTTGGTTCACTGTCACACAGATAATATGTCAAGGGCTTTTATTGTGAAAGGCAGGGACAGGAAGAAGCGCTTTTAATATTTGCACAGAACAAATCTAGTTTCTAGCACAGATATAGAAATAAAATTGAACTGAATAGATCTTCTATTGCTAAACCCGCTTTCAATTGAGTTACCAGCTGGTTTTTGACTGTTTCAGACTTTTCACCAAACTGGTGCTGGAGGCGCCGATCATCACAGAGTCGGCGCTGGAAGTCATACGGCGTTACTGTGAGGATGAGGTAAATGATGGCACAACTGTAATGCTCCTGTTGACTGACATGGGTGGATATGATGGCATATAGTGATGTGATTGGACGATATTTATCAGCTTTGTTTCATCAGTTTTATCTTGTTGAAATGTGTAAAAAACAAAAAACGCATTGTGATGAAGCGCTGATTCGCCGCTTCTTCCATTAAAACCTCAGAAAGCAGCGCCAAGTAAGGTGGTGAACCATGTGTATATATATCTATGGATTGTTGGGTTTGTTGGAGTGTAGTTAACTTCCTGTTAACTGTGACATGTGTTTCAGTCTCGGGTGTATTTGGGCATGACGACGCTGAAGGAGCTCATCGTCAAACGTCCTTCAAGGCAGTTTCAGTATCTGCACGTGCTCCTGGATCTCAGCTCCCATGAAAAGGAGAAGGTGGTGCTCGCATCTTCACCCTGAAATTCCCTCGGGTAGTGTTTTTAAAAGAAAATTTAATTTATTTTTGCTTTTTTTTTTTTTCTCAGGTGCGAACCACTGCCTTGGCTTTTCTGAAGCGCATGTACGAGAAGGACCAGCTCAGGGACTACATCGAAAAGTTTGCTCTGAACTACCTGCAGCTCCTGGTTCACCCCAACCCTCCGTCTCTGCTCTTCGGGGCCGACAAAGACACAGGTTTGCCTTCAGCATGCACTCAGCAGCCCAGCTTAAAGTTAGGGGCGTGGTCACTTTAATGTGACCACTCATTAAATCTGAACTAGAACTTTTTGTGCTGTTGATGCTTTTTGGAGCATTTTTAATGGCTACAACAAATAAATTTGTTCACTGTTTCTGCTTCAGTTTAAGTGAAAAACAAAAACAAGCTTGCTAGCATTCGCTAATTAGCAAATAGCCCGCTAGCACTTTACCATTTTGTACAAATATGGCCAAGTCTGGCTCCAAAAAACCAACATTATAGCAGCCTAAATGCTGACTTTAAGCTGTCCAAGTGTGGTGTACAAAACCATCAGGAGATGTCACAGTGGCTAAGTCTATTTTTTTATATACATTGTGTGTAAGAGTAGCATTTTAGGTGCTTATTGAGTGAGTCGTTTATAGCTTTTCAGACTTTTCTGACCTCCACTCTGTGTTTTTTGCTGAGGCAGAGGTGGCTGCTCCCTGGACTGAAGAGACTGTGAGGCAGTGTCTGTTCCTCTACCTTTCCCTGCTTCCTCTGAACCACCGGCTGGTCCACGAACTCGCCAGCGTCTACACCGAGGCCATCGCTGACATCAAACGCAGCGTGCTTCGAGCCATCGAGCAGCCTGTAAGTCACTCCTAACTTTCATTTCAAGCCCTTTTCTGATTTTTGATCTACCATTAATTTATATCAAGACTCAAAGTTTGTATAATTAGTGGCATGGCTGCTGTAAGTAAGAAGTAATGCTCCTCTTTCTGAATATTATTATCAAGTCCTCTTCTGTTCTTTGTTTCTGTAGATCCGTGGGATGGGCATGAACTCTCCTGAGCTGCTGCTTTTGGTCGAAAACTGTCCTAAAGGAGCGGAGACTCTGGTCACTCGATGCCTGCACATTCTCACAGATAAAGGTAAGAACAGGAAACGCAGAATCCAGTTGACTACGCCCCCGTTCTTCTGCTGATGGGTAACATAATTTTTCTCCCTCCGCTCAGTGCCTCCATCTCCAGAGCTGGTGGAGAGGGTGAGGGACCTTTACCACAAGCGAGTGCCAGATGTTCGATTCCTGATCCCCGTCATTAACGGGCTGGAAAAGGTAATGATTATTCTTCATCATCAGGCGAATGACGACAGGTGGCTTTGTAGCTGTTCATGAACACACTCAGGGCCACCTTTGGTGTTTTGTTTTGGTTACGGTTTGTTTTACTTTTTATTTAATTATAATTTTTAGGCCTTTTTTTGTGGTTTATATATATTTTGGAAAACTGTAAATAATGACCAAATGTCAAAAATAATTATTAGTAGTTGTAGTATTCATTTTAAAAGGTTTTATTTAAGCTTCTTAAGACAGCCAGGATTTCGCCTGTTCGTACACATGGTCAGAGGAACTTCTAAATTTGAACATATTCAGGTACGAAAACATTGATAAATCTCTGATTTGTGCGTACACACTGTCGGTAAGTAAAGCCAATGAGATGACCACAATAATTGTTGTTGCTGAAGATAAGAACAGGATTTAGATACACCACGGGTAAATATCAGAGCTCACCTGTGAGATGAAGTCATAAAGGAATTCCCTCTAACTTTGAGCAACAGCAAAGTGAAGGATATCATCATCAGAGCTCATAATGTTTCTGGTTATAGAGCCTCCTTCCACCTTGTTACATTTCTGTTTTGACTGTACTTAATTAGCAAAAAAAAAGACACGACTAAAAGATTAATTTATAGATAATATTGTTATTTTGAGTTCTTTTGGCCTCCATATTTGGATTGTGGAACGTGTGCTATGAGAACACCTACAGTGAACCGTTTCCTGTCAAGTTTGGGGGGTTTTTCACTCGGGTTTTTTGTTTTTTCTTGTGCAGAACGAAGTCATCCAGGCTCTGCCCAAACTTATCAAACTGAACCCGATCGTAGTGAAGGAGGTCTTTAACAGGCTGCTGGGGACTCAGCACAGTAAGAGCCCTTCATCACTTTTCTGTCTCGTCACACCTCCTGTAGTGGACTGAGATTAGACTTTCTTGTGCTTTGCAGGTGAAGGGAGTTCATCCGTGTCCCCGCTCACTCCAGGCGACCTCCTCATCGCCTTACACAACATAGACTCAACCAAATGTGACATGAAGTCCATCATAAAAGGTCAGTGAGTCCTCAAACATAATGTGTTGCTCTTGGACAAACAAATCGTTGTCAGCGTTTAATCTTCAGCATCTGCCCGACAGCTACCAACCTCTGCTTCGGCGAGAAGAACGTGTACACATCTGAAGTTTTGGCGGTGGTGATGCAGCAGCTGATGGAGCAGAACCCCCTCCCCATGCTGCTCATGCGCACTGTCATCCAGTCTCTCACCATGTACCCCCGACTGGGCGGCTTCGTGATGAACATCCTCTCCCGCCTCATCGTCAAGCAGGTCAGCGACATTTTGATCTCGCAGGAAACCGGAGAAGATCACCTGCTGAAGCTAATCTTCTTCCTATTATTTCGCCCTGCAGGTGTGGAAGTATCCAAAGGTGTGGGAGGGATTCGTGAAGTGCTGCCAGAGGACAAAGCCGCAGTCGTTCAGTGTGCTCTTACAGCTGCCGCCCGCTCAGCTCACGAGCGTGTTCGAGCGCTGCCCGGAGATGAGGGCGCCTCTTCTGCAGCACGTCCACTCCTTCACACCTCACCAGGTGACAGCTGCTTCCACACTTACACACCTCTGAACATTTTAATTCACCCCGAACTTTCTTTTCAACCTTCTTTCTTTTTTCTCTCTGTGTTACACAGCAAGCGCACATCCCTGGGTCCATCATGGCGGTCCTGGAAGCAAATAAAAAACCAGAGCCAAAGCCTGCAGAGCCAGTCGTAGAGACAGAGGTAACGGATCAAGAGCTACAGGTGATTTTTGAATGTCTTGAATTAGGGCAGTTTATAAACATATCGCCCATCTCCAATCTGTAAAAATTACATTCCTGTAGAGCAATGCTGATTTATTTCTGGTCAGCCAGCTTTTTACCTTTTGGCTCCATTATCTCAATAATTAATTTAACGAGACATCTTCCTACAGATGGAAGCAGCTCCAGCTCCTTCGGTTGTGGAAGAGACACCAAAAGAGCCCGAAACGATAGTCGAGCCAGAGCCCGTCACTCAGAAAGATGAAGAAGAGCCGATGGAGCAAGAAGAGTCTGAACCAGCAATACAGGAAGAGACGCTTAATATCTCACAGGTAAAAAGGAAACTATGAGGAGTTAAAGGCTTTAAAAAACGACTTAAGCACCAGAATTAATTTAGATTGCAGATAATACAAAAGGTCAGATGTTTGAGGTTGTGAAGCAACTATAACCTGCTGTGATGTGAGGAGTTTTTTATTGCATTGCACGACTGAATTTAAGTTTGGTTAAAACTGAATGTAAGAAAGCAAAATTTTATTTAAGAGTAACAATGAAAAACCAATGATAAAAGAAAAGGAGTGTTAATAAAATAATAAAGATCAACAAAAGTCTTAAAAATAAAATAAAATGTACACATTCAAATTAATTAAACAAGCACAAATCAGGTAAAATAATAACTAGATCAGGAAGTAGACAACTGAAAAGGCTAAACAGGAATACTTTGGTTTTAAATGGTAATAATGTTAAAAAGCTAACTAACTGTAAGCCACCTTATTCCAGCTGTAACTTACTTACAACTTAACTTCACTGCTGATCCAGCTTGGGAAAGTCAGAAAATGTAGCTCAAATAATCAGGAGTAACATTCTTTATACACTCTGAAAGTATGTCAGCTGAGCTTAAATAATCAAGTTACAGTGAAATATGTGAAAACCCTGTGGAACACCACATTTCTATGAGCTAAAATTTGCAAAGGAAAGGCTAAAATCACAGGATTAGCTAAAATAAAAACTATTCCAGTACTAATCCAGAAAGAGACACTCTGGCACTGTCACAATTTATTCTCATGTCTTTAATAACCGTGACAGTGTCGTTTCTTTGCTGTGGCTGGACTGGTTAAGGCCCTGCATGCCATTCGTGCGTAGTTGTTTAATGCTTGTGATTTTCTCCAGGTGGAGTCGGAGGTTGAGACCCCGGTACCTGAACCAGAACCAGCAGAGGAGCCAATGGAGGAATCTCAGCCCGAACCTTCAGAGCGGCCAGAGCCCGAAAAAGACACCGAAGCTGATGTCGCCACAAAGGAGGCCGAAAACACCAGCGAGGATGTAGAATAAGGATGCACTCAGTTTTCAGGATTTCTGTTTTGTTTTTTGTATTTGTAGGAAGAATATCAGCTCATTTTCTGTATGAAAGCATTCCACGTCATAATAAGTTGGAAAATAAATCAGTACACTGGTTTAATGTAGGTTTTGACTCCGTTCAATCACTTATCAGTGTCGTAAATCTGTACTGCAATTTCCACAGTCCAAAGACATCCATTTGAGGGTTAATTGGCTGTAGGTGCATGTACATCCTCCCTCTATACGCTTCCACTCCAGCTCAGACACATTAAAGGTACTTTTTGGTAACCACCTTCTGCAAAATGTAGCTATAACTTCAACCACCAGGGGGCATTGTTTACCAGTTTGTTTGTTTTTTAAAAAAAAAATAGATTTAGCTGTTGAATTTTGTCTCTTTTAGCCTTTATTATGTTTCCCTGTGAGGTCTTTCCTGCTTTTTAAATACATGTGTGATTAAATATTTTGGGACCTTTGAGGGAAAATTGAGTAAGATCTAACATCCACATCTTGATCTCTAAAGAGCTGCATTGGGTGTTTCGATTGAAATATCTGCTGTTGGTAGTGGTTTTGTGGCGTAATAAAATCTCTAAAGATCTCTCCGTGTGGGCAGCTGTGAGAAGAAGCTTCCAGGCGAAAGCAGAGCTGATGTTCCGATATGCTTTGAAGGTAAAGAGTGAACCAATTTGCAGTAAATCTAATCGACCACTAGATGGAGACAAATACACAAGTTGCTTTTCTGGGTTTTGATGTTAAATTTAATAAAAAATTTCTCACTGGATCTCTGATCTTACAACAAACTGCAAAGGAATAACGAACTCTGTAGATGTTGAAGTTTATCTCAGCTTAAAAAATAAAACAAGGTTTGCAATAACATTTTACAGACTTGTGATTAACAGGTCTTTATATAACGAGCATGTCCTGATTAATCCTCATTTCTGACTCCAGTCATGATCATAATTTAACTGGACTGAATGTTTGATTTAACTCATCAGGAACATGTTTTCGGAGCTGACAAACCAAAGGGAGACGTGGCTGTCTTCTCATAGACTTCTACAGGATCAGAAAGAGTTGCTGCAGGCTGTTAGAGAAAATGTAGCTGGCTTCTCTTTTGTGTCTGAGTTTGAAATTCATTTCCAAGGTGTAATAAACAGTTGGCTTCATTCTCCTCGGTCCTTTTTGATGTGGTCATTCATGCTGTTTAGATCCTCACACTCCCTGCTTAGAACTCCTCTGTACACCTCGAATCGATGGTTCAGATCTTTCTGAGTGTGGATTTTGAACTTTGACCCTAACGCCCCGTCAGCTGAAGCGACTCCGTAGAAAACCCTACCGATCCGAGAGTGAACCAGGGCCATGGCACACATCACACAAGGTTCCCTGGTCACATAAAGGTCGTACCCAGTGCAAATGTACGGCTGAGTGCCGTTCTCCGTCTGGGCCTCCGTCTGAACTGAGCTCGCCGAAGTAAACCTGCAGGCGGGGTAACTGTCAAAACCATAAACCCCACCACCCTGACTCCGAGCTACAAGGTCAATGACGACCATGACAGCATGATGAAGAGGGTGCTTGCGTCTGCAGTCGTGGCCGACTGCGATGATCCTCTCTGTCTTTGGGTCAACCAACACAGCCCCGATGGCCTCCATCCCCGCCATGCCTCCATCTCGGGCTGCAGTCACAGCGGACACCATGTAGGCGTGCATCCTTTCCTTCTGATGGCGGCTGAAGAGCTCTCCTCTCAGGGCGACTGTCACCTGCTTGTCCTCATGAAAGGACGTGGGCCAGTGTTGGCTCGCTAACTCAAACTGGGGTCGGGTCAAAGGGGCACGGGCGGGAACCTTAACCACAAAAGGCTCACCCAACCCATTGCAGTTTACTCCACCTGAGGGCAGCAGAGAGTCAATACTAACCACCTGCATTTGTGGCACATCACTGACGAGGCACACGAGGACTTCCAGGGGGTGGGTTTTCTCCCTGCACGGCCGCACCCTCTTAACGTGCTGAAGGCCGCTCAGCGGGCAGAGGCTGTTCAATTCCCTGACAAGCCGAGATGTCTCCTTCTTGTCGAGGATGGGCGCAGCGAACACCTCCACCAGCTCGACATCCTGTGACTGCTCATCTGACAGGACTGGAAGGGCGACCCAGGAGTCGACATCACACGGCGAGCCTTTCCAGCGCTTCATTGGCGGCTCTGATTTCCCAGTATCATCCTGTTAGCACATGAGAAAACCTTCAGTTACTCATCGAACCTGGTTTCCAGCAGGGACGGCTCCCCCAAAAATCATCTTTGCAGGGTTTCCCTCCAACCTTCAATGTTTTTAACCTTCTCAGTGTGGTGGGAGCGAAGATGGAGATATTGACATTTTTTTTCCCATAAATCAAGCCCTGTTTATTTAAAAAAAAACTGCAAATCTTTATTTAATGAATAATTAAAAATGAAGATTATTATTATTGATTTAAAGCCATCCTCTCAGATTGAGCATATGACAAATATAAATAACAGGGAAGTAGCACTTTAAAGTAAATATGTAAACACTGCCCCCTGGTGGACAACCTACATATGATACCATCTCCATTACGTAGTTCCTAACTAGGAAACAAACCTGTATGCACGTGACAAATTAAAAGGTACAGTGAGGGTTTTTGTATTTCTTTTATCTCTCGTTGATATCAACAATAAAACATGAAAACTCAAACTGAAGTTCATTCATGTTTCTTCATTTAATCAAAACTGTGTCTCGAGTATCTCTGGGTCCACGTCACTCTGACCTCCAAAATGTTTCAGTCTTTCTGTTTAACTCCCTTTATGTGATGGCGTGTCAGACACAGGATTTTCTGCAGTTCTGGGAAAAACTAAATCCCCATTTAATAGCCAAAACTTGAAGTCATGCTTTTCTGGTCAAGTGTTTCATATTGTTGTGGGGGAACTTCGGCCCACCCTTTCTTTACAGCGTTGACTTCTGTTCTCTGGCGTTTGCAGACATTCATTTATGCACAGACCTCTGACATTGCTCAGATGCAGTTTTGCTAACCTAAGCCGTGCTGCCATGTTCTTTTTAGAGAGAAAAGGCTTTCGCCAGGTAACCCTTCCAAACTAAGCATATTTCTTCAGTCTTGAACTTTAACCTTTAGCTGCCTGAAGCCGGTCGGATCCAACATGGAGCTCTTGGATTTTTTTCAGTTTCTCTGAGTATTTCTCAGTCTGACCTTGGGGTGAATGTGTTGGGGTATCCACTCCTGGGAAGATTGTTGGATTGTCTGAATGCTCCAGACAATAGTTATTCTGAATTTGTGTGGAAGCGATGAGGACATACCGAGTTTTCACAGCACTGTTTCTTCACTTTGGTTCAGTTTTTGTTAAATAATGAGACAGTGTAATGTGTCATGTTTTGTTGCTCATCTATTTAAATAATTTTAAGACCTGCTGATACGTAAAACCTCAGGAATGGCCGTGCATGTTTAATGACTCTGTCCACTACTTCTAATGAATGTTTTGCATGACCTGTGTGACTTTAAAGGTCAGCACTTTGAGTATCCGGCCTCTGCTGGACTTTTAAACTGTGTCTGACGCCCCTGCTGGCAAAACATGGCGGTACATCGCTTTACTAAGACAGACTAACAGACTGGTGGAGGTGTTTGTAAGCAAACCTACGGTACACACACCGCTTATGGTCGTATTTATTTTCATCTGTCACATAAACAAACATCTGATGAACTCCAAATAAATTATTCCATGTGTGAAAGTGGATCAGAATAATTGATTAAAACATAAAACTTAAAGACTCAATGGTGATCAGTTCTGGTCGTTTTACACACAGATGCTAAAATCCGTTTAATATTAACTCAGTGAATCCATCTGAACTAAAACTCCATCACTGTGCTGTAGTGTCGGCTCTATCGCTCTTCATCTCTTTCCCAGCATCAGCTTCGTCTTGATGACCTTGGGCACGTGCCGTATGGTCAGAGACACCCTGGTGCTTCGGTTCAGGTCCTCGCCCGGTTCCGCCCCAGCGGCAGACAGGTTCACCACCTTCTTGGTCAGCGTGTCCTGCTCGCGCCCGTGGATGCCGTGAAGGAGGCGCTGGTACATTTCATCCTGCAGGATGAGAAGGCTTCGTGGCCTCACCAGAAGCGAGAACAGGAAGCGGCTCTCCTCTGTCTGTGGTGTGGCGCCCTCAGCGCTGCTGAGCGGCGTATAGAAGTCCAACAGGGTGTGAGAGCCCAGGCTAATGGTGGTGACAGTGGGGTGGTACAGCGGCCCGTCCTCATGGGGCATGATCCCCTCTCCTGGTTTATACTCATTCACCAGCACGTGATTGGCCGTTTTCCCACTGAACGCGCCCAGAGACGAAATCTTCTCACAGTACGTCTGGAGCCAATCGGGAAGCCGCTCTCCCAGCATGCCTTTGGGGTGCGGTAACCCCCCCCAGTTCTGGAGCCTCCGGCCCGACAGCTGAGTCCACTTAGTCTTTGGAGACCTGTAGACCTGCTGAAGTAGGTACGACTCCTCGTCCTCGGATATGAAATCTGGAACATAATACGCTGTGGGCGGAGCTTCGCTTACAACAAACTGCTTCAACTCCTCCAAAATACATGCTGGGCGCTCCATGCCTCCTTAAGAAAGTTAACATGAAACTCATTAAAACCCAGAACAAATAAATAAAAATAATAAAGCAGTCTTTCTGTGGTTCACTAATATTTATATTAAATTAAACTTTCTTTTTTTTTTAAACTAAGTTTATTAAAATAAATTGAATACATCTATTTTCAAAAGGTACATTTTCAGTTATTTTTACACTAAATTAATGAGAAGTAAAGATGAATAGTCTCTGCTGCATTCTCATGTTTTCTCTCTAAAATTACAATTTTATCATCATTGAGATTTATTTCCCCTTAGACTTAAACTTACTTTAAAATTCAGATTTATATTCATAAAATGAAAAATGAAGTTAAAGTTGTAAACTTAAAAAGTAAAACAGGAAATTCTGGGATTAAAGAGATAGATTTACTACAAGTAGTAAATTACCAAAAACTGCAAACGATGCTGCTTTTAAAGTCGCGGGTCACGCGAGCTCTAGTGTCGTAAAAACTTTTTTCTCGACATCCAAATCCGATGATTTTTGGTCAGTAAAAAACAACAAGAACCTTTAAAGTCATTTTGTGTGTGTGTGTAATTGCTCGTTAAATTAATTGCTAAAACAGCGCTGCCTAAGTTCATGACTCCGTGAAAGAAAGATAGACAGATAATAGTTTTATTTAAGTCAATTAAATTCTTATGAATATTCTGCCTTTGTAAAAGAAATCCTACCTTTCACATCAATATCACAAAAACCTGCTGTTTACATTTTTATTTCCTGAATCATTTACCGCGAGACAGAAATCCGACATTCTGTGTGGCCCCAAAGGCAACGGAGTTTGCTGTACTAAAACAGGCGATTTCAAAAATAATTCCGGTTTAAGAGGCTCTTCGATACCTGCAGGAACTTTAAAAACGGCACACTCCGACCGAGAGCACGCAGAAGAACCTGATTTACCTGGTTAGACATAAATAATCTGATGAAAATTCCGTTTCTTCAGGTAAAATTCCAACAGCCCGACTCCATCCGCGATAACGCGTTTGTGCACCGAAATAAAATGTCCGGAAGAGAAAGAAGCGTCGACCTTTTGGACCTGTGCCTTATTTTTTCGAAATACGGTTTCTATTATTGAGTTTATAGAAATGTTTTAAGTAGTATTAATGCCAAATTTGTTGATTCGCCTTTTTGTTCTCAGGTTTGTGTCTTTAATCAGAGAGTTTGGGGTAGTCGGAATTATTTACATGTAACACAGCGAGACGAAGCAGGACAGAAACTTACGTGGGTTAACCCACGTTTTTCTGGACAGATACAATTGTTTAACATGCTTCCTGAACTCTAAGAACGTATTCGTGGCTTACTATTATGTTAGTTTAAAGTCTGGAGGAACTGCTGTGAAGTCACCCTGAGGTTTTACCTGCTTGTCCTGTGACTGGTTCTGGAAGATGTTCCGCAGTAAAGTGAAGGCTCTGACACTGCTGCAGCTCAGATACACACTCCGTCACACTGCTTCCTGCTCTAGGCTGGTTCTGGGCATCGAGACAAGCTGTGATGACACGGGAGCTGCTGTGCTGGATGAGACAGGCGCCATACTGGGAGAGTCTCTGCATTCACAGAAGGAGGTGCATCTCAGGTAGGTGTCAGAGGGCAAGGTCACTGCTTGTGAGGGCTGTAAAAACCTGGCAGTCATCATCATGGATAAACAGAACAGCCTGACATGTTCTCAAACCTGCAGGACTGGAGGCATCATCCCCACTGTGGCCCAGCAGCTCCACAGGGAGAACATACAGCATGTGGTCCAGGAGGCTTTGGAGAGGAGCGGCGTGACCCCAAGCCAGTTGGCCGCTGTTGCCACCACAGTGAAGCCCGGTTTGGCCCTTAGCTTGGGCGTCGGGCTTGAGTTCAGTCAGCGGTTCGTGAGGCAGCACAACAAGCCATTCATCCCCATCCACCACATGGAGGCCCACGCCCTGACTGTGAGGATGCTTCAGTCCGTCAGCTTCCCCTTCCTGGTGCTGCTCGTGTCCGGAGGCCACTCACTCCTCGCTGTGGCCCGGGGAGTCGATGACTTCCTGCTTTTGGGTCACGCTCTGGATGAAGCTCCCGGAGATACTCTAGATAAAGTGAGACCGTAATGACATCCAAAACTAATTTACATGTTTAGGATAGACTAGAATGCTGTTATTTGTAAGTAACGAAACACACACATACAAGTCCCTTCTGTAAGGGCCTGTGATCACTTTGTTAAGAAGTCTCACATTTGAGACTAACAACAGCGTTCATACTCGACCCATGATGTTCCAGGTGTGTCAGTGCAGCGCAGAGGGCGGTCTTGACCTGTTGGTCCAGGGTGGCAGGAAGTGAAGATGTGTGTTTGGACCTTCACAAGCATTTCATCAGAGTGGGGGTGAGGGCTACAGGTCTGAGGTCATTAACCCAGCCTTTGTAAAGTTATGAAGGTGTCGTCCACATGTTGAATTAGTTTTGTGACATTGCAACACACACCTGTGGGGACCGGTTGCTATGGTGACTGTAGACTGAGAGGAGGTGTTAGAGACCCTGCTGTCAGACAGACTCAGACACAGGGAGACAGATTAGGATTTGGGATACTGGAGAGTCCACAAAATCTAAAGCACAAAAGTTGATAAAATCTTTCACTTCCAAAAGACAAAATCCTGATTTTTCACATCCGTAGTGTGTTTTACATGAAAGTGGTCCAGGATAGGGACCACTGGAGAGGCTGGGCTCAGGTAGGATCAATGAGAGAACCTTGAGGCCTTTCACAATAAGAGCAACACTGAGAAGGAGACAAAAATATTTTATTTTTTCAGTCTTCATATATAACCATTGGGGAGATATTTACCTCCCCAATGGTTTACAAATGGTAAATGATAGATTTGTGTAATTTTACACATTTGCTTCTTACAATTTAAGCCCAAAGAGACATGCTGACAGATTTCTCAAGATATTTCATTGATTAAACGTGTAGTTAAATGTCTGTATACTGGCAGAAAGAGGAGTTTCACTGGTCCAGCCCACATGAGATCAAAGCGAGAGAGGTGCTGGGAGTTTGAGAAACACCAACAGCCTCAGTTCTCCATGAAGATGAAACTCTTTTGTGACCTACAGGTGGCGAGACGTTTGTCCCTCGTCAAACACCCGCAGTGCTCCTCGCTGAGCGGAGGCCAGGCCATAGAGCTGCTCGCTCGGGATGGCGACAGGACAAAGTTCTCTTTCAGGACGCCGATGGGACAAACGCACGACTGCTGCTTTTCCTTCGCTGGACTCAGAAATCAGATTACGATGACGATAATGAAAAAAGAGGCAGAAGAAGGTACTAGTCCCGTTTCTCCCGTAATGCCTGCAGCAGCAGTGATTCACCTCTGACCTTTAGGCTCTCCTCCCCTCCCTCTGTAGGTGTGGAAGAGGGGACGCTGCTGAAATGTGTGAATGATATTGCGGCTGCCACTCAGCACACCGTCGCTGCCCACCTGGCGAAGCGCACACACCGCGCCATCCTTTTCTGCAAGGCAAACGGCCTGCTGCCACCCAGCAGCCCCACCTTGGTGAGTTTGCTGGGATATCCCCACCCTTCAGCCAATCATAAGAAAATTGTCTCAAAGAAGGATTATTTTGAACTGTGAATCATGCAAAGCTGAAATCTTTCCCCAGGTGTTTTGTTTGTGTTTTTTTTTTTAAGTGATTTTAAAGCTTCCTGAGCTTAAAGTGCTTTAACTTTAACTTTTCTTTCTATAGTCACATTCACCTTTCACTCTCAGGATCGTTACTTATTATACTTTACCTTATTTTGTCTCCTGTTACCAAAAATTTAAACAAGATCTAAATTTCTGGTAATGAGGTCAGTTTCTGTACAAATAATCCGCGGGAGCCAAAGATTTCTTCCATAGATTTAATAAACATGTCTCTGTTTGTGCTGCTTTCTTATAATGTGTTCACAGTGAAAAGAGTATAGAGTAATACCAGTCCTTTACTTTACATTGATTTACGTTTAGGTGCTTTCTGGGGGAGTTGCGAGCAACCAGTACATCCGAAAAGCTCTGACGATTGTCACGGAGATGACCGGTCTGCATCTGATCTGCCCTCCCGCAAAGTTCTGCACCGACAACGGAGTGATGATTGCATGGTACGTTTACTGTCCTGTCAGCCAATCGGATTTAATTTTCTTAGATTAGGATGAGAAAAATATTTTCCTTATTTTTCATTTTTAAAACTAGGAACGGTGTGGAGCGGCTGAGAGAAAGAAAAGGGATCCTGCCTCCAGATGTTGACGTTTGCTACGAGCCAAAGTCAGTTTATTTATTCATGAGGCTTATTTTATTATTCTTTTAAGTTTTCTTTCTAAAATGTTTTCTTCCCCCCCCCGTCTGGTTAAATCGACACTGGCTTATTGATGCTGTGTTGCAGGGCCCCGCTGGGCATTGACATCACAGCGGAGGTGAAGGCCGCCGCGATCAGGCTGCCGCCCATGAAGATGAAGATCACCAACTGATGAAGTCACTGTGATTTCCCAAAGCAGAGTGTATAACAGTACTGTATCTAAAAAGGACATTATACAGATATTTATTATTAAATATTTTTTCTGAAACTGTTTTTATAAAAAATTTATTTCTTTTTTTATTTATTTAAAAAACTTTTAAATGTTTTCATATTTATTTATAAACGTTTCAGTAGCTAGATGGATATTTTGTGCCCTATTGATTTATTAGTGAGGTGCTTTTTTTTATTTATTTAGGATTTTGGCACTCTCAGTCCTCCATATTAAGGAGGCTGAATACAGATCTCTCTCCTCTTCGTTCGTCTGTTCCCTCTGCGTACACACAAACACAGATCTGACCACATCAAGACCAAAAAAACAGAATTTTATTATCAGTTATGTTCACGTGTGTCACAGTTCATTCTTTTACACACAGATGTTTACAGACGTGGTGTTTGAGAGAAACTGCTGATCCGGGGAGCTGTGAGGCCTGGAGGCAGCCGGGATCCTCAGAGCTGTTTGTTCTCGTGTTCGTGTTAAAAGACTTTATCACATGGCTGATTGCAGGACGTTGTGCAATCCTTCGGTTTTGGCTGAAAGTTGAGTCAAAGTTCAGAAAACTTGAAGAAAAAAAAAAACTTTAAATGGCAAAATATATAGTGGTGTTTGCACATTTTCACAGGTGCTGCACATGTTCTTACTTTCAGAGTGAACTCGAGCTCGCTCAGCTTTATGTGCTGTGTGCTTCCTAAAGGAAAAATCTGCCCTAAAACAACATTTGGAGCTCAGCCTATCCTACAAAGCAAGTAACTTTAGGTTAAAGTTAGAGGTTTTCAGCAGTTCTCTTCTACCATGAGTGCACTGCCATGGTAACCTATGCTGCAGGTATGAAATCACCACCTTCTGACCAATCAGGTCTCCTGGAAATCTGTCACCATTCCCAGAAGATCCCTCAGACCTCGGAGTGCAAACAACAAGACAGTCTAAAGTTTTTGTCTTTATCTGATGAGCTTAAGTAAGAAATGCAAATTCTTGGAAGCAAATTTATTACTCGCCTTTATGCCTGTTTGCTACAAACAATTCAAAGTCGACTTTATTGTTCTGAAAGCTTTAGGATAGTAAAACAGGGCGGCTAAGCCATGCGCTTGCACACCTTAAAGGCTTGACCTTTTTGCCAGTTTGAATTGTTTTTCTATTTATTCTTTTCTTGCTCTCAGAACATTTAACAGTGCAGGTTACAAATGAAAGAATAAGGCTGAGACTGTAGTACGTGCACCCAAACAACTTAATTTAACGGAACAACTAAATAATCTTCTGTCTTAATGGAACAGCTCTGAGTTTTCAGTATTTTACTACCATACAGCTCTTTCTTCTGCCAATACATCTATGCACGTTCATGAGTGGTCATATCCTGGCTCTTTCATGTGAGTATACTCATACCTAGACTGATAAACCCCAGGATGACTTATCGAGACGATAGCCGCCTAGCCTGATTAGGTTAAGTGAAGCCAGATAAGGAAAAGATTGCTTCGTGGAAAAAGGCCCTGATCCCCAGAATTTTAATCCCATTTAGTGTTTCCATGTCACTACTGAACATTGGGGGGCCTCTTTTACCCATTTTCCACCGGAAGCAGCCCTCAGATGTTTCCTCCTCAGCCCAAACTTCTGTTAGAAACCACAGACTGTATAGAAAATGGTCTGCAAGTGCCTTAAACCTGCATTTGTTTCAGCAGTCACCAGAGGGCGCTCCCTGTGGTTTCACAAAGACAGGCCCTGTGAAATCATGGGCATGCTTCAGCTTTAACTTGTTTCTAGTAAAGAGCAGCCATTAACATTTTATAAATTTCAAAGACTTTATTGGCAAATATGCAAAGAGCTCCAGCCTGATCACAGTTGTGTAGGATTGTGCTGGTCCACCTGCTTTTTCAAGGACTGACCATCGATTATGAATCAGATTAAGAGTTATGGGGTTTCCAAGCTCTTCAGTCAAAATTTTGAGCTGTAAAATGCACAGACTGTCACCAAACTGAAGCTGGTCTTTCAGGATGCTTTTGCTGTGGTCAGTCCTTAAAAAAAGTAAGTGGACCAGCAGTAGCAACGGCCGATTTCAGAGTAGCTAAGTCCATCTTTTACACAGTCTAGAAAGACTGGAATGAAGGGTACTCATACCAGTGACGATGTGGGCTGGTTCTCAAAGGCAGAACTGGCTTCACTTCAGTGGGAAACAGGTAACAGAACACTGGCCCATGATTTCCACTGCAAATGTTTTCAAATCATTACAAAGACAAAATGGGTGAGAATGACCGCTAAAGAGGAAGAAACTCCCTCACACGCTCGCTTCTGCAGGCCTGAATTTACACGTTAAAAAGGGTTTGCGGGAAAAACGGGAAACCCCCAGATGAAGAAGAAGTGGTGAGTCTGTTTGACGGAAAGTGACTGAAAAAGTGTACACATCTAACAGTGGAAGTGTGTGTGTGTGTGTGTGTGTGTATTCCCTTTAGTTTCCTCTCTAAATAAAACACAAACTAAAAAAAACCAAACAGTGTTAGAGCTCATCGTGCTGATAAATGTTATACTCCTTCGCACTGATCACGCCATCTCTGTCGTCGTCGTTCTTGTAGAAGATATCGTCTATAAGCTTCTCGTAGAAAGGGTCGTCCCGCGGCTTCCCCCCTTTTTCGTACTCCAGCTTCAAATATTCTTTCACCTGCAAACAGAGAAACACCTCCGAGTAAACTCTGAATTTTAATAACACCGCCCTCAAGCTGTGCCTGACAGGAAATGTATCACATACATAAATGTTATAGAAACCTCGGCAGCAGGTTCTCCTATTTTCTTTCAGTATTACGAATCCAGATAACATGCGGGTTAGAAGCTTCTTGGTACTGCAGTTAAGAATTTAAAGATAAAATAGAGATAAGGAGCATAACATGCAGCCTTTACTCTTTATGAGGCAAAAATATGTGAAGGAGTGGAAATATGCACTAAACATGTAAGGTACATAATCTCAGGTAGGGCTGGTGAAAACAGGTCGATGTGTTACTGCTCGGGCAGGATTATTAGTCAGATTGTCAGGTTTGGGATAATTTAACTTTAAACCAAGAGATCAGCCTCTGCAGAAGTAAAGATGCGGGTTTATTTTAAGAAAACTATCACTTTCTGTTCCAGAATCACACGATAGGAACAACACTGTGTCTGTGAGTTTGCATGAAACTGGAGCCTGCAGGAGATTAGCCGATTCTAACGTAAAGGGACATTTCACCACAGAATCACATATTTTTACTCTGGACTATAGATTTATGGCTCTGCATAGACTGTCCTGGTGTGAGAACTCAGCTGGCTGCACTCACCAGCCACTTCATTAGGTATAGATGTACTGCTTGGTAACACAACTATCGAATCAATCACAGTTGCATGTAGGCATGTACACATGGGGAAGGAAGAATGGTTTTTAGGAGGTTTTTTGGTTGAACATCAATTTTTGGCCTTTAATGCCACATGTTTACCCACAGACACAAGAGTGGTAGAGTTGTGTGCGAAAATAGACTAACTAAGCACATTTCCTGCAAAGCTGGATCCTGTTTTATTACATAACAATCATGTAGTTTGTTGTTTCAGTTTCATGACTGAAATTACAGAGAAACAAATTTGTAGGAAGGTATTTTCTACACATGTTTAAGCTGCACGCACACAGATACACAGTTGGGCAATGTGCTCATTTTTGTCTCCTAATAACCCTGATTCTCAGCATAAAACAAGCCCATTCTGCTGGAGCGTCCTTTTTGTTAAAAGGGAGTTCTTCTCTCCCACCATCGCCAAATACTGCTTATCTGATTCTTAAGATATGATGACTCTGTTTCCAGGCTCTCGCCTTATTAATGTACTGCAGTTTTTTGTCTTTTCACAAAAGACAATGACGTCAGACTGAATTAGTGGATATGGGATCGTCGTTGTGATAGAAGGCATGAGCCGAACCAACTGTGTCCTTGCTTCAATTGTAATTACCAGGTTATAAAATAAAGTTACCTCTGCCTTTGAGAGACTCTTGTCTTTATCGAGGTCCATCCTTCCAAAAGCCTCCATGGTGCGTGGTCCCTTGGACACAGAGAGGACCTCCACCTCAAAGACCACGGTGGCATTGGGAGGCACCGGACCTGTTTAAAACATCAACATTTTAAATGACCAATGATCATTATCATTGAAGATTGCTTTTTAAGCACTCCCCCATGGAAAGTTTCATTTTTACTGAGTTTATCTGATTGGTGGCTCAGCTACTGATTTCAGATTTTTGGGCTGAGTTGAATAAAACAGCAGATACCTACAGAAAAACATGGTAGTGACTTTAATCAGTGCAAAATATAAAGGCATGAAAGTACGCAGTAGGTTTGGTGCATTGTTTGTATGATCAAGCAGAATAGGTTTGTGTTCAAAAATGTGATTTGAGAGCAAAACTACAGACGCTGCTCTGAAGCTTGAAGAAAAATATGTGTGTTGTAAATGTGAATCCAAAGGTTTACACAAGCCCCAAGAGACCAGAAGATTTTTTAAATTGATCTTATGTAAAAGCTCATGTACGGCTGTATACGTCTATTTTTTACCCCATTAAATTACACAATGCAGAAAAAGTCTAAAGTGTCAAAACTGCAGTTCCTCTAATGTCCACTTGAAGCTCCAGCAGTGACTCAGACTCCATACACTTCTATATTAAAATGTCCAAACCTTACAGTAGAAACAAACACGTTTTGGTCTCCATAGCTAATTCCACAGCTCTGGAACACACAACTGCATCTTCAGCATGAGTATGAACATTACAATCTGTTACAAAAGACATGATGTTAATGAAAGATGTGAGCATGATGGGACCAAGTACTGAACCTTGTGGAACACTGTTTAAAAATCCAGGATGGTAACTTCAGGGACAGGAAGCCCTGCTGCTACCATTTACAGCAAAATTAACCCAAACCACCATCACATTGCCTCTAGTTCCACCCACTAAATTATATTAAGGCTAAGTTTGTATTATGTGAGCATGTGGCCTCTAATAGTAATTATCTGACCAATAATATGGCTCATGTTTAAGTACAATTTTCCTCTTTCAGTGTTTACAAAGTGAAATTATGTTTGAAAGTATGTTTTTTGTCATCAGTTGTTTGAGAAAAATCATAAGTCCATGTTCATGTTTTATATACAGCATATTTATTTGACCCAAATGTTTTATGGTTATATATTATTCTGCAGTGTCTTTAGTTTTTCTCACATTATGCTTTGAATTACAAACCATTTCTCTTTTATTGCCTAATAAAGACACAAAGGTACCTCCATAAAATGTGTGTCAGCCAATGACTGCCACTGGTTAAAATCAAATAAGATAAAATATGCTTTTTATGAGCAAGAGAACAAAAGAATATTAGACTGACATGCAGTTAATGTACAGAGAATAACAGAGGGTACAGAGAGAAGAATCAGTGAAGCTCTGTTTCAGTGTCTGTGGGTAATTATAAAGCCAACTGGTGCAGGGGCAACTAAAACATGCACTCTAAGCAGAAAAAACATTTCTTTCATACCCAAAGGCTGAAATGCAACATCCCAGACTGAACACACCACTATCATATATCCCCATGAGGACTGTAGTTAGTATTAATCAAAGAATCGACTGTTACTTCTCCAAAAGTTCTCCAAAACATACAAAGAAGAAATGAAAGGAGACCTTTAAAGATCTGTGCATGCTTACAGGACATGCCATGTGGAGAGGAGTAGCAAACACTGCGAGGGATGTGATCTCCCTTCAGTTAAAGGGCTGTAAAAGAAGATAAGACAGCATGAAGACAGACCTGCAACACTCAACTAATATCACACAAAACAGAGGTGAGAAAACACAGCATATGTATGTATGTAATGTAATGAAAATAAAAAAGACAGATGCTGCTGTAGCTCATTTTTGAAGCAAACACTAAGATTTTCTACTGATTTCCTTAAACTTAATCTCTTCAATGCTTTCAAATCACTGAAACAAAGTCAACTTGCAGAAGCTCGAAGCTCATGGAAAACATTTTTACTTACATCTCAGGAGTTTTTAGTTATTTGTTTAAAGAGGTCTCCACATTTTTACACAAGTTGTACTTCTCAGCCTCTGAAACAGTCATATAAAGGCCTCTATGGGTCTTCACAGTCACTTCTTAATGGATTATCGGACCCAACAGAAGCACACAGACAGAAAATAAAACAGGACCGAAAACTGAGCCCTGGGGAACACCTCAACAGGAAATGATAGAAGCAACTTAAAACTCAGACTGCTGATAACCTTTTAAGGCCTAACCTTGAATATAGTGAGTTTTAATTATAAAAACCTCAAAATCACATCACCACCCCTCTGGGCAAATACATAATTAGCACGCCTACCACCAACTAGATGTTTTTACCTTTGCCCTTTTCTCCAAATGCCAGGGTTGATGGGATGGTTAGTTTTCGCTTCTCTCCAGGACACATGCCCATGATCCCATCATCCAGTCCCTTAATGACTTGTCCCACACCCAACACGAACCACTGAGGCTGTCCATCTCTGTCTGTACGACTGAAACAGAAATAAACGCAGAGACAAAGAACATCAACAATCTTTGAATAAGTTTGACTAAATGTGCACTTTAATTTTGGTTGCTTTAAACTTAAACGAGGAATGTTTCCAATCCCTTTACACTTTAATATACTTAAAGCTAAAATAGAGCCTCAGCATTTTAAACACACATTAAAGAAGACTTTAGGATTAAGTATGCATTCATTACTCGCTCCAAATTAACATCAGATTGACAAATAACTCTGTTTTCAAAGCACTGACCTGCAGTAAAACTGGGAACCATCTTTGGCGAGGTACCCATCGTAGTGAGCATTGATCAGATCTCCTCTCTTGCTCCTTTGGCTGCACTGCTCGGGTTTAAATAAAACTTCAGTCTTCACCTCTCCGTCCAGCTCCTCTTCAGCGGCCCAAACTGGACGCAGACTGAACCCTGCGGACACAAACAGGCACACTGTGCAACTCAGTAACCTCCACATCATGCCGCTCTGCATTCGTGGCAACTTCTGAAAGTGACGTTTGAACACTGAGGAGGACGTAGGAGACGGTGGGCCCGGCTACCCTGAGCTCTGACTGCCAGGGGATTCAAACTGACGCCTCCTGCTCGGGGTTGGAGAAACTGCGCATGCTTTTCCTGACAGACTATACCGAGAGCAGGAATGCTCCTTTCAACAGGTACTGGGCTGCAGAATTATTACGTAAACAAAAACAAACAAATAAATAATATGATGTTAATTCTGCATCCGAAATCTTAAATTAAAGCTGCATATTGCTGTATAAAACTACAGATTACGTGCTCATTGCAAAAACGAGTGTTAGACACTTGATTCCCTGAATTTACACATTTTGCTTAGTTTGCGTCTTTTTCTGAATCCACTGAAATTTTGCCTGAAGAAAATAATTGCTCCACAGGCTCAATATGTATGATAATAATAATTATTATTTTATATGATAATTAAAATGCTCAAAATCATTAATTAAAATCTAACTATATGTATATTATAGGCATAGTTACTAATATGTGCCTATTATAATAGTATTATACTACTATTATGCCTTTTTGTGGGCTACAGTGTATCATCTTCTCTTTCAAATCAGCCCTCTGCATGTCCTCCTTCACAACCTCCATGAACCTTCTCTTTGATCTTCCTCTTTTCCTGGCTGGAGTCTCCATGGTCTTCCTCCATGCTTCAAACTGCTCAGCCTGACCTGTCCCTCTGATGTACTCATTTCTAATCCTGTCCATCCCACTCAGTCGCAGTGAAAACTTTAACATCACTGTCCTCATACTTGTCCTGCTCCACGCTCACATATTTCTTTGCCTCATATCTGTAGTGGTCTTTTTTCAGCATGAAGTCATACTGCTGCTTGCAGATCCTCACTCTTATTGTCAACATAGCTTGAACAACTATTTCCCTTAACTTCATGGGAAATAGGTGATCCTCTTCTAAGCTGCCCTCACATCATCAACTTTATCCATCTGTAGTTACCTTGTAATTCTGCACAACACTCTTGTTCTTGAAAATCAGTGCCTGTACACTTCTCTGTGTTTAATAATCTGGTCAAAAAGTCCACTTCCCTCTCTCCTGAACATCTTCAAACCTCCACAGGTATGTCATCTGGACCAACCACCTTTCCACTCTTCATCCTCTTCTAAGCAGCCCTCACATCCTCCTCACTAATGCTGTGCACTTCCTGATTCACAAACAGTTTTCATTTCTCATTTTCTTCATTCACCATCTCCTCAAAGTACTCCTTCCATCATCTCAGTACACTCTCGTCACTCATTAGTAGATTTCAGTTAGGATTAATCACCCTGCTGCACATCCTCTCCAGCTTCATATGCCCTGCCAATCAATACAAATCCTTTTCTCGCTCCTTTGCGTCCAGCCTCACATACAACTCATTTTCCTTCGAATTCTCTCGTACTTTATCACTCAACTACCAAGTCTCCTTTAATGATAATAACAACTACAAAACCACCATCACCAACAATAATAATAATAATGATAATAATAAGGAATAATAAGGAATGAATGAATCTAATAACATTCTAATAAACCCAGCAAACGTAGCATAGTTAAGCCATCTCTTCGCTGTAAACACGTTGTAAAAACGTATTGATATTTTTATTGATATGTCATATATCCGATGGTGCAGTTTTAAAAGAAACACAGAAGAAGAATTGATAGGGTACGTCACAATTACTTAACTACATTTCCACCAATAAAAAGCTATGGGGGCGTGACTGTTCCGCTCTATATACTTGTGGACGCCGGTGTCTGTGAGTCATCGCCGCTCGGACAGACAACGTGCTTCAAGTCGTTATTTAGAAACCTCGCAGTTTCTCTCGGATTTATTAGGAACCACGAATTTCTCATTGCCCGACAGGATTGAGATGTTACATTTTAGGTCCTCGACAGTGCTGAAGGAGTTGTTTGAAGCCACCCTCAAGCGTCCTTTTCCCGTCTACAGACAGAAGACCTGGTTGCCGACCAGCTCCCGCTGCTTCTGCTGCCTCGGCGCCGCCTCCGTTGATGCCAGAACCGCATCTGCTCCTCTGAAGGTCCTCAATGCCGCCGCGCGCCGCCCGGCTCTCCGCCCCGCGCCCCGCGCCGCCTCTCTCCGCTCCTACTGCGTGAAAACCGAAGCCGAGGAGGTGGAGGAGCAGCTGAAGAAGGATGGGGCCGGCGGCGAAGCGGCCAGCGACAAGTAGGTTTCAGTAAAATCCTTCTAGAAGATCTCCGGGTTGCCCGCTGCCATGACGTGACGTCGCAGCTGGCGTCTGTGCGTGACGCGAGCGGATGCTGCGACCGCTAACCGACGCGAACACTTTTTAATGACCGCACTAATTGTCGCCTTATTTAAAATGTAAATGTTTATTTATTTGAAATGTGGTTCTTATAGGTTTAACCCTTCATTTAATACATTTTAAATAAACTGTAAATAAATAAAAATAAGCTACCTTGTAGCCTGTGTGTGACATCAGCGGCTCTCGGGCCATGTGCGACGTGTTCGCTCCACCGGCTTCGTTAAACGTGGTGATAAAAGTGTTCAGGTCTTCAAATACTCCGCGTCAGGGCATCTCCGCTCTACTGGGATTTTGAGTTGGCCACGCCAACCTGTAGGTGTTATCCTGTTGGCTGTCTGCCCCCGAGGAGATAACACAGCGTGGGCCAACAGTTGTGAAAGTGAAACAGCACCAGGCCATGAAGCAGAGGGTAAAAAGGTCCACACCGAGGCTTCAGGAGACCGGGTTCAGCTTCTCACTGAGCTACGATCATCCACATGCACGTGTTTTTGTTTTAGCTTCGCTCGCTGTGACAAGTAGTGCTGCTCTGCTGGGGAGGAAGCAGCGCAGCTTCTAGTGGTTTCTACTGTGACCTTCACTAAGGAGGCTCCAGGTCACATCTGGAGGGTTGCTGCTGCTGCTCCACAGGTTATTTATGTTAAACTTATCAGCTCAGCTCCTTGTTTAAAAAAACAATAACAAAAAACCAGGAACTTTTTAAAATGTATGTATTTTAACATAAAACCAGTGCAGCACCGCACTGAATGAAGGACACATTAGGCTGTTTATATTTATCCACATCCAGTTAATGACGCATTACAGTAATCCTGCCATTTTTTTCAGTTGATGGGCCAAGTTTTAGCTGACTATACCAGTAGAATAAAACACAGCAACATTTAAAAATTAGATCTGCATTATGATTTAAAGATGGCTGTGACTCTAATAGGGCAAAAAGCCTTCACTTCTGAGTATTGTAGGAACGAAGAAAAGGTCATTTTAGTCCTTTAAAGATGAGAAATACTGTAAAATTTCAACATATTTCACCTCAAATAAAGTACAAAAGAAATATTTTGTTTAAAAATTGGATTTACTAATGAATCTCTGCAGTTTTCACTAGTTTGGACTTCCTTCTGTTGCCATATGTTTGACCTTACACAATACCAATGCCACAGTTTACAAACTGATGAGAAATGCATGAAATTTTGGTGTCTTTGGTAAAAATTCACAAGTTTTCCCACTAGGTAGCAGCCCTGCGGCTGTCATCAGATAAAAAAATGAAATCCTAATGATTGAGTCTTTTTTTGGGGGGGTTAAATCCACATCTGTGACAGCCTCCAGCTGCCTGCCTGCAGGCACGTCGTCCTTTTGCAGCGAGCTGGAAAAAATTCATGAGATATTTCCTGACCTCGAAATGAAGACTCACACGGACAGGGTGGCGTCGCCACAGAGATGTACGATATTGGTTTTTGCTCTGCTAATGCACATGTTGCACTCCCAAGACACTCTTCACATAATCCCTCAGGGTCCGCAGGTTTCCTGTCTGAAATAATGAAGCTTAATGAAAGCGACACAACATGCAGTTATTGCTCTAGCTTGTAGTCTTTGTTTCTCCGTGCTTTAGATAAGAGCAGGTACAGCTACTGCAGGAAACACATCAGGGAACCTGTATCTAACACAGGCTGATGTGTTTCCTGCAGTAGCTGGTCAAACTGAGGTGTCATCACATGAAGAGTGGCTGAGATGTGGATATTTTTAGACTTGATGGCAGTATGTGACGGGGACTATCTCAGTATTTCCTATGAAATCAAGTGTGATGTTTATTAAAACAGTGTGATTATTATATAGCAAAAAAAATGTAATTATTTGGTAGTGATAAGCAGTATTCTGGTGGTTCTACAGTATATCACAGAATTACTGCATGACTGAGACATTGCAGATTAAATCATCATTATATACAATCATTTAATATTTGGCACGGGTGTGTTCACACCAAAGGTGAAGCAGGATTTCTCCTCCTGTTATTTGCATGAATACAGCAGTGTTGCATACCCAAGAATATTTAGCCAGTGAGGCAAGGAGGAAAAGCTAAGTCAGGCTGCGGTTGCACATCTTAGGCTGCCTCCGTAAGCCCCGCCCACAGTGAAATGAAGCCGTGAAATGAAGCAAAACAAGTCAAACCGTCTAAAAGTAGATGGCCAACAGCTGCCTGATCTGAGCCCGTAGCTGCAGAAGCTTCACATGATGGCAGCATCCACGTAAAACAATGGGTTAAATATTAATATATTTACCGGAGGTCTGGTTAGGTGTTAGTCTGGTTTTTGATGTTGGCAGATCTACTGTTGTGTGACTGGGTGTCCAGAGGGCAGCCGTCATTGCTAAAGCACTCCTGATGAAGCGGAGCACAGAAAGAAGACTACTCTTCAGCTCTTGTTTCCAGGAAACTCTGAAAATGTTTTGCATGCACTGGTGAGCAGTCATCCAATTGCAGATGGACTGAGCCATCTGTCCATGAGGATTTTTACAGGGACAAATGCAGACAAACAAGGTGCTCAAGGCAGTATTCAGCCCTTACCCATTTACAGGTTAAACACCGTCTGGTGGATTTGCTCATTTAGTTCAGCTCATGTTTGCTGCTGACAACTGTATGACTCGGGCACTTAAACCACCGGACTGTATGAAGTGTATGAACAGAGACTTCAGGTGGCTGCGATCCAAACAAACCCCAGAGTCCTGCATGTGCAGCCAGCACTGCAGTTCCTCTGATGTCCACTTGAGGCTCCAGCAGTAAATCAGTCCCTACAGACTCCCAATGTTAAGGTGTTTACAGCAGAAATAAACGCAATTACATCCTGATACAGAAAAAATTTTGCTCCCTGTGGAGGTTACTATTTAGTACTATTTGACAGGTTTCTCTGTGTGAAGGATTTATCTCTACTGCAGTTGTACACGCACAAACACACACCACCAAATGACAATGGAAATCTGCACGAGACAAAGAGTTAAATATGATACAACCAGAATTATAAACTCACAACATAAGATGACTTAAAACATCCAGAAGCAGGTTTAGGTCGAAGTAACTGCCTGGCAACAAACTTCATTGGTTAAGCTGTATCATCAGGCTGTTTTAAGGAAAGCCTGACTTACTTTTGATAACCATGAACACCCTCTTCATTCTGACTTTGAATTAATCCCCTCAGGACAATGATTCAGGACGCATTTAGGTAGTAAAAAGGTGTATAAGGGACAATTTATGCCAAAAGCGATAATTAGATGCTGTGATGTATATTGATGTATTGAAGCAACATGGTGGCAGCAAGAACACTAAAGTTGAAACTCCAGAAACCATTGAGCAGCGTAACAGTGGCTAGATCCACGTTGATATGCAGTCTGTGGTCACATCCTGTTTAAGCCTCTTCTGTGATGGATGCTCTGATAGATGACTTGAGAATCCCAAGTGGAGATTTATTAGCTTTGATTAATGAATGAATTCAAAAGGTAAATGGGCCTCATCATGACTAATGAACCCACACTGATGTGTGGAGTTTAATTACACAAAGCTGCCCTCGTGTTTTCTGCCGGCTCTGCACAAAATGCCGCCATGTGGCTGCTGCAAGTTTCAGAGCAGAAAGATCTCAGTGCAAATCCCTCCTCCACAGAATCTGAATGACTGCTCAGCAGTGAGAAACACATCAGAGGGCGGGTTGTGCTTAAGAGTGTCTCAGATTAGCACATGTCAGAGTGGAGACTTTATCTTTGGTGCATATCACACACAAGCACACCTGCAGGCAAGTTTCCTTTCGACTGTGTGCTGTTCTTATCGTTGCTGCGCGTACAGAGGCAGATGTCGGGTCAATAAATCTCTCTTGAATCATGCATGCCCGACTGACGGCATTTCAGTCGATCTGGGTGTGTTTGCACACGTTTGGCCGCCGTTACCTCCGCTGAATGTGGAGTGTTTACTCTGTGGGGAACAGGAGGAGACGAGAGGAAGGCAGGGAGGAGCGCAGGGTGAATCCTGGGATTTTAAATGGTGATGTGGCTGTTGGCAGAGCTAAATCTCGTCTGCGCAGTGCAAAGTTGTGGTGGCTCATTTATTTATTTTCAGGTTGAATTTGTTGGTGTCTTAAAAAAAAAATCCAGATGTTTGAATGGTTCTCTGTGCAGAGCTAACTTTTCTCCTCTGCTGCGGTGTCATCCCGGCGTGTGAACGAGCCACAGTGTTGGTTTTATTAATCCAAGAGCCTCCGAGGGCTGGACGGGACCAAAGACGGGAGAATTTCTGGAATTTAGGTCTGATCCAGACATAACCACCAAACCGGTGTCCAGCGGTCACGTAGTTTGAGGGTTTATGTAATTATAGATACTTCTATTGCAACATTATTTAAGTGGAGACAGTACACACTGTTTAATTCATTCACTCATTTCCATGAATAAAGAGAGTATAAATGTGCATGGACTTAACCGTTGCACCAGAATATGGCAGCATGTGCACACAAGGACACACTCAGACAGTTTATTAGATGCACCTTGTTAAAACTGGATTTCCCCGCTTTTGCTATGAGATATAATTTCACAATATCACAGCACAGATTCAACAAGTTGCTGGAAACATTTCTCAGGGATTTTGCTAAGCAGATTCACGACGTGGCCATTTCATCATATCCCAAATATGCTCTATTGGATTGAGATCTTCTGACTGTGGAGGCCATTTGAGTACACTGTTATGCTCAAGATGACATAGCTTGTAGGTCAGAACATGGGTACACTGTGGTCTTCTGCAGCTGTAGCCATCTACGTGAAGGCTTTCATTGACGCTCCTCTGCACAACCTGGTTGTAATGAAGCAGTGTGGCCATTTTGACATCAGTCCTGTTGTCTGAAAGCACCTGTAGTCCTCCTCTAAAACCACTGAAGTTGTAATGCCCAAGTATCAAATAGGCTGCATGGACCTATTTTGTAATTACAAAATAATTCACATTCTTTCTCATGAGCAATACCTCATGAGTGCTTTGTGTTACCGTGATGTACCAAATATTCCTGTAAAGCTTGTCTTCTCTTCCTTCCAAAACCATTTAAACTTTGTCTCTGACACAAACAGTAATATAATGTGTAGTACAGCTGTCATCTCATCTCCCGCTGCATCATCATCATTGTTGCTTCATTTACATCTATAAAAGGATAGACTCAGTAATGTGGCGTTTTATAAAGAGTAAAGCCTTTTTTCAGATTTACTGTATAAACAAACACACACACCTTTTGTCACTAATGCTTGGCCTGCTTATTTCTATTAGATCCCTCACTAATGTGTTAATGGCTGTATCAACAGCCAGAGATAAGCTCTGTGTTTACATTGGCTTAAAAAGTGAGAATAGGGTGTAGTGTGGTTTGTGTTAAAGGGCGATTCTGCTGTGTGTCAACAACCCTGAGAGGCTGTAGTTATTTTATATCAGAGCTCATGTGTAAAGTGCTTTTAGGCGAGTATACTGCTTTGGGGACTTAATCATTGCCTCCTTTCTGTCTTTTCTTTCTATCCCAGGAGAAGAAACGCAGGGATTCTCCCAAGTTTGGAGGATTTGCTTTTCTACACAGTGGCCGAAGGTCAAGAGACGATTCCTGCTCACAAATTTCTCACAGTAAGTCCTTCAGATTCAGCTTGGTCACATACATTCAGAGTTATTATGGTGCACTACAACTGGGTGTTAGGAGACACGTTAGTTAATTGAAATAACTTAACAAAAACATAAAAACTAGAAACTTGCTGGTTGGCTCTAAACTGACAGTTTTCACATCTAGTATTCATGTGAATATTTCATCCAAACAGTTTTGGCTTCTGTGTTAAAAATGTGAAAATATCCACCAAAAGCATTAAAATAACTTCTTTGTTTAATTAATTTTAGGCACTGAAAGCCACGGGGCTTCGTTCCGGAGATCCCCGACTGAAGGAGTGCATGGAAACACTGAAGGAAACTCTAAAGAAGACTTCAGATGGCGTTACACTGGACAGGCACCTTTTCAAGAAGTGAGGCTGCTTGTTGTGGTGTTATTTATTTTTTATCTCCACCTTTTTCTTCATTTTTCCCAGGAAACTGCACTGACAGCAGCCTCAAAAAGCATTCATCACTTGTTGATGGTCATGTGTTATTAATAAGCAAATTCAAGTATTTGAATTTCCTTATTATATGAGTACAAAAATATATTCATCAAGTGTGAAGTAGGCAGATGATCTTGCAGAATTAGTTTAGCTTTTCATTCACAAGGGCTGCTCGATCAGTTATTTGATGCTATCAGTTACTCGCTTTAAAACATTCATTTTTCTTCTTTTTTAAAAAAAAAAAGGATTTCCTTAATATTAACATATTTAGCAATAATTTGCCTTCCTTTCATTGTAGCATGAGCGAAAATTACGTTGTCTCAGGCTTTCAGGGAGGGGTTGTCAAAGGAAAAAACCTTAGAGAAGCAAGAAACACAAACTCAATTTATGGCATGTACATGGGCGAGGCTTACTGCGTGGCAAGACACAGGCAAGTCGCGCAGAGCCTCAGTCCGTTCTTTATTTTATAGCAGAGAATAGATTACACAGCATCTCTAGGTGGAGCATACATAGAAAAACATCTCTAGATATGGTTATCGCATGAGTGGCCGTTATCCATAAGACAAGAGGAACTAGTATCTTTTGTCATATCAGCTTCAGGTTGGAACTGTCTCTGCCTGAGAGTGTGTTACTTTGTAACTTCCTCACGCATGCTTCTGTTCCTTAATCTGTAGGTTGCAGGCACATCATGTTCTCACAAGAAATTATACTTAAGCAAAATAAAAGTTATCAAAGTAAGTAAATGTAAAAATCTCTTAACAGGGGTGAAAGCACACTGCTGTAAATAAGGTGGTGTGCTTGATTTGTAACCCAAAGTGAACAGAATGTGAAATTGTGACTGTTTTCTTTGGTCTTTCTAATTGTCAGCCAGAAATTACTGAACATTTTCTTCATGCTGGCAAGCAGCATTAGCAAAACAAGGGAGTTTTTCATTCTCATTCTCGAGTGAGCTACTGTCACCGATGACATATTACCTAATTCAAAGTGTGACTCTATTGACAGAAGGCACCAAGAGCAGCAGTAGTAGTGACACAGCACAAGTAAAATGTGAGCACAAAAGTAGCACAGGCAGTGTTTTCCCTGGAAATTTTAAGTAAAAGTATAAAATAACTGCTTAACAATAACTGAAATAACTTAACCCTGTAACTCGTCAGGCGCTACACAACATTGTCACATAGTGAAAGGGAAAATATTTTCTATCAGGGACAGTTTATTTTGGGTTGAGCTTTTTAAAGGTACAGAGTTAGTATTTTTTCAGTACTCATAGTATAAATATATACAGATGTGTATTAATGTGCAAATTATGTCTTCCAACAAATTGATGTGTTTAATAAACTTATATTTAATCCGTTAAAAATATAGGAGTGGGTTTGTGGAAGCCACCATGTTCCTCCACTATATTTAAATTCAGTGGCTGGGAAGTACATCGCCCTTCTGAGAAATCGCGTTTTACATATGTGGCTAGAAACTGGCGTCAAAGGTGGAGGAGGTGGAGGAGGAGGTGTTCATGTTCTCGTATAGCTCTTTAATTCCTGCCTGCACTTTCAGACTCAAGATATGAAGCATCTTAACTATGTGTTGTTGGGGAAGGGGTCCCATTCACCAAAGAAACAAAAGCACAAAGGAAACTGATAACACCACCGGCATCTTAATAAAATGTTGTCCTCTTCCTCCTCACCTCAAACTCATCTCCTGAAGTCACGTGACTAACACACAAAACGTGCGATGTGTGGAACAGCCCTAGTTTGTAAGATTTGGGGGTTTGATTCAAACATAGATGTCAGTTAAACTGATCCATCCCAGCTGGCGCTGCTGCTTAAGTTGGTTACCTCCTTCATGGTTTTACGGTGTGTGAAATCTCTCATTCATCAGTGTGTGCGCTCATGTTGGATCAGGCTCCTTGCAGGACAAAATGAGCTGCTGATCAAACTGTTGTGATGAAGCTTCTTCATCAAACACGTCACAAAAGTTTGTCAGACTTCAGGGTTGCAAACTTTACCTCCAGTTGCATGCAGTCCCGATGTTTTAGCATGCTTTCTGTGATTTATTCATCAGGTGTGTCCAGAGCAACATTGTCCTGCTTACTCAGGCCTTCCGCAAGAAGTTCGTCATCCCAGACTTCCAGTCCTTCACCTCCCATATTGATGAGCTGTATGAGAATGCCAAAAATCTCACTGGAGGGCAGGTGTGTCCTTAGATCCATGGCTTTTTCTTTCTCTCTGCATCATGGTTATAATTTACCATTACCATCAGTCTCTTCTCAGTTGCAGTCGAAAGTTTGGATCAGTCGAGCCTCAGAGGGAAAAATCCACCCTCGGGCGAGTTAAAGGGATCTTTGATGCCGCTCTGAGCTAGCTGTCACTTTCGCAGAAGAGTGCAGGATTTTCACTGGCAGCACATTTCTGTTTGAGTCATCTGTTTGGCGCTCGCTGTGAAAACGTTCAGGCATTCAAAACAAAGTCAGCAAAGTCGAATTATCGGCTAATATTCCTAAATTCAATGGAAAACTATCAATCTAAGGGAGGGCTGTTTACTCCAGCAGGAAGAGTTGTAGGAGGGAGGATGTTTGACCTGTCAAACTAAAAAAAAAAAACAATTTTAAAAAAGCAGAGGCGGAATTAGTGGCTGTGTTTATTCAGTTTGTAAACATCCATCTATCAGAAATACAGACTCAGCACTGGTTATAGTGATAGATAAGGCGGCTTTTAGTGGTCTGTATTTATAAGGTGTCACATCAGATAAATGACTCGTTCCTTGTTCCTTTGAACAAAGAGGGAATAATCACTAACAAATTAAAGACTTACATTAAATATCATCCTAAATTTAAACATCAGTATCAATTCAGAATTTCACAGTCGCTGCTTCCCTGGCTGTGTTTTCCTGTTTTTTAAAGTCTTCTCTGTAGAAAAATGGCAGCTTCCAAGCCGAACTGGTCCTCTGCTAGAGAGGATGAAGACTTTCTTTTTATTTGATAAGAATCAGATCTGATGTTTCCAGCTCATGTTTTTATTCCTGGACTCTTCTAGAGTAGCTCTACATGATTATCAGTTTAAAACGATCCTTATATATCTTATATTGGCCTTTGTGCTAACCTGAAACATTTAAGCCAAGAGTAGAAAGCACTATCTAAAACTAACTCTTTAGAGCTTTTTACTCACAGAAACTACGTGTGTTTGCCATGTCTAATATGAAACTGTTTTTAAAAAAGGCCTTGTTAGCCTGAATAATAAGAGCGCAGGAAGTGAGCCACTGTCATGATGGTAGCTGAAGATAAACTAACATGTTGTCCTAATTTTACTTATTTAGAATCACCGAGGGTGGATTCTTCCTTCTGAGGTATGGAAGTGTTGTTATTGTGTATTACCAGCTGTGTGTGTGCTGTGTGCTGAAGCCTGAGCCTCAGCAGACGTCAGCAGTGTAAGGTGACCTGCCTCCTCTCTCACCTGCCTGCCCTCTCTTTCAGGTTGCAGACTACATTCCTCAGCTGGCCAGGTTCAGCCCCGACCTGTGGGCGGTCTCTCTGTGCACGGTGGACGGGCAGAGGTGAGACGCTGGGAGCGCATTAATATTTAATGTTCGCTTAATGGTTCTCGCATACTGTTGCTGTGTGAAATCGCCATGTTCAGCTATATCCTGGTTAAATAATAACACAATAATGTTCCAGGAGTGAAGTGAGGAACACTAACAGGACAGTTTTTATGCATTTTTTTTATTAAAACCTCAGTAAACCTGGTTAATGATCCTGAGATAGTGCTGTGTTTTACTCTTTCACCTTCATCTTATCTGAAGATTTTTAAGACCTAAAGAAAGAAGAAGAGAAAGAAGTTTCCACAGCAGATCGGTAAATTGTAACTGCTGTTTTTTGATTGGATTTACCTTTTGATCTGCAGTCCTGCCCTCAATTGTGGTCACGAGCTGTACAAAGTGACTGAATGAATGAGGTCAAGGATGCAAATACCAGAAATCCTAACATCCTTACTTCTTACTGGAGTCATACTGGTAGAGAATTAGTTGTTAGAGTTGGTGGCACAACCCAAAGAATAGTGATGGTGTTACCTTTGACGTAGTTGCTTTGCAGACGGGGACTAGGCCTGTGATTGTGATTAAAACACCAGTAAGATGGAGTCAGACTGTTATCAGGTTGCAGTTAAACAAAGTCAAGTTGGAGTTTCATGCAAACTGTTTGTAATAAAATTAACTTTAAATCAATGAAAATTGCAAATCTGTTGCTGTCTGCATAATCAGAAATCAGAAATTCACATTATTTATTTACATTTAGATTCCAGCCAGAACCTCAGAGATCTGAAACTGACAGCGATTTAACTGCAGAATGACACCGAATGCTCTTACATAGGAATGTAACCAGAATACAAGCAGCTGAGTCGAGTTCAGTTGCTTGTATATATGCTCATCTCCAAAGAGATGCAGACGAGTTGAGCTCACCGGCACAGACTGATTCAGACGAATTGCAACTTGTTGGTAATCTGCGTTTATAAAGTCAACAGCAGTTATCTGCAAGTCTTTACCAATCTGTGAAAGAATGGTTGCTAGGAGACAAGTTGCCTCCCACCGGGCGACCTGTGCAATCACCTTTATGCTCAAACACGGTCACCCAGAGGTTGACTCTGTTGGACAATTAATCTTCAATTGGCACAGCTCCCTGCAGCAGGTCATTGACAGCAGAAATAAATCATTACAGTCACCAGGCAGCCGCAGAAAAAAAAATTAAGGTGTTATATTACATTATATTACCTGTTTTGGTGCAGTAATCTTTGTGAAGGTCAGTGTTTATATTTCAGAGAAACATTACATTAACCAGTTTTTTTTTGTTTAATTATTGTATGGCGGTCCTGGTTCAAGCTGGTTAAAGCTGTTGATTTTATCCAACTTATATTTCCCAGAAAAGACAAAACCTGTGCAAAGAAATAACCATTTCTCAGTAACTATGTCAAGAGACATTCCGATCGGCCTGTTCGCTGATTAGTGGTTGTAAACTTTCATAAAAGTTTGTTTGTGGGACGGAAGACAGTTGTAAAGATAATGGTTTTGTTTTTACACAGTGTTACTTCAGTTTATGGTGACTTTCCTACAAATTGTGAAACACTCACTGTTTTCACGTGTCTGTTCTGACTTCTTCTTGTCTCTAATCATTGAACCAACAGCCCGCAGCCTGCTCTGATAACGTCCTATCTTTATGTTTTTGTTGCAGACATACGGTGGGAGACACTAAGGTTCCCTTCTGCCTGCAGTCTTGTGTGAAGCCTCTGAAGTATGCCGTAGCCGTGCACGACCACAGCACGGAGTATGTGCACAGTTTCATCGGGAAGGAGCCCAGCGGCCTCCGCTTCAACAAGCTCTTCCTGAATGAAGATGGTGAGTTGGCTTGGACTTTTTATTAAACCTTGTCCTCCAAGTAAAGCGATGAAGAGCTACTGCTGGGTACAGGAAGTTGGTGGTAGACTTAAGTGGCACATATGATGTGAGCGTCAGATGTTTTTAAATCACAATAAGTCAGAAATCCAGCGATGCAGACCCCTCGCCTGGCCACATATCTTGACACACTCCCTTTTTGTAGGGTTAAAAACATGCAGGCCTATGTTGACCCCCTGAACAGGTTCATTTATATGTAGATCAAGTTTGTTAACAAGTCTGTGTTAGCTGTTTTTTTACATGTTAAAAAATGCCCAAAAAAGTCAACAAAAGGGGACGTGTGTTGCTTTTGTGTGTGGGTGTGTAGAAAAACAGTTCAGTTTATTAAACCTCAGTCACATGGTTATTAAAGACTAAGGGCTGCTTTCATCAGGACATGCGCTTGCTTTGTTCTACTGAACTCTCACTGCGATGCTTGGTGGGGGAGGCTGTCACGGCCTACACAGATCATTGCTCACCGTCGCTGCTCAGCTAGCTGTAGCACCAGGCAGAGTGAGTGCGAGAGCTGTGAGTGAGTCAGATGCATTGTGGGAGAACACGTGGTTGGGTTGTTCAAAAATGGGCATTTTGAGAGGAAATGCCAGAATCCCCAGGTTGAGGCTCACACTGCAGACATGTCATGGTCACTTCCTGTGTTCACCCGCCTTCTGCCAGGGCAGCCCTGCAGGGGGGTTAATGTTGTGTAAGCAGATCACATGACCACGAGGAAATGCAGGTGATGTAAGCGCTCAAACTCTTTCAGAGATCTGAGGGAGGAAAGTGCTGGATTTATTTTTCACTATGTGCCACGTGATGAACACACACACACACACACACACACACACACACACACACACACACACACACACACACACACACACACACACACACACACAACACTGTAAACACTGCACTCCTGTACAGTTGTAACAACAATATGTTTTAAACTTGTCCATACATACAGATGGTTTTCACTGGGCTGTGTGACGTACACAGAGTCCTGACAGTTAGCAGCATACCACAGATACAGCAGCAAGTTGCAACACACTTTGTCAGCCCGCCAGCACATTCCTGCATTTACAGCTACTTAAACATCAACAAGCGGCCAGTTGCCATCAAACGTTCAGGTTGAAACTTACACTTTAAACACAGTAGGCCGCAGTTTTCTTTACACTTTACAGCAAAAATCTGCCCTATGGGTGGTTTTTAGCAGGCCTGGAGTGTTTGGTTTTTTTTAATCTTTGTTAGCCCACTGTATGAACAACAAATTCTTGCTTATAAACACTTAACAGCAGCTTTACATATATATACATATATACACGAAACTTACAGAAGTCCAGTTGATTTCTTTCTCAGCTCCTTAGACTACATACATCTTTTTTTTGCAAGCTACATAGAGACTTGTTCGGTTTTATACATGTATTTATTTCTTTCAAATCAGATGTGACTGTTTCAGCTGCTACAGCCTCCGCTGTGTTTCTCTGTATTATCTTGAGTCAGTGTTTACTGTGTATGCACTTGACCCTCGTATTCTGATCTGTGTATATGCACAGCTCTCAGGCCAAATGTTTGCACTTTGATCCTTCGTAGCACGCTAACGGACCTCTCGTTGTTTTGCAGATAAGCCGCACAACCCGATGGTGAATGCTGGCGCTATTGTTTGTACTTCACTCATAAAGGTAAAAGCAATCACACTTCGTCGTCCTCTGTGTGTGTGTTTGTTTACATCCAGTCTGTGTGTCACTTCCTCTCAAACCTCAGAAAATTCCTTGTAATGTGGGTGTCGCTGAGCTGCTTTATCAGTGAGGTAAAATGAGGGGTAATGTAAGGCTGTGGGCCTGGGGGTTAATTAACCTGCTTTTAATGATTTACCTGACATTTCCTGACTTATTTAACTGATTCTTGTGAAACTCATGATGATTTTCTTTCCACTGTGTTCTCGTGTTTACGACTGAATCAGTTCGAGGTATTTGTAGGTTACTGCCCTTAGCCGTGTGTCCTGTTGTGGTGATTAAAACTCTCGTTAATCCCTCCTGGAGGACACTTAGCTGCTCCAGCTCATACGCTTCGACCACACAGGGTAAAAATAACCTGCACAGAGAGCGAGCACAGGTTAAAGTGCACACCTTGAGATTTTATTTATCCCATGGTGGCTCAGCCTTAACGTAGATTCAGTAAGTTTTCTGGTGAGCGATCAAACCAGCTGCAGCTCACAGTCTGACCGCCCAAACAAAGGAGAGATTAAACGTGGCTTAAATGCCAGCTTTGTCGTGGGCTTTTCCTCCGGCAGCGTTACATTTACAAACACTTTAAAGCCGTTAATCGTCATTTGGAGGTTAAATTTAATTTCTTTATCCACAACAAGCTCTCTTTGCTTAATTAGCGCTCGCACACATGCTCACAGGGTTAGAGTTAGGGGGTTAGGGTAATATAGGATGGTCAAACATCCGCAATATAGGATGTTTGACCATCCTATATTGCGTCATGACTGACTTTAACGATCGATTGCTGCAGCTTTTTCTGGAGGTGACCTTTTTTTTTCTGTCCCCAGCACTTAGACTTTATCCTGTATGACTAATGAAGTGATTCATCCCAGCTGCATTGATCTAGTGCCAAAGCTTCAAGGTGTTACTTTTAGTTTTTATTGGACTTGAGTGGAAGCAGTCCAGAGAGGGAAGGTCTTCAGAGTGATTTGGATCTTTTTGTATTTAAAGGTAGCTTAGGTCTGTGTGTTTTCAGTGTCCACATGTTATTGTAACATTGTTCATTTGATCTTTTTTTTCTATTTGTGCTTCTTGTTCATTTTCACCCTGCAGATAAACCGTTTTTAAAGTGACTGCACTTTGCCTCGTGATCTGTTACCTTCACATTAGACATTTATCACGCAGCTTTTGCGTCGTGATGGAAAAACAGCAGCTGAGCAAAGGGGAGTGCAGACTCTTAACACTCCTAATTTAAATCAAAGCAGAGGACAAAATTAGTTTAAACAGAGACACCAGCAGGCTCATTTACAAAAATGCTGTTAGACTAAACGCTGTCTTCTCTCTAAACTGAAATAAGGCAGGACTCCATGTTTACGGCAAAAATAGTAAGCATGTTTATTTATTTACTGAAGTTTGAAAAAAAAGGCTTTTCACAGGAGTATGAATTTTAAATTTAAGTCAAGTGAAAACAAATAAATGCAGGGGAAAAAAAGGCGGACAAGGTGAAGGGACACACGGTCATCACATTAGGGAGTTTAGGTGAGTATTTGGGAGACCTGCATGGTAAAGGTGCAGAAAGCAAAGAAGAGCCGATGGAAAAACTGCTGAATTTTTTAACTTTTAAAACAATAAACTTTGCACTGTATCGTAAAATCGTAATTTTAATTAGAATTTGATTAATTGTACTGCAACCCAGAGACAAAGGCAACTGCAGGAAATGTTAATCCCTCTAAACCATTAATAATCTGACCTTTACTTCCTGTAGACGGATGACCAAACGTTTGTTCTAACTCAGCTTTATTTGAATTTAAGTACATGAGTTTGTGCTTTTAGAGAAAAGGTAGAAAAAGGGGAGAGCTCGTTTCATAACAAAACAAGAGCTTCGCAGTAAAAATGAATGAAAAGAAGCTAAAATGAAAACCGAAACATTCGAGAAAGCAGATGCGGGACTAAAAGTCACAAAAATCAGTCATCAGATAGACGATCGCCTGCATGTGATCTTAAATGTTTGAATGATATAAAATAAATCTGCAGAGAATCGACTGCTCTGTGTTTCAGTTTAATGACCCCGGTGTTATTGTTGTGTTTCACTCTTCGCTTTGTTTTCAGCTGCAGGAGGAGATAGAGCAGGAAACCCTGCGATAAAATCAACCCACAGCTTTTAGCATTAAGAGCCGGATCGTTTTTCTCAGGACCAAAACAAACTGTTTGTTTTCCAGGCAGTTTATCATTCATGTGTCAGAGTCACTAAATGCTTCCCACTGAGCTGGAGTCTGGACATGTTTAGGTTAACCAAAACACTCTTAAACCAGGGGAAAAGAGGCTGCAATGATTCACAATTAAAGTTTGCCAATAAAAGCCTCCACACATTTTATTTTGACACTTCTGTTATGTTTAAACTGTAAAACATGGACAGAGACACCCATTAGACCCAAATCGGGACTAAAAATGTTTTTTTCCGCACTACAGTTTATACTTAATGTACACATGCGCAAAGTCATGCGACGTTACGGCTCTACTAACACCATCAACGCTTCCACTCAGTCATGCAAAGCTCTCACACAGGATTTCTCTGAGAAGTCAGAAATTAATCAGGAATGCAAGTAAATAACTGTAATTTGGCATCTTAATTAAAAACAAAAATCTGCTTCATTATTTTCTTGTTTTTTTTAAAAGAATAAATTCAAACATTTATGGATAACAATAATAATTATATTTTATAATTAAAATACAGTTTAGATTAAAGAGCTTACACATACAGGTGGATTAAATTAAAAAAAAAGTAAAGTGCTGAACATTATGCACGAAAACAGTTAAAGAAAGGTGACCAGACTTGAACAGGAGCATATACTGTACGGGTGCAGTGCACAGATAGCTGCTAACTGCTGAATAACATTCAAATAAAATCCTCTTACTTCACTCATCTAAACTGGACCATCGTTCCTAGATGGTCTGTTTGTACAATTAACTGCTCAGCCGCCATTTTTATTTGAATTAAAGAGATGTCAGGAGCACAAACACAGGCTGAGGTGAAGTCTGGGAGACAGCATGCTTACATCAGGCTCCAAACATGTTCATTTCTGCTGTAAAGTTGATTTTAACGCGGAAGTCTGCAGGGACTGGCTCGTTGCTTAAGGCGGCCTCGAGTGGACGTTAGTGGAACTGCAGTTTTTAACGCTTCCACACCGGCTTGGACAAACTCGCTGTTTCTTGAATCATAAAACTTTTACTGAACATGTCTGGACTCCGGCTCTGCAGGCACGCTCGAGTTAACATTAACCTCGCTAAAGTCTGAGCTGATCAGGTTCTGTGTTTTTGAACCACCATGTGATACAGGACTTCCTTACACGCTCTCAGCCGTCAGGCAGGTTCACTCACAGCTTTCTTACTAATTAATGATGCAGTCTGAAGTCCTCAGGCGTTAAACTCAAACTCAGAACATGTGTCTGTGTCCACATCGGCTCATCAGTGTCTCTTTTTTTTAAATGTGTTGCTTTTTATTTTGATTTGAACTGTAAAGCCGTTGGTGAGGTTGCACAGTTAGCCTTTAACCTTTGGTGGGGAAACCCGCCGTGAGGAGCTTGCCGTGGCAGTATGCCCCCAAACTGTTGTTACATGCTGCTTGAAGGCTACATGTTGTTGCTGTTTTTGTATGTTGCGTATTTTGCAGACTTAGGAACTGTGGGAAATAATGACTGCAGCAGCAGGTCAAATGACGTTGGTAATTTTTTCTTCCTTTTCCATATCTATCTCCTCATTCTCTCCCACTTCCCCTGATCCTCTTCCTCTCCCTTCTCTCTCTATTTTTTTTATTCTCCTCCAATCAGCTCTGTAGAAACTTCATGTAGAGACTCTTAACATCTCCATCAGCGCCACAGTTTTAAAACTCTACAAGTAAAGTTAAAACTGGTGCAACAGCACTTTAAATGTGCATGTGTGGCCATTTTTTTTTTTGTTTTGTTTTTCCTTTGCTGTGTTTTCTCTGCGGGACATCAGCGAGCTACAAGCTGTGACGAAGGCCAACCCTCCCTCCCTCTTCACCTCAAACATGCGCACACACACTCACACACCTGCACAGTGTTAACTTGTAATACACACCTGCCTGCATACACCCACATCTTGCAGACTTACTGTAGAAACATGCACATAGTCAGGGCTGTCACATATATTAAAAACAGGTTTGACAGTTTGGATTGGAATCAGTGAGATGTAATGAACACGTCTGCTAAGTCTCCCTTCAAACTTCCCTCTTTGTAATCTATCCGCAAACTGATCGCATTAATAGTTTGTTGAACTCTTGGCAAAGCTCGTGTGATTTTTACACTTTATTTGTAATCAAATCTGTTCATGCCTGCTAATTGTGTAAATCTAATTGGTCAGCAGTATCATTTATCATTTTATAAAATAACCTTTTGTGATGCTGTGCTTTATCCTCTGAGATTTCTCTCTGTAAATGAACGGTGCTAACGGCTCTTTATTTTGTTCTCTCCGCAGCAAAGTGCAAGCAACGCAGAGAAATTTGACTATGTGAGTATTGGTCAGAGCTCTGAGTCACAAGTATTCAAAGTTAATTTATATTTTCTTTGTCAAGGTGTGATTCGTTCATCTAACAACGTTGTAGCCTGACGTTAAAATGTGAAATAAATCTTCTTGGACATTTTATTAGGTACACCTTTTCATAGCACAAATCTCTAATCACCCGGTCTGCTTCGAGCTGATACATCAATATAGAACAGTAACTCAAATAACACTTACAGTTACAACCAAAGTATGCAGAAGAGCATCTCTGAGCCTTGAACCAGCTTAACCAGCTCAGCTACTGCAGTGGAAGACCACACCGAGTATAACTTCTGTCAGCTAAGAACAGGAAACTAAGGGTACAGTTCACACAGACTCACCAAAACTGGACAATAGCAGATTGGAAAAATGTTGCCAGGTCTGACGAGATAAGACTCGATTTCTGCTGCGGCATTCAGACGATAGGGTCAGCTGTGGGATGTGGTAGAATGGGAGATTCACATCATGTACGTACAGCTTATAAATCTGCAGTAACTATGTGATGCCATCAAGTCAACATGGACAAAAATCTCTTGTTGAATCTATGACATGATCAATTATGGCAGATCTGAAGGTGTACCTAATAAAATGACCAGTGGATATATATATATAAAAGTGACATTGCTCCTTTGTTTCAGACTCCCCATTTTGAAGGGTCAACCTGAGCATTCGCTGCCACTGTGTTGGTTTTTCTTGTAGCCATTATTTGAGAGGCTGGCGAGCTCCCCCAGTACCCCTCCTCCTCATGGCTGCTAAATGTTTTTATTGGTGTAGTCGATGCTCTCATGCAGGAAAGATTCAGTACTCGTGAAAACATTGAGCACAGTGAGGAGGACTGTGGAAAACAAACGGGTGTCAAACATCGAGTTTTCTCTTGAGGTTTAATTACCTGCAGCTCTGTGTGTGTTGAATATGTTTAGAGGGACTCTTGATGTTTTATATGTGCTGTTTAGCTGGCAGCTCTTATCATTTGTAGTGTCTGACCTCCATACATGAACCTCTGGATCATTTTTCACCTCGACTCTCCTCCTGCTTTCCCTCCAGGTCATGAACTTTCTGAAAAAGATGGCGGGAAACGAGTATGTGGGTTTCAGCAATGCCACGTAAGTCCTCCCTCCACATCGCCTCCTTAAAATCACCCAATAAGTTTACTTATCCTTGCCCTGCAAACCCCCGAACCTAGCTGACCTAACCACCACCATAATAACCTCCACAGGCTCATTACAGGAAGCATAAACTGTGAAAAACACCTTAATTAACTGGGATCAAATTAACAAGCACACAGGCCATGTTTTAAATGGCTTATGTTAACGAGAAGTCAGATATCAGCAGGACTGTCTTATAGTACCTGCTCAGAACAATAATAATAATTAATAATGTAAAAAAAAACTTTTCTTAATACAAAAAGGCTGAAAACTGTTTACAGAAACATCATTTTGGTCCACAGTGACCCACATCTGTTGTGTGCTGGGGACTTCCACAGGTGCTGATGAGGTTTTAAAGGTTTGCATGATTTATGAAGGCTCGTGTTGCAGTGTCATCACATGATGACATGAGCTGTGGTTATGTTGTACACATAAAGGGCGAGGTCTGTGAATGCCAGCACGGCATTGAAATAACACACACACAGACACACACACACAAACTACCTTCATTTGTAATGGGAGTGCTCTTCTTTGTGTGACAGATTCCAGTCTGAGCGTGAGTCAGGAGACAGGAACTTCGCCATCGGCTACTATCTGAAAGAAAAAAAGGTTTGCCTTTGGAAGAGTCATCTGTGTTAGTCTTTGTGATTCTCGTCTCTGAAAACCTGGAGAGAATTTTGAGTTTAAACTAATCAGGCCTCACGTTTCTGCTTATTTCACCACTGAAGATTGAAGGTTTACAGCCAGCAGCTCAGCATGTAATGCTTCTCGCCCCATAAATTAAACATGCATTCATGCATAAATGAGAAAAATCTGCATATTTTTGCTTCAGCTGATTGTAACCCTCCTTATTTGCCTTTTGGTGGGAGTCAGCCGAGTCCCCTGAGACTTTTTTAAACTCATGGATGGAAAAACTGACGCTGCAGTTTTTCCAGTTTAGAACAGAAAAACCCCAGTGGTGTTGTTCTTATCTAGGACACAGCAGTGTGTTTTACGCCAGGGTCACAGATCGGTAACATTAACATAAATACAATCAAACAAGGTGAGCCGTGCTCTGTCCGAGCTCCTCGTTTGATTAGAGCGAGCGCTGCAAGTTCAGCTGGACTTGGGCACAGTAGGCATGAAAAAGCATAAAAGGTCCTCTTTTAAAAGAGTCTTTCAATTTGTTTTTGTGTGAAAACACTGAACAGAAATCGTAGACTAGAGTGGTCTACGCTGCCTCTAACTGAAGGTTTCCCAGAAATAAACTCATCTACAGATGCAAGACAGCAAGATAGACGTCAGTCAGTCACAGTGTGTCCAAGTCCATGTGTTTCTAAGGAAAGAACAAGATGAAAAGAGTTTTGGGTTTTTTCCTGTGAAGAAAACAACAGTTATTCTTTGAAACAGTAAACCTTTGATCAGGTGGTCTGGTGTAAAATGAGTCTTTAATGGGGCTGATGACACTCGTAAGCTGTGACTGCTCAGTTCAACAAACATAAACCAGAACTTGATCAAAGATGATGGACAGATGATGGATGATATTAGAGGAAGAGGAGACTGTGAAGCACATATTTAAAGGATTTCAGCCCTTTGGCTCTTGTACCTGATGCTTTCAAGTCTCTGCAGCATGATTATTAAATGTTTTTTCTCCTCTCTGCAGTGTTTCCCAGAGGGGACAGACATGACCTCTGTACTGGACTTGTACTTTCAAGTGAGTGTAACTTTTGCTTCTTCCAGTATTTATACATTTTTAATGAGAGAATATCATTAGATTGTTTTCCTGCTTCATTGCTGAGCTGCTTCCTGCTATTGATTTTTATCCTTGGGTGTAAAGCTTCCTGACCAGTTGTTGCCACCTGGCAGCTTCTTTCTGTGTGATACAAATAGCTTCCTGACCACACACAGGTGGTTTTACCTTTATATGCTGTTCCAGTATCTCCCAAGCCAATCAGATGAATTTATTTCCATCATTTCCACCTTTTACTTTCACTTTTCTGTCACCTTGCTCTGTAAATCGAGGTGCAGTAAGAGTTATCGTCTCTGCTTCTCCAGCTCTGCTCCATTGAGGTGACATGTGAGAGCGCCAGTGTCATGGCGGCCACCCTGGCCAATGGGGGTATCTGCCCAATCACGGGTGAGCGCGTGCTGAGCCCAGAGGCGGTGAGGAATACGCTGAGTCTGATGCACTCCTGTGGCATGTACGACTTCTCAGGACAGTTTGCTTTCCATGTGAGTGAAACACAACACAGGTTACCGTTGTTTTGATTTATTAACTGTTTGTATTTTCAGAATTTTTAATTAGACTTGGACGGTGATTGTTAAAACTGCAGGAATATGCAATTTATTTAAACAGCAGTGTCTAAAAACAGTTCAGAGTCCTTCAACATAAGTCCTTCACATGGACATAAGTGTTCTGGAGACATACTCAAGATGTGGATCCAAAATAAATAAATAATTTATAGCTGATGATGTTAAACTAAAAAAAACAAATTAATGAAGCTCAGTTGAGGGTTTTTTCACACTCGTTTTCTTACGGCGTTTAGCACATTGTGGAGCTAACAATTCAAAATGTAACGTGGAGCTTCCTCTGGTGATAATCCAGCTCTGCATAAGCATGACATTCAAAATCCATCCCAGTTAAAACTGTTAAACATAATGAGATGTCTTTTGTTACTTTACAATGGTATTAATACTGTTAATACAGTGTTTATTGTATTAAAAACCCTCAGCCAAGGAGCTCATTGTGATTGGATATCAGATTTTAAAGTTGGGATGGTGTTAGATTATCTGTTTTAGAATGTTTTAAACATGTGAATTCTCACGATAAACCACAGCTAGATTATCTCAGAGGAAATGATCAATAAACGCAGCACAACGACTTTGATCCTGAGTCGGTGGGAGATGGATTTCTGGACTCTGAAACTGAACAGAAAAACGAAGGCACTGTTGCTTTATATTGGAGACAAAAAATCTAAATAACTCTTAGATTTTTCTGAGAATATTCAGTGTAATGTGAGATTTACCATCGCTGTGTTGATGTACTTTGTCACCGTTGTGCTGCTTCTGCACACACAGCCAGGCTTTCTGTAACTGCTTTGTTTCCCTGCTGCAGGTCGGCCTGCCTGCCAAGTCTGGAGTATCAGGAGGGATCCTGCTGGTTGTGCCCAACGTGATGGGCATCATGTGCTGGTCGCCTCCGCTCGATAAGCTGGGCAACTCGGTCAGAGGGATCCAGTTCTGCACAGTACGTTGTGTCCGGAGAATAAACACTCCGGGTTGAGACAATATTGCACCTCCTTGTTTATTAACTTAAATATTTTACAGCAGCAGAAGGAGCAGAATTGATTTAGGAGCTGAAAGTGGCCTTTAATTGCAGGCATGCTCTTTCCCATTAGTGTGGTTCATATCCAAACAAGCACCCCGGCCATTTTAAATCAAATTTAATTTTTGTTTTCTTCTCATTCATCCATCATTTTCTGCTGCTTACTCAGTTCAGGGTTGTGGCAGGGCTGGAGCCCATCCCAGCTCTCACTGGGTGGCAAGACACCAGTTTAGCTTTTCTCAGTTCCTGTGTTAGTTTTAGTCTTTCTGTCTTTGCATTTCAGGACCTGGTGGAGCTTTTCAACTTCCACAACTATGACAATCTGAGGCACTGCGCCAAGAAGCACGACCCTCGCAGAGAAGGAGGCGACCAGCGGGTAAGGACAAACGCCGCCTCGTCAGGCTCATGTGACAGCACACCTCTCCGGCAGTTTCCTGTAGTCTCAGCTGTTTGCACTGACCTCCATAACTGCACGCACAGTAGCCCCTAAACTGTCCCCGTTCCTTCTTTGGGTGGAAGAGCTGCATCAAGTGGGTGGAGTTTATTCGTTTTGCTCCACATGTTTAACATATAAGGAGCTAAATCTTCAGTTCAAACACACCTGGAGCCAAAGTCAGTCTGATCATTCAGAACATGTCTGGTAGATGATGCAGTGTTTCCCTCACATTTCCCTCACATTTTTTAGTGCCCAGAATCTTTTTCAGAGGAAACTAAAGTATTTCTTCAGACTTCCACGATGGCGAGCACTGGTGAAGCTTTTTTCCATTACTCTGCTGACGTAGCTGCGGCTTTTACCATCATGTGACTTTACAAAAACCGGGGTCTAGGCTGCATCTGGGCTTTCGCCATCTCTTCTTTCTGTTTCAGCCGGTAAACACAAACGTGTTAAAATGAGCAAAAATTTGTGTTCTCCTTTTCTGATTAACCGTGATGGGTTTTTTTTAAAAGCTCTAGCTCGCTTCATCAGTACAAATGTAAAAGTGGAAAGAGGATTTTGTGGACAGATTTGTTTGCTGAGTTACTGACTTAGTGCTCAATCTGCTGCTGGACTTTAGATTCTATCTAATCGATAGATAGATAAAAATACTATTTTTAAAGTTTCTGTAATGCTATATGTCAAATTTACTTTATTTATTATGTCAGCTCTTTTGCTTTGATTCCTTCTGCTAATGCAGGCTCAGAGCTTTATAGCTACTCTGTGTCAGAGTCAGCGTAAATACGCTAACTTATTGTTACATTTTGTTGGTAATAATAACAAAAATGTAAACCATTTTCCTTACTCTAGTTTTATTAATGCAAAAAAAGAAGAAGAAGAAGAAAGCGTGGTCTTACTGTGATGAAAATGCAGCGTTAAATCATAAACGCCCCACTGCAGAGTCACATGTGGTTAAAGATTTAAATTTACACGTGTCGTTGACGTTGTTAGCCTCTTTATACTCCATCAGCTGTGTTTCGTTACTATAGGGCATAAAAGTGTTTTATAGCTCTATAAACGAAGATTTCTGACCCCTGGTAGGGATATAAGTTGTCAATATGAGCGAGCAGGTGTGTTGTGTTATTACATTATGGAGTATTGTCGATGTATAGTGCTCCATTAACACTACTGAATGTGTGGGAAACACTGTGAAAACTGATGGCACTGTTTTGGCTCCATTTTACTTCCAAGTGTTGCAACGATCCACCCAGCACATAAACACAGGCAGAAACGGAGGTTTGAGACTAATTTATTATCCGTGTCAATAACAGCAACAGACCTTCGGACCTATGGATTACGAGAGCCTCCAGCAGGAGCTGGCTCTGAAAGCCCCTCTTTGGAAAAAGGTGTCCCCCACTGAGTCGAACGAGGACAGCTCCACCACTGTAGTCTATAGGATGGACAAAGTCGTCGAGTGAAACTTTAAAACAAACAAACAAACAAAAACAGACGCCCCCACCTCGCCTGATCTCCCAACAACGCGATGGCATCATCTCCTCACCCTCATATTTATGTATAAATTATGTAGAGGATTATTTATTGCTGGTGAAGCGGTTACTGGGAAACTTGTTTTTGTTTTTGTCTGTGCTGGAAAAATGGGATCAGCTTATTATTATTATGTTGAACTCCAAATGACCTCCATTTGCTTCGTTGCCTTAGCGACGTGACAAGGATCTGATGTGTAACGTACGCACTTCGCTCTCGTTTTATCTCAGCACACTTTTATCTTTCTTTACTTCTTCATCACGTCAGAGTTTTCTTTTTAACAATGTCGGCTAGCGCTGTGTTCACTCTACGACCCAAAAAAACAGCTGCTTGAGAGTAAACACTGAGCTGCGTGACTTTAAATTTAGGGGTGTGTTACGAGTGATTAAAAGAATATTTTGGCCGTGATTGATGTTTTATTTTCCTGGTTATTATTTTTATTTATTTCCCACTTCTGTGACTTTTGGCTCCTCAATTTAAAATGTAGATGAAGAACATTAACGAATGACATCCACAAATGTTGCGTTATTTTGCAGATATTTGTGTTTTCTGTTAAAATAATACTTGATTTGTGCCTGCTTCCGTTTCTTTGATATTAACGCAACTCTATGAAACAGACAGAAGTCGTGAGGACTTTCAGCTCAAGTTGAGTTTGTTTGTGTGTTTGATGATGTGATTGATACTAACAGAGGGCAGTTTTCTCGCAGTAAGGTGACAAAAGCATTCGGCTGTTTCTTAGGTTTGACTTGTTTACCTGCAGGTTCTGACATGCTTCTGAATTCTGAGGAATGAAAGGCGAGTAAAGTCAGTTGTGTAGGTTCAGTTTAAGTCTCTCATGGCTTCATACAGTCATTAACTCCCTTGGTATCTACACAGCTCACAAAAGTATGCAAACACGATGCCTCTGTGTAGAAATAAATCTGCTAAATGTGAATGCAGCATTTATTTACTACAAAGGTGACGATTCATGTCCCTCACCTGAAATCCAGTCAGAAGTTCTGCGAGCAGATGGAGCTGGCACTTCCAGAAAGAAAATCAGACGTACCAAACGTGGATGAACTTAATCTGAGGCTTTTATCCTCTCTAGTCCAGTTACAGGATAAAGTCATCAAATAAAAACCTTTTTCTCAGCCACAGTTCATTTCAGTAATGACCAAAGTGATTATCAGGTCAAACACGAGCCTGCTGGGTGTGCGAGTGAGCTGTTAACCAAAAAAATACAGCATGGCTAGCTTCACACGTGGAGTTGTTTCCATAAGCAGCAGGTCAGTAAGAGACAGCTGAAGGAGAATAGATCACATGCCATTATTTATGTGTGCATGGAGTTACCGCTGTTGTGCCATGATGCTTTTACTGTGTGAGACTGCAGGAATTTATGAAAGTCAAAGGAAACAATCCGACTCACACCCGTCTGTGCACAGCAGTTTCTGCAAAACTCCACCTGCAGATCAGACTATAAGACTCTAACTCACTACACTCCTGCTCGATTCTCATTAATAGACACAAAATAAGTTTCTGTGCGCTACAGTTTCATGAGGGGCCGGCACCTGTGCAGAAATGTGGCTAAAATTCTGAAACACTGCAGACCCATCAACTCACCTGTGCCTGTAACACATCCATGGCTTTTACATGAATCATGTAGCGAGCAACTATTCCCTCCCTCTGACTTTCTGTGTTGTGTTTTGCTCTATTACATCGAAGTAACAGTATTACTAGTATTAGTACAATTACTGTTGACCAGAAATATGCTGAGCTCAGCTCGAAAGCTTCCTGCTGAAGTTTTGGTTCTGCACTAACATCCACCCTTCTGATAACCTCTCCGCCTGGCTGCCCAAAGACATTAATGCTCCCAGCAACCTGTCAGGTGCAGGATGAAACATGATGTTTGTGTTTGTGTGTGTTAAACAGCAGTAAGCCGCCTGCCACAAACTTGAAGAAATCATGTTAATTACAACTAGATCCGTTAATCAGCAAAAACAGCTGAGTGCAGGTTTTGGTGGTCTCTTCATTAAATCCTGAGTGCAGGATGGTTAGTGAGTCTGGCCCTTTCAGTTTTAGAAGCTTTAATCTGCAGCTCTTCTCTTTCTATGTCACTGAAAACACGGATTAAAATAAAAAATTCACAAATCTACAGAAAAGAGGTGTTAACCGGTGAGTGTCGATGTTCCAGCACGAGGAACACGTTGAGTATTGTTTGGGAAGTTTTCAGAGTCTTAGTCTCATCAGTTTAGGCAACGTTTCTTATTTCTGGATGTTTGTAGCAGCAGGCGTGTGTAGCTTTCAGCTGTCCATCTGCACACCAGTGATCTTCAGCTGCAGACCAAAGAGTGTGTTTGAATTTTTACTTCAGACGTTCCGGGTTTATCACGTGAGCTCCTCCGGTAAATATAAGTACTTGCACATAATTGTCGCGCCAGCAGATGCCTTAGATTTCTCTGCACTGTGAGGCAGGAGGAGGTGTGTGTTTGTTAATCGCTGTTGAAACTGTACGTGTGTTTCGTAGGTTTGAGCTCAGCGCGATGCTGCTGGAGCCGTTACCATTATGTTACTACTGTCATGTTGTGAGACGTCTTTTTATTTTTTGTTTTTAATCTCCTGGTATGTTTTTTTTTTTTTTTTTTTTTTTCGTTAAACTTCTGCTGGTCATGTGGGTGTTGTAGGTGAAACGTATTCAAAAGCCTCAGTCATCATCAGTGTTGCTGGATTATTATAATCTGAAGATTATTATCACATAAAAACAGTTATTTTCTTCTGTAGTGATCAAATGCATGAACACTTAAATGAACTCCCACGGTGTCCGCATGTGTTGTTGGTTGTGCAGTTCAATGTTCAACTGATTTTGCTGATTTTAGCTGAATTGTTATTTATGAAAAAGTGAAACTGCGTTTAAAATGCAAATTATTATAAAGAGATTTTTAAAAATATAATTGCCAAAAAATTAGAGAAAATTATGATGTAGCTGCACTTTATTTTTTATTGTTTTAGTAAAACTATTGAATGTACAAACTCTTAAGTCACTGAAAAACCGATCTAATAAGGAGGCGATGCGTATGCCGGTTTAGGCTACACAGATCCTGGGCGCTGAGCATACGGAGATAAAAATATTGTGTAGCTTGAACCCGGTTTAACGTACAGAGGACACTGCAGCTCATTTTATTCCCATTTAAATCAACCATATGTGCAGAGTTTTTCCAGAGTGCGTGGCTTTTACGAGCAACCAACCACAGAGACGAGTGAAGAAGAACACAATCGCTTGTTTTACTTCCCTCACATGTGAGTGAGGCCTTTACCATAACAACAGTTCCTTTTTGGTTTTTATGGACGTTTCATTAATCAGTTCACTAAAAAACTACACTTTTAAGACTAAAGTAATTAATTGTTTTAGGACTTGATTAAACGCTGCGCAGCTCGTCGGTTTGACAGGGATAGTTTATTTTCCTTATTCGCTCGGTCTTAGCTCAACATTTCCTTCTTTTGGCCATGAGCGAAACGAGTCGCTCTCCTCTTCTTTAAAGTATTTGACTTTTACATCTTTGATGCTCCGTTGATTGGCACAAAAATCTGAATTTGAGAGCCAGAGATAAAAACTAAAGCGACCAGCACTGGGGGGAGACTGAACCGATCCAGCCAATCAGGACTAATTATCAATCACATCTGTCCTTCTTTGTTTTGGAAAAATAACACATAAACCTTGTGTTTATGTGTTATTCTTCCAAAAAGAACCCCAATTATTCCAATCAGAATCGTGACAGCGGGGCTTTTGAATGCAGCATCAACTCATCAGATCTGTATTATGGGTCTGTGTAAAGCTTTGTTCGGTTTGCACCATGAAAGTAGATAAAATGAAGAATGGCTCGATTCAAACCCGAGTATTAGAAAATCAAAGATGATTAAATTCTAATGGTGCAAATTTAACAAAAGGACTAATCTTCGCACAGACCTTCATGTCATGTATGAATTTGTTTTCTGTTGTCTGCATGTTTTTGTTTTTGTCAATTTCCATGAATTTTCATCCTTGTTTGAATCCTTTTCACTGTCTCTCTTTGGTTAATTTGTGTCTTGAACATGAATGTTATCCCTTTGTAAATTAATAAAAGATTTAAAAGTGATCACTACCATCAAAGTTTGGTGACCTCGGAACTGTGAGGTTAGATTTTTATATAAAGACAAGCAGAAGATAAAATGAGCTGCTTCCTGACCTGAAAATGTGAAACCAAACAGTTCCCAGCTCACAGCTGTCAGACTTTTATGTGTTTCTGTTCGTGAAGTCTCCATGAGCTGCCTCTTTGTTCTGGACGTGCAGACGTGACAGTAAAAATGGTGTCGATATTATTTTTGTTGCCTTGTTGTTTCTTGTATGAAATGAAATAAAGCATCTGTTTTAAATCGTCTCACCCTCTGAGCTCGCAGCGCTTCTTTACAGAAAACACCTTTAACTTGAAGATTCATGCAGTCGTGCTTCTTTCTAACGTTTATGAATCAGGACATAATGTGGTGAATTCTGAGGTTATGTAAATATAACCTTAGAGGAACAGCGACACATGACAGGATCAAAAAAGTGCTCGCCTGTCTGTGTCTTTATTTATTTCAGAAAAACTGAGACAAAATGCAGAAACAATGGGGGGAAAAAACCCCTCACTGCTACCACTGAAATTATCAGCCAGGTGCTGCTAGTTAATGCAGTTCATTAACTGCTCATCAGTAAGTGTGAGTGGAGCGTTCAGGTGTGTTAACATAATGCCACAGAGGAAAGATGGCAGTGATCAGAGAAGCACCTGTTGCTGACCATCAATCTGGGAAAGATTGTAAGACCAAACGATTTTAAATCCTTCGTAATACAGCGTGAAAAATTATTCACAATTAGTAAACAATCAAGACAGCTGGACCAAAAAAGATCTAACAAGCATGGATTATACTACGTCTTCTCCCTAATGAGAACAAGCAGCACAGCTTAGGTTCATAAAGCTGCATCTGAACAAACCGAAAGTGGAAATATTCTGTCGACCAAACAGCACATCAGCACAGGCACCTCATACCAACAATCAACCATCCATTACTATCAGTATTCATCAATGCTCCAGTTTTACTGCATTCTGACATAGACACGCCTCGTCGGCAGGTGTTTTTGTGCACCTGGTCTGGGTTTTTACGTGCCTCGTTTACCTTTTAGAGAGACATTAGAGAGTTAACGACTTTATTTTTTAATTCAATTTGGTTTTCGAATGTCACGTGTTTGATTATTCTGAATATTCTGCCTTTACGTACTTGTACCCCAGTAGCCATCTTGGTTAATGGCCCCAGTTTAAGTAAGTTTGTAGCTTTCTTTGCTTTTGTAAACATAAGATAAAAACTTGTTCATCCAGGTGATTTAGTTTTACTTTCATTTATGTTGTTTTGCACGAAAGAACAATTTTTTTGTGCAGAAATAACAAAAACCACCTCGCGAGTCCTGTACTTGGGAAGCTTGTCTCCTCAAGAGAAGCTTATCTTAGTTTGGTGACATGATCAGAAATTTGTAGCTATTTTAAATAATTATACAAAAAAGACAAAAAGGTTGTATTTTCAAATATTTGCCAGGTTAGGGGTTTTAAGTATATAATTGATTTATCAAATATAATAAATAAGTGAATAAATAAATGAGTGAAATAAGCTTTAGTTTCCTTTTTATAACGGTCACACACACCAGTCCAGTTTTTATGGTAAGCTGAGCTAAATGGCTAACTTGCGGGGCTCCGTACTAACTAACTAGAGCACACACAGTCACATCCATCGATCGATCAATCACATTTGATTGATCGATCCTGATTGAGGTGGAAAGAAGTCACAGACAGCTGCTCCTTCAGAGCACAGAGAAGCTAAACGCTGACCTTTGAGAAGATCCTCCATGTGAGTGCGCAGTAACGTGTCACATGACAGCAAGGAGAAAAGTAGTTCTCAGGTGTTTTTGAAGGACCATTCCTCATTTTTTTTCATGTCACACCACATATAGGCGTGTGAGTTTTGGCTCGCTGCCACCAGCAAAACAAACTGAGATCACAGAATGAGGTCACACTGTACCTTTGGAGAGGTGAATATTTGGAAGACGTGTTGAGGTGTTGATGCATTAAACTTCCTGAAGGTGACACGCAACCATCTGTTACTGTATTCATCAGTACTCCAGTTTTACTGCATTCTAACGTACAAGAAGACATGCAAATACATTTACGCCTCGTCGGCAGGTGTTTTTTGTGCACCTGGTCTGGGTTTTTACGTGCCTCGTTTACCTTTTAGAGAGACATTAGAAAATTAACGACTTTCCCACATGTGGCTTTGATTTTTGATTAAAGGCCATGTATGTGAGACCCTGTCGCCTGATTATTCTTTGCATCTCAAACACAGACTGTATACTAAAGATGGGCATCACCATCAGCTTAATCAGTTTTTTAAACTAGGCGTCACAAGTATGGGGTAAATCTTAAGCGCTCATTTTGTGGCGACCTGTCAACCACGCAACCTGTCACGCATCACTTTGGTAACTTGCAGACTTCCAGGTTCTGGTTGCCTAAGTAACCCCCCCCCCCAAAACTCATTGGTATCTTTCTTCAATCACTGCGCCCCTTGCCAGCTGTTTCCTTTGTGCATGCCCTTTACAGAATATTCTTTCTTTACGTACTTGCACCTTAGTAGCCATCTTTTTTTTTTTTTGCACAGATAACAAAAACCACCTTAGAGGACTCATGGAGAAGCTTTGCTTTCTCTGTGTGTCACCGTCTCTGATTAGTTACGACCTTGTGACAGTCACACATTTGCGGCGGAAAGATTTAAATCCAGCAGACTGATAACAGAGCAGTCAGATGTTTGAGCGTAGCATTCATACAGGCTGTTTACTGAACACAGCGACCCACGTCAGCGTTCATACAAATACAGGCTGTTATTTGTTACCGACAGCTCTGAAATGTTGACGTGTAAACGGCAGCTGTAAAAGATTTGGGTTTAAAAAAGGCCCTAAAGAAGGATTATTATGGACTGTGAATCATACAAAGCTACTCTGAGAGGTAAATGCTCCTGTCAAGCTAGATTACACCGCTCTGCATCACAAATATTTTTCGCCATTCCAGATGATAGTTGATATTACCTAATTCAATGATGCCGAGTTCCAAAGTACCAATAAAAATATTTAGTCGTGCACATTTTTGCCACAAATCATAAAACTGTATGTGCTCATGTTTATTTTAGCCTCTCTGACACAGTTTGCATATTTTCTTTGGACTACCAAACGAGGACGAGGTTAGGACAACACAATCAGAAGATTTCACTCACAGGCCAATTTGTACAAACCAAGGTTAATTTACTAAACTAAAACTAAAGAACTAAAACTAGATGTGAAACTAGTTTACCCTGTAGAGAAACATCATGACACTGGACACTTACAGGCTTTGTGCGAGACTGATTATTTTTTGAATCTCAAACACAAATTTTATAGAAAAGATGGTTGTAACCATTAGCGTAAACATCTTTTTAAACCAGCCCTCATGAGTGAATGAATGAGTGAAGCGCTGCCTGCAGTAAAAAAGAAAAACACTAATTAAAAACAAGAAAATCCACTCTGGAATAAAGTGAAGCTAAAGTGAAAGAAAAACACTAATTAAAAACAAGAAAATCCACTCTGGAATAAAGTGAAGCTAAAGTGAAAGAAAAACACTAATTAAAAACAAGAAAATCCACTCTGGAATAAACTGAAGCTAAAGTGAAAGAAAAACTAAAAGTCTAAAAGAAAACTATGAAAACTGCAACGACTCTGGTACATATGAGTATATCTTAAAATAGAAGATTATCTGAAGACAAAACATGATACTGTGGAGCGAAAAGATTGGAATAACAAAATACAGAGAAGGTCAAACTCTTAAAAATGTCCATTTTAGGCTGTTTTGATGAATATCTGCAGGTTTTCTGAGTCCCTGTCTCTTTTTTTCGGTTGTGTAAATTTTTTATTTGGACCAAAACTTAACGTGTCTTCAGCTCTCTCCTCATGTCAGATGTTTAGATAAATAATCCTGTTCAGGAGAAACTCTCCCTTCTGATAAAGGATTAACAACATTAATTCACAGACTGTAGCTCTGACAATGTGAATAACTAAAAATTGAATGTTAATGATTTTATTTTTTTCTGTAGAGCCCTCTCCGTGTTTGTATTCTTATTTTCTTCACATGTTTTACTTTGAAGTTTTGCTCATAGGAAATGATTCATTCCTGTTTGGTGGTAAGTTATGACCAAAGCGTGGATCTGTGATTGAAATATTTAGTGCTGTTGAATTATAGATGCATTGTGGTGATTAAATTACTAATTTCTTCCAAAATAATCATAAAAAATAAATGTGTGATTGACTTCCTTTCAGTGCTGCTTGAAATGTGTGGCGTTAGATTAGATGTGTGTGGAGTAATTCCTTCGTGAATCCTTCAGCTTTTATGCAGCTGCCTGTGTGTTTTGGTTTAATGGTGTGACCCTGAAAACGTCCCGTTTCCGTCCACAGGTCAAGTCTGTGATCAACCTGCTGTTTGCCGCCTACACTGGGGACGTATCAGCCCTGAGGAGGTGAGCAACTCACACACAGCTTTTAATAAGAGATCAGTTCAGATTTAGTCACGTTTCGCCCCCCAGTGGAGCTTTTTAATAGCATCTACATGAAAGAAAAACTCCTCTGACTGCACGACGAAGCACCTTGCTGACCTCAAGTGGCAGAAAAAGGAATTTACAGGTGTCCCTGTGGAGTTTTTACATCTGACCTCATGAAAGTCTCATGAAACGTTTGCACTATTTTCAAAAATAGTTTAAAGTGTGGCTCTGCATCCATGTTTGCAGCCTTCTTCACTTGTTAACGATCAATTTTGAGTTAAGAACTTAAAATATTTTTCATCATTTTTTGAATCTACAAGAGTCTGCAAACAAACATGGATGTCGTTTTATGGGCTCAGTCTGGTTGTTAGACTTTTGTTTGGAAAGTCGTGTTTTCAGGCTGTTACAAAGAAGTAAATTTAACCTGATTTCAACAATGAATTCACTTTTACCTGTTGAGTAATTTTATGCTGGTTAGAGGTGTCTAAATGGGGCAAGAAGCACTGTGAGGGCGACTAAGATTTCACTGTGGAGATTAAGCCTCACTTATCATTTTAATGTAGCTGTAAAACTTCCTGTAAAGCTCTGTGATGCTTCAGCGTTTGTTTGCTTTGGGGAATCAAAGGATCTAAAAATGATGAATGTCAGAGTGACCACGCCCCTCAATTTAACCCTTAAAAAACATTATAAGCTATTAAAATATTTCCCCTCCTGTAAACTTGATATGAAGGTGTTTTGTATCAGGCTGTAAACATGTTTATTTCTGCCATAAAGTTGGACCTTTTAACATTGGAGTCTGTGGGGGCTGACTCAGTGCTGGAGCCTCTGGTGGCCACTAGAGGAACTGCGGTTTGTGGCTCTAGCCCTGCTTGATTATTTGAAACTTCTGGAAGAAACAGAAAACAAAAAACTGCTCCAGAACTGGACAAGAAGTCATAAAACAGAAGGAAATCGTGTATCCCAGATCAACCCTCCATATAAAATGTATTATTGCTGCTTTCTGAAGGTAATTTCCTAGGAAAAGATGTTTCAGGCTGTAACAGCAGAATGTTCTTTAACCTCCAATCTGAGACTCTTATGAACTGTGCAGCAGTTAGAGGTGCATACAGAGTTGTTTAATGATCCTTTGTGCAGGTTCGCGCTGTCGTCCATGGACATGGAGCAGAGGGACTACGACTCGAGGACGGCCCTGCACGTCGCAGCAGCTGAAGGTAACGTTCAGCCTGAGGTTATTCAGTAAATAGACACAGCTCGCCCTCAAATACTCTTTAAAGTCTGATCCTGTGGTCTGGAGCTGTTTCCATGATGTATATAAATTACATATATGGAAACAGTTTCAAGGTAAGAAGTAGACATAAGATACAGATGCTGCAGAAAAATACAGTCTTTAAGAGGAGTTATGCATCGGGAGAGCCAATTAAAATCTAGCATGCACCCTTTTCACAGTATAACAAGGTAAAAGTCATTTGTAACATGTGCTCTGCTTCCATTAGGACACATAGAGGTGGTTCGCTTTCTGATGGAGGCTTGCAAGGTGAATCCAGTACCCAGAGACAGGTGAGTCTTTACTACCTGTATTTATACTGATTATAATAATGAGCTTTGAAGCAGAATTTCCAGCCTTTGAGAAAAGTCTCAGTGTGGTTAAAAAGTAAAGAAAATTCATCCTCCAAGCTCAGATTCTGATAGCTATGGAGAACCAAAAGTGCCAAAATCATAAATAATATAAATAAATTAAACATTTTAAATAATAATAATCTATTTTTGTATGCTAAATTATTTATTCACCAGTTTACCATCAGTTTATGTGTGTATTTATTTATGTAATAATTTCTCTCCCATTATGTAAATGAGGCAGTGTGCCACTGGGTTGGCCACAAAGAAATGTGTTGCTTCATTAAATAATAAATTGTAAATCTGAATCAGAAAGTTTTAAAAGATAGACGCTAGAATTCTATAAATAAATAATTAAATTGAAGCCAAATAGTATATGTACATGTTTTCCCCTTTTTTGGCGACATGTTGTAGTTTTGTGTGTGTGTGTGTGTGTGTGTGTGTGTGTGTGTGTGTGTGTGTGTGTCGTTTTTGCTAGGCTAGGCAAACTCCTTCTAAAATAAATAAATTGAGAAATTGTTGTGAAGGTGAACTCATGCAATATCTAATAAATGCCTACACTTATTTGTTATTTATTATTAATTTATCTACTATTAATTTTAGCCCTAATCTTTTGTCCTGTGACAGCTGGGAGAGGCTCCAGCCCCCCTGTGTCCCTGAAATGGATAAGCAGAAGAAAATGGATGGATGGATGAATATTAATCTTGGTTATTAATTTCCTTTAATAGTTTCTTTTAATTTTGGGTGTTTTTGGTCCTCTATACCCACCTGCAGGGTTACATCTCAATTTTTTATCAAACATAAAGTGTATTCTTTACCCTCTTAATTTGTTTTTGCACAGATGGGGGAACACGCCGATGGATGAGGCGGTGCATTTCGGCCACCACGACGTGGTCACCATGCTGCAGCAGTACCACGAGAAATACAGCCCGCCCTCCGATGACGAGCACAAGACTAGCCCTGAGAAGAGCCTGGACAGCCTTCTGTGAGACCTGCTGCAGGTTTCTACGGAGGACTGGAGGAGGAAAAACTTTGTAGACCAATGCTCAGGCTTCTGTTGAATTATTTAGCTGCTCTGCTGTGGTTTGTTTTATGGCCGTAAATGGTTGCTTGTTCACGTCTATCAAAATGTGAGCGTGAGCGACTTAAACTCATATTTAAAGTGTTTACGGTATTACTCCTGTAAACCACATTTCTAGGATGTAGCTTGTACTAGTTTAGTATTTTGTTAGTTTTACTCTCACTGTACATGTGTTGTGAGCTGTGTGGAAATTATGGTGTAAATTATGCGATGTGTAGTTACGGGTGTGCTTGATTTACATTCCTGCCTCTGTGCTCATTTGCGAGGTCACCAGCAGGTTCTCAGAGATTGTACTCCAGAATGTATTTTTCAGTGGAAAAACTTGCAATAGAAACAGTTTGTATTTATTTCACAGACTTTTTAAAGATGGAAATTAATTTCAGAGGGTGTGAGACGGACAGAAGATCGTGTGATTTGTTGCATTTTGTGGTTTACTTTGTCAGCATGGTTACATTTGTGTATTTAATTTGGGCGGACTATAATATCAATATAATGTTGATTGGCATACATTTTAGGGCAATGTTTACAGTGACAACCTGATCTGGCTTTGTGCAGTAATTCTCAGACATTATTTTCAGATGTTTTTCTTTCCACATGTGGAATATAGTCATTGTTTTTAACCCGTTAAATTTAATTTGCAAATATATAAACATGAACAACACGTACGATAATTATAATCAAAACTACATACTTAAATTTAATGTCCATGTGAGTGTTTTCATGGTGTCAGTTGGAGTTCATGTATTTCATGGAAAAATGCCAAATAAAAAGCTGGAATAGAAACCTCTACATGATTGTGTTTCACACTGTGTGGTTTAGGATGTTGGTAGTTTGATTCCTGGCTCCTCCAGTCTGAATCTGAAGTGTCTTTAAGTGAGATGCCAAATTCTGAATTTTCATTGATTCAGCTATCAAAGTGTTCCAAGGCACAGAGCAGTGATTCCTAAACGTCCAGTTCCAATTTGTGCATGTATACTGGGAGTCTTCTTTACATAGAGGAGGTAGTGACAGAGTTACACAGGGTTCTGTACTGGGAACAAAGCTTTTTACATGACACTGCATACGTTTTCATTGCTATGCAGATGACACCAAGCTTTATCTATGACATTAGATGACACAAATTCAATAAACTAAAAACATTTTTTTAGATGACCTCGAACCACATATTTACTCTGGATGTCATCACCTTAGCCTCCAGCAAAACTGTGAGGAACCAGGATACATCCTTTAACCCAAACATTAACCAAATATTGAACTGCTTTAAAATTACTTGAAATACACTGAGCATTAAATATTTTCAAATAATTTTTGATATTTATTTATTTTTGTTGAATTTGATTCTTCACTTGTGACCTCTGTAAACAGGCTTCTGGTGAGTTTATAATCTTAATCTGTAGTTTAGAATCTCAGTTAATAACTTAAAAGAGTGCGTATTATTTAATGACTTGTGACTGACAAGTTGTCAGTGTCTTCAGTTTGCTAGTCAGGATTAGACAAACATCTGAAGCAAATTTTGTCTCTTTGCATCCCTATTTGGAAGTAAACTCAGGAATTATTAAAGTTTTCAAAACAAGACCAAGAGGCCATGCGGGTTTTCTCGCCCCTGGAATTTATCCATCCATCAATTTACTTAACCACTTATTCAATTCAGTGTCAGAGGGGGGCCATGATCCCAGAGCAGCCACAGAGCAACAGTCGGGGTACACAGTCATCCAGTCAGTTATTTTATTAAAACTAAATATAAAGCAAATATACAGCACAGTAAGAAAAACAGAATGTGAATATAAACTTTGAATTAAAATCTCATGCACATTGATTGTTGCCATTTTTATAGTACAGCTTTGTTTTCCAGCAAAGTGCAGCGTGTGATCAGCAATCCAGCAGATTTTAGCTGAAACTAAACTGATCAACAAAGAAGTTTTCAGGCGATGATGTCTGTAGCGAAGCTAAAGTCAGATCCAGCTGAGATCCCCAGGGCATGCCTGGAGCAGGCGAGTCGACAATAAAAGAGAGGAGTTCACTCAAGCCGGCCTGCAGTGAAACACAGGTTTAGTTTAAGTTAGCTGCAGCAGGAAAGGGTTAGGGTTTGAACCTGGAGATACTCAGAAGGTGATGCATGTTATGCATTCGATGTGTTGTGATTTACTTGCAACAGAGAGAGAACATTTAGGCTACGTTCACACTGCAGGCGAAAGCGCATCAAATCTGACTTTTCTGACCCTGCGACCTATACCCGATCATGGTATGACAGTGTGAACGGCACAAATCCGATATTTTCAAATCCGATCTGGGTCACTTTCGTATGTGGTACTGAATCCGATACATATCTGATGTTTTAGAAAGCGACTGCTGTTTGAATGGTCATGTCACATTAAATCCGTCTTTTACGTCACTGACACAAGACAGACGCCGGAGAAGCGCCGGAGAAGACATCGCGAACGCTTCCTGGCCATCCAGTGTAGATGTTAGTGAAACTGTTGGGAAAACAACGTTGGAGAAACGTGAACATTTTATTTGTACTGTATAATCTGCAGATTCTGACAGAAATCTGCAACTATACTCTCTAAAACAGCAATAAGGATCATTATTAGGCCATATGTAAATAACAAAATAACTTTATAACTTAAAGCAAAATTGGGAAACGTAAAGTCCGAAACAAGTCTTTATATTAAGGGCCATCAGTCAAACAATACTGTTTGGTCTGCGTCTAAACAGAGCGCGTTGTGTGTAATGTCTTCTTTTGCGCATGAGGGCCGCTTTGAGGGTTCACACTAGAGCGCGTTTGCTGTCACATTTTATTTGTAGTGTAAACAAGCAGACAAAAAAAAATCGGATTTGATCAAAAAAAATCAGAATTGAGCATTAAGACCTGCAGTGTGAACGTAGCCTGAGTCTCCTTTAAACACATTTTGTTCTTGTGGTCTTTTGTGCAAACAAAAGAAATGGCTGTTTAAACACGGCACAAAACCAGCTCATTAAAGACAACCTGTAAGTTTTTAAATTATCACTGGTGGTACAGATAAAGTGTTGGTGAGGGAAAATTACTGTGTGATCGTTGGGATCTTCTGTTGATTTGGTGCAAATTTTTTATGTTTTAAGTTGTCTTTCCATATTAAGATCCAACTTCTGTGCTTCCGTTTTAGTGAGTAAACTGGCACTAACTAGGAAATATGTTGATGCCAATGGACGATAACACGGCACCGAAAACACTCTTTAAAGTTTAAATCCACTTTTTAAATGCAGCCTGTTCACTTCTGTCGTACCTCACTTTTAGTATTCATGTTTTCAACAGGCTACAGCTAAATCGTAAATAAGCTGTTCTTGAACCAGATCTTAAAAAGAAAAGAAAAGAAAATTATCCCAACAAATTAAGTCTACCTTAAAGGGCTGCAGGAAAATAAACCTAAAAATAAATAATAAACCTACACTTGTTTCCGGCTCATTGTCCATTTCCATCATGTGGGTCTCATTGGGTGGAGAAGGAGGTGGCGTAGGATCGCTGTACAACAACACACAAACAAAAAAAGATTATAATAATGAATTAAAATTAAATTCAGGCACACTGCAGAAGCATTTTTGTTACTGTTACTTACTTTGATATAAAAGAAGGTATTCTGCGGTGATATCCATCCCCTGAAGGTTCTGATGTTTCTGTGTGGACAGATAGGATTGGGCTCATTACACAGAAAGTAAACTGGATCATCTCAACATTATTTGAAATGGTAAACACTTTATGACAGAGTTTATCTTTATCTTATGACAGAGTACAAGACAAAATTTATATTCACTGTTTTCTACAGGATTTTTATTTATTTATTTATTTTGTAGTAATTTTCATGGAGAAAGTGATGTGAGAGGTGATACCGGGGGATTTGTAGCGTCCGAAGGCGGTGTCTTTGGGGATGTCGGGGTAAAGATAGACCAGGGGATTTCTGCTTCGCTGGGATGCCAGACTGTAGCGGTAAATGATGTCTGGCAGAGGTAACACCGACAGCTCTTTCTTGGTGTACGGCTGGACCGCATGCACATGAGGCTCTACAGGGGGAGAAAACACATATCAATACAAAGCAGGACAAACCACTGCAGTCAGCAAACACACAATTTAAGGTAAATATACTTTATAGTGAATACATAATTGTACGTAACTATTCTATTTCTTCCAGCAGAGTTATTTAAATTGTCCTCAGTGGGCTCAGTGAAGACAGACTCAGAAACATACCACCGTTGGAGTGGTCGACCCAGCTGAAGGTGACGGCGCCGTCTCTGCTGCTCTCACTGAACCGGATCAGAAAAGTACCGGCCTGTTTTTCCTGCAGCAGGAGGCGTGTCCTCTCCCTGCTCACGAACCCCATGATGGATCTGAAAGTCGCACACAGGAAACGCCACACCCTTCTACATTAGCACATTTTCCTTATATGACTGTACTACAACTTTAAGAAATGTTGCTAAACTAAGTTTGGATGTCAGCATGAAGTCGTACCCGTCATGCCAAAGATCCACCAAGTGTTTCTTGATCAAATCGAGGATGCCATCGATCCAGATCCAGGCATTTTCGTTCTGCGCCACAGGAAAACAAAGAGTCAAGCCCCTGTGTGCTCGCGGTCAGACTCAAGGAAACTACAGGAACTTATCTTAAGACCCACCTTGGAGAAGCTGCTCCAGAACACCATGCCGTCAGGATCATCTGCAACAGCACCAACTGTTACATTTTTTTTTTTTTTAAAGTTACCATAAAGTGTTTTATAGTATTTATAAATTTTAATATTAGATAGTACGTGTGTAATCATTGCACTATTTGTTTTGGGGGGTTTTTGTACCTGTGCACATATTTTTTATTCTTCATGTGCACATTCAAATGTTTGCACGTCAGGGCTAAGCTACTTTGTATTTTGTGCTAAGCCAACTTCGTACTCTGCTTTTTACTGTATGCTACAAGCTAACAATGTATTTTCCATGCTAAGCTATGCTAACAATCTGCTTTGCATGCTAATTGTATAATTTCAGTAAAAGTAATAGTGATTTCCAAAATGCGAAAAGCTATTTTTGTACTGGTCAGTAGTGATTTTATATAAAAATATATATTTTTTAACATGCAAGTAAATATTTTTTTTTTTTTTAAATTTGATCCTTAGTGATATTGTTTTTCAAAAACAAAAAATACACAGAAACTTCAGACTTTTAAGACTACACACAATATGCAAGATATATCTTTATATATATACAGCTTAATAGCTAACATGAGCTCTAAAATTAACTCCCATCAACAACGCAAATGAAATATAAATGTCTTCTTAAAAAAGTAATTGAAAAAATTGGCTTAGACTTTATTTACTTACCCATAATTTTGTCTCTTAGCATGGAGAGTTGCATTTCATCGAGCCCTCGTTTGCCAACGGTCAAAAACTGCCAGCTTAGCACCTCTGACAGCTGCTCCCAGGTGAGAGGAGGAGGATTCAGGAACAGCGACAGGTCCTACAGGGAAAAGTCACAGAACCACAATGACATTTCCTGGCTTGTCTTAACAGATGTTACTAGTGTTTGTTGGCTGTGACAAAATTTTACCCAAGGTTCACTGGTGGACACCATGTTCCACCACATGATGGAGGCCCAGGCATTGGGGAGTTGATTCGTGCTGGAGATGACGACCACGGGCAGGGAGCTGGCCTGGGCCGACAGCAGAGGAGGAAACCAGTCAATAAAAGTACAAACCCTCCACCACAGCAACCAATTTTAAAGATCAGGACTAGAGAACGCCATCAAAGCTGAAGTTCATGCTGCTTACCTCGATGTTGCACGTTTGTCCTGCGTACTGAAAGTCTGTCACAAACTTGATGATGTGCAGCTCTTCAGTGACTACCAGATGGTTCTAAGGGAAAAGAAAGAAAGTAATGGGAGTAAGGCAGCAGCTCACGTCTCTAGCACTCAATTCATAAACAAAAACATGAGAGGTATGTGGAATCAATAAAACTTTAAAAATACACTTGAGTTTGATGCTTTGTTTACCTTCTTCTCATCAGTCATCTCACCTGTATTTACCTCTGTTTACCCTCAAGATTTTCCATCAAGATTTATATGACTACATACTACTGAAACGTGTACAGTATAGTAATGCTCATAAATGCTCATGTGAAAAAAGACAATTTAAAATAAACTTCTTCTCTTACCGCAGATGAGCTTTTGCTTCTTGATTTTCTTTCCTTGAGCGACTGAAAAAATATGATTTTTGATAAGAAACTACAAGTTGTACTGTATAAAAGAACATATGAATGTATAGTAGTTAAACATAAAGCTTTGTTAACTTTGAGGATTTTCATACCATGTGCCCAAATTCTGCCATCAAGCCTCCATCTGTGTCCTCGTCCAACACCTTACAGTCGTCTCTGTTGAAATCAAAGAGACGGAACCTGCAAAAAGCACAAAAAGCATCAGTACTCTTTTATTACAGAAATATAAACTTTCATAAATGTATGTTTCAGATTTTAGTCTACCTACCCTTTCACTGTCTTGGCTTCTACAACATCCCTTATTTTGGTGGGGAGAAAAAAGACAAGAAAAGATTTGAGAAAACAAAAATTTAAAAAAGGTTTTTTAAAAATAAAAGCTCAAAAAAATAAATATTTCCATCTGAACTCTATGTCACTCTTTCAGACCAGCTTTTCTTTCACTTACTTGTCAAATACAGGTTTGACTCTCAGCATGCATTTGAATTCAGGGATGTTTGCCAGGAACCTGAAAAGAGAAAAGACATTTCTTTATGTTTTTTAGTTTAGCACTGGTTATTTTGGCCCAGTAAACATGTAAAAAGGTTTAAGTAAGTAAGCCTATAAACTGCTTTCAGTTAAAACGACTCATCTCAAAACCTAGATGCTAACTCTTATGCTTGTTATGAAAAAGTTTGTCTGTGTGAATAATTAGCAGGTAAAAGGAAAATATACCTAATGAGGCCCATCTGAGACCTCAGAGAGAAAACTGCAGTCAAAATAAGATGAACGTCAGTTTAATAAAGAAATGTTTTAGTTTTGGGGATCAGACCTGACCCTAAACTGTGTAAAGGCCACAGAAAATTGTGGGCAATATAAAGTTTTCCCTGATTTTCACATTTGACCTGGTTTTCCCCCAACATTAAACTGCTAACAGACAGACAGACAAATAAAAGGAACTGATTACATACTGCCATTACATGGAAGCACTGAGTGACATGAAGTCCCAGCTGACATTTGGGTTTCTCAGACATACACGTGTATAAAGTCAGTGCATGCTTACCTCACTGTGATACTGAACTGCACCCCGGTCTTCAGTATCAGAGGACGCTGTGGAAATTTCTGCATGACGGGCTGTTTCTCCACCACCAGAGCGCTGCAATGCCAGACCACAACAGAACATGTCACTATTCATACTGTTGGTGCATCAGTGTGTGTGTCTATATATATGTAAAAAAGAGTGACTCACTTTGTGACTAGTTTTATTAACAAGGACCGCCCAAATTTCTCCATTTCTGGGATTGAAGTAGGGAGGCAGAAGGCAGGGTCAGTGCTGCTGTATTTGCTGTTCTGGTCTTGAAGCTTCTTCAGCTGTTCGCAGACTCCTAGCAGCACTTCGGCGACAGTCGAAAACCTGCACACAGAATAAAACAGGCACAAGTGCTGAGTGTAAAAAGTCACAGAGGAAAAACAGATTCTCTTAGACATGCAAAGGTGAGCAGAACAAATGAGCTCTAACCACTTGTCCAGGTGGTCCAGACTGGTGTCAGCTTGACTTCCAATGCAGGCCAACTGCTGCCTGCGCTTCCACTCCGGCAGCTCCACATCAGTGAGAGTCGCCATGACTTTTTCTGTCTGCTTTAAAATGTTAACCAACTGATGCAGCACAATCTGCAAGACAAAAAAAGAAAAGATTCATATGTGCGCATAAGAGAGGGAAGAGGTTTCACCATCTGACCAGTGCAGACATGATCTCTCATAGCCCGCAATAAAATCTGAACACAGCAAAATAACAGTTAAGGAAAGGTTACCCACCGTAACCCAAGGTTCTATGAGTATAACTCTGAGAGCTGTCATCTATGTTGCTGGTGGGTGGCTGTATCAGCTTATATGACTTATTTGCATTTCAATGGAAATGTCTGAAAGGGGAAGACTGCTACGCAAAGTGGACTTAGTCCTACTGCCTATAGGTTGCTGGTTTGTTCAACCAATCAGTGCAAGGCATTTCCAGTTATGTTTTTGCGCAAAAATATTTCCCCAGCAAAACAATGTTGCATTTAGAACAGACCACTAGCAGATAATAGATGTTTCTACTAAACTGCCCCAACCAGTTTGTTTCTAGGTTTCCAAGAAAACAACCACAAAAGAAATCTATGACATGAACATTTTCTATGAAGCTTTCATAATAATTGCACAAAATATCAAAATACTTTATGAATGTGGTTTATCCATTTAGACTAGTTTAACACCACTAATGCCAACATTTCATCAAACATGTATTTACCATACCTCCTTTCTTTGTGTTATGAAGTCTGCATGTTTCTGACATTCCTGATCAACAATACATTGGGACTGGGCCAGATCAGTGTTCTCCTCCACTGGAAAAGACAGATAAGACACACGTGTCAAAAACAATTGCGTGACAAACCAGACCTGCCAGGTTTTTATCCTGCCAAGCAACTCCTGGGCTGACAAATGGGACTAAACTGCAGGCCCTCTAGTGGCCACTTGAGGTTGACTTTGACAGTGAGTCAGAGTCCCCATAGACTCCCATGTTAAAATGTCCAAATTTATACGACAACATCACCTTGTTTTCAGCCTGCTACAAAAACACAGTTTTAATCTTTGCAGATACTTCCCTCCTTCAACTGTATAATAACAGATTTTTTTCCAGGTTTACTTTGAGGGTCGTGGCCAGTTTGATTGACAGGTGACAGAGGCATCGGTAGCTGCCAGATGTCAGATGTCAGCTAACTGGAGTCACTGCATTGTTTGTGCCTTTTTAAGGATGGGCAAGGGTTGTGTTGAGTTACAGCCTCAGTTTTGATTAGTGAAATTTCTAGGATTTTATTACTAATCACACTGCTAAAATTAATGCTTTAAAGTCGTCCACACTTCAAAAACCAGTAGGTAATGGCATGGCGACTATGTCCATCTTTTATATACAGCATGTGGTCATGCTATCATACCTTTATTTTGCCAGGCCATCAGAATATAGTCCAGTTTTTCATTCAGACCCTCCAGTGTCTTGATTTCCTTCTTGGTCTCCTACATTAGAGTAAGAGTGCATTGGTTTAGAAACCAAGAGGAAAACATTTATCTTTCTTGGAAGGCTGAAAATAAAATCCCAGTAATCTTACCAAAGTCTGTTGCTTCAGTTCATTGATTTTGTCGTCCAACTCTCTCCAGCTTTGTTGCATGCCTGGATTGTTGCAACTCTGACAAAAACAAGAAGGTTCTGTCACATGTTTGCAATTATTATCAAATATTTATTTATAACTATAATTTATATTTACTCTTCCTTTCCTCTGGTTGTGATCTCAGTATCGCTCTAACGTGTTGCCATATTTGCCTTGCTATGACTCACAATGCTACGTTTTCTGTTAGCATGAGCAATTTTTACAGTTCCACCTACTCACTGGTCCGGGAAAATGTATTTCTGCCATTAATTGTAACTCTCTCTATAAGCAACCCAGGCACAGGTTTACAGTTAGCGTGTATCAAAGTTATGATTCTACTAAAATTTTTTCATATCCACTTTTAGTTAACTGCAGTGACCTTGGGACAGACCTGTCTGTGTAAATATGACTTAGGAATGAAACCAGGCTGTTCGTTAGAACAGCATTTAACTGACCTGAGGCTCAGAGACCGAAGCCAGAATTTGCTTTTCCTCCTTCAGGCATTCAGACAGAAGTAGGGCCAATTTCAGCGGCTCACCCTGGAAATGCTCCTAAGGAGCAGAAAGAACCACACAAATGATTACTGGAGGTTTATCTTCAAATAATTAAAATTTTTCTGCACAGAGCATCATCTGTCCTACCAGCAGGTAGTCCTTCATCCTGGAAAAATCTGGCCCCTGCAGAATATTGTTCTCCTGGACAGAACGATACCACTGCTCTTGTAGAAACACCAGGAGAGCCTGGAAACAGGTTCTGGCTCTGTGCTCGTCCACAGCTGCCGAATCCCTAATGCAGAGAAACAGAAGATTTAACTCCAGGACTGCATCTGTTTGCATGTGCTGAAAAACAATGTACTATTTCACGGTCTTCCTTATAACATATACTGTACAACTTACTATATTAAGTTAAAGCTCTTTAATCTTAGACCATAACTATTTTCCCTGCTCCTGCATCCAGCCCCGTCTTACCAGTCCTGGTTCTCGATCCAGATGCTCAGATAGTGGCGAATCTCTTTGGGAAATCTTCTCTCGTACAGCTGGCAGACCCGGTTCTGGAGTGCCGAGTCCAGCTTCAGAAGGGCCTGCCACTGAGCCATCTGCAGTCACAAAGACACAAACCTCTTTTCACGAGTTCAGGGCCTCTGATTGGTCCACAGATGTGATAGAAGTCTTTACCGTTATTTTCCTCCATTTTATTAACAGAAATATATCTTATGCTAGAGTAATTTAAGATAAAGTTTTATATAGATTAAAAATCAGTTTTTAAGTGTGGCCTGGCCAAGAGGCAGCCATGACTATAACCATATATAATCATACAAATATGACTGACGCTCACTGAAAATGTGTACCTCTCATCGTCAGATCACATGCTGTAACAAGTGAATAACAAGTGCAGTTTCAAAAGTGATCACACTGACAGTTTTCTTAGTCCTTAAAAGCTGACTTAAACTCCCATGCAGTTATATTTATCTTATTTATCTTACATATCAGCCAAAGGGAATGTCTGTGGACACAGAACGTGTAAATCTCAAAATAATTCGAATAAACACAGCACCTAAGTGAGGTGTGAGTAATTATGAGCTGATTAGTTTTATGTTTATGTAATGCAAAGCGCGTGTGGTGGCGTATTGATGTCGCCAGCTATCGGTAAATAATGTAACTGAACTGACTGGAAAGTTTTACCCAGCTCTTTAATATAATCGGAGGGGATTTCCAAGAAATGCAACAACACCGCAGCAACTTCACGAACCGAGGATTTTCATTTATTTACATTTGCCTTTTTAACAGCTTTTATCAGACAATTACCCACTTTTAAAAATCAGGATCGCGCACATTTTGGAGGAAAGTGGACCATAAGCTGCGCACAAGGCTGCCCACAATAGAACTAAAGTTGTTTCTTTGCGCAGAAATCATGACTTACCTTGGTGGGTGGCTCTTTGTCGGACGAGTGAAAGCAGGACAAAAATCACAAGCGACCTCCAGCCTTCTGATCTGCCTTAAGAATGAGGACGTGAGCTTCCGTTGCACACGCCCACTCACACTCACCACGTGATTCTCCAGAACTCGTCCTGCTGGGTGTAAAGCTGGAGGCCACACAGCTCGACATCCGGCAAGTCACAAAGTAAAGAAAAATAACAACAGCCAGATGTTGAATCCCTGAAAACAGCTGTTTTCTGTGCAGGTTTCAGCTCCGTTTGGTGGGCTGCTGCATCTCAGCGCTCATGAACCCGTTTTTATCCGTTTTTTTTCCACAATACTTAGTCTTTCTGCACATTTCTATTGCACTGTTGTGTCTGCACTGTCTTGTGTCTGTATCGGTCTGTACTGTCTGGTGTCTTTGTTTTGGATTTTTGCACCTTCTTTTCCCCACACTGCGCCACTACAGCTGATTTTTAGGGTTCCCCCACCTGCTAAATCCCTATAATCTCTTCCCTACAACCTTTTTCCTATTTAGAAACAAAATTACCCTCTACAACATGAGTCTCACACTGGCAGCCCGGGTGCCACTATATTGACGTGAAGAAATATAATGCAATTTGGCTCTTGAAGTTACTTTTTTGTTTGTTGTTGAGTGCAATGCTAAAATAAGTTATTTAAAAAGCAAAAACTGAGTTAATATGAAGGCAATATAAGCAAAGAATACAAACATGTTGAGGGATTGGCTGTGTTAGTTCAGTGAGAGAGTTATTTGTAAGGAAAACTATTTTCAAAAACTATGTCTGCATTTTTATTGAGTTAAATGCAAAAAAAAAAAAAAAAAAAAAATTATAGCAGAAGTGCTGCCAGATGTCTGGCCAGAAAGAGAGTACCAATGTGTTTATTTGGTAGTACAATGAAATTCTTAGAGGGGGGGAAGAAATTCGTTCACGTTTGCAGTTTTGTCTTGTTGTACAATATTTGAAATTTGACAAAACAAACAAAACACTACATTTGTGGAAATATTTGTGGGTGTTTTCTTGTTTGTTTGTACTACTTGAACACTAAGATGGTCCTCACATGAGATGACAGTGCCAGCAGTGGCCCACAGCTCATTTAAGTTTGAGACCCCTGCCCTACAATGTAGGCAACAAAAAATAGAGCTATGTTTTATTATCCTTCTTTTTTCTGCTCATGTTCTATTTAACTGATTTAAGCTGCACACATGTATTAGAATTAAATTTCATACGGAAATAAAGTTTATACTCCTATGTTATTTTATTTTTAATACAGCACAAGATTCAGTTACCTTAAAAACAGCTGGTAGAAACGTCCTCCATAGAGCTGTTTTTTATGTTCTTACTTTGAGTACATATCAGAGACAGTACTTTTTAACTTTTACTTGAGTAAAGCAGTTGAATCAGTACTTTGACTGGATTATTTTTTTAACACTAGCATCTGTACTTCTACTCAAGTACAGAATGTCTTACTTTTGGCATCTGCGTTAGAAGGTCCAGGGTTTGATCCCTCGGTCCTTCAGTCTGCATGCAGAAGCATCCCAGGATAAGAACAGGCACTGAACCCCTATCCATTCACTGAAAAATGCTGTAGCTCCACCTACACCCCCGCTTCCATGTTACTTTTCTTTAAACCAGAAGTGGCCATATTTGGATGAGAGGATGGGGAGCAGAGCTTTCAGCTCACAAGTTTCCTCCATTAATCACACAGGTGTAACTCACAGAGACAGAGTCCAGAGGTCAAATTCTGGGACTCGAAGGAGTGGAAATGAGGCCAAAAAGACATTTAACACCTGCCTGTGTAGGAACACACCTGTCAGTCAAAGCACCAAGATTTACTTTTTATTTTGGCATTTTTGATCCTCTGTAATACAAAGTTGTACTTTTTAAGCCAACATATTCTTTAAAAAAAAATGTTCAGCCATGCTGTTGCATAATAACCTGACTGTGGTCAGAGGTTCACACATACAGTAAATCATCTGATTAGGAGTAATGGGGATTAATGAATAACATGGTATAAATAATGATTTATTCTTTATGATAATAATTTCTGAGCAGCAGCAGCAACACTGGGACATGGGCTCTGAGAGGACACGTTATGGAGACACCTCAGCCGGTGTTTTGTTGTTGTTTTGTTGGGGTTTTTTTTAACTTCCGCAAGAGCCCAAATACAGCCTCACCCTTCAACAATCACCGAGAATCACGTGATTCTCCAGAAACGCCGTAAGTAAAAACCGCCAAGCAGCAGCAGCTGCTACATGCCGACGTCTCACTTCCTACTGCTTTCAAAATAAAAGCACAAAACCTCGGTGCTGTTTCACTGAGGTGGCCAGCAGGTGGCAGGAGAGCTGAGCGACTGTGTAAATGAGTTTAAGACAAAGGGAATCAAAACACTGCGTGTATTTAACTTTTTTGCCAATAACAAACAGGTGAAAGAGACAGATGCAGACATAAAGTATCAAAATAATATCCACTACAAAAAACAAACAAAAAAACAAAACAATAAACATGTTCAGATTGATTTATATACAATACATTTCTTATAGAAAAACATGACGGAACATTAAAAATATAAAAGACACAAAACCATCATGACACAAACTTTTCTTTCATGGACAAGCACATAAAATATGCTTTAAAAACACATTAAACACAAACCCTGTAAAAACAACAGCCTCACGGGAGTCACGATATTGACAAAGGATTCAAAGAAGCTCCAGATGCAAATGTTTTTTTTTCCCTCTTTTTACTCTGAATACGGAGAGCTCATCTGTAAACGCAAAAAGAAGAAAAGTATTAGCGGCATAACATCGGGACAGACTCAACAAATTCTGAGCTTAACCAAAAAGCAGTCTTCCGTTTCAGCAAGGCTGATCAGAGGCAGTCTTCAATTATTTAATCTCAGCCTGTGATCACAGGTCAACAAGAAATGTAATCTGATTACAGTCAGACTGTTAGCAAACACAAAAAAACAAACTCCATTTAATCCAAATTTAAAATCCTAAATCATTAACGTCATAAATATTCACATCATCTTATGTGAGACAACTTTCCATCAGTGTGATTGATTACAACACAACAATTCATCAATCACTGATCAGTGTGCCATGTTTCAACAGTGTTTGCAGTAATGTGTCTGCACTGTCCACAGTCTCAGAGTTAGGAACACAGAGACTACAGATATTATTCTGTGCTGATAATAAATCTGTGATGTAACTGTCGTCTCAGTCTTTAAGTTGAGCATTTAACGATAATAAAAATGCTTGTTTTAAATACAGAAAATATACAAAACCCTGATTTTCGGTGTTTGGCACTTTGGTCCTAGTCACAGTAATGTGTAATCTCTAACTTCTGATCTTTTATAGACTATGTTGACTTGAAACAAGCAGAATAATGAATTTACTGTTTTTATTATGAGGTTTCCAGAAGTTTTCCACATTTTACCATTTTCTATTTTAGCTCTACTGCACAGAGCGATAAGAGTTAAGAGTTATAAGACACATACAGTGTCTTATTCATTTACAATAATAAAGAGCATATTATTACCAGTATATCCACTAAGTACAATAATGTAAACTTACGGTGTCGATGTCGAAGCACAGGTGCTCATTGAGCATGTCAAACTCTCCAGGTGTCATCGGGGGCTCCGGAGACTGACACGACCGCGGGGTGGTGCTCGCGTTGGAGCTGAAATACATTAAAAGAGACATTAAAATACATTTTGCCTGTTTTGAAATTCTGTTTAAAGTTAACTGAGCTCGACTTGAGTGAAATATGAACTCACCGCATTTCTGAGATGGGGATCAGGGTTGATGGGATGTAAGGATGCACTGGAAGTTTAACAGAGGTTTATATTAATACCTGAGAATTAGCCTGAGAGTTTCCCAGCAAAAACTTGAACACTTCACCTCATAATTAGATCTTACCTTTGCTGGGCTGGCTGTTGTAAAGCCGCCCAAAGGCCTCGTCTTTGGGGATGTCGGGGTAGAGGAACTTGAGCGGGTTTTCGGGGACAACCCCATCTGAGATCACTTTGTAGTCTCGAATGATGTCGGCGAACGGAAGCGCGCTGAGCCGGTTTTTAGTGTAAGGCTCCACAGAGTTAAACTTCACCTCACCTGGTGTGAAAAGTTACTGTTAGCAAACTTTGTTGTCCACTGTCAGTAAAGCAAGTTAAACCGCACTTTTAAAGATTTTCTAGCAACAAAGTTTATTTAACTGTCTTATCATAGTTAAAGGTTTGGTGTACATTTGCATTTTATTACCACACGTGGTCTGATGATGTTGGTTTATGTGACAAAGGGAAACCTCACCGTTATCGCCGTGCTCCACCCAGGTAAAGGTGATTCCGCCGAGGTGGCTCTCGCTGAAGCGTAACAGGAACGTGCCTGGCTCTTTGTCCTTCAACAAAGCTCGCTCCATCTCTTTACTCACAAATCCCATGATGTAGCTGCAGAGACGGTGAAAGACAAAAGAAATGTAAGTTTTTGGTTTCAGCCAGTGAGATCTGTTGTCCAATTTCACATTTTAGATCTGTCATTCATACAAAGTTTATCTTAATGCGTTTTGCAGCTGCACATTTCTAAGACAGGGTTATAGTCTGCAGGTGATATCTGGAACCTGCAGACATCCAGTGATGCTATTTTCTGGGATAAAGCCTTTATAAAGGCGTCTAAATTTGGCTCACATATCATCTAGTCAACCTGTTACACACTTGAACTCAGCATAATTTCTGTTGATTCAAACTCTAAAAAGACAAGAAACCCTCCCAAAAAACAACACCAAAAATTAAAAAACCTCTAACTGCTAAAGCAGCAGCATTAACAATAAATGTAGGCATTAATGACCTAATAGAAATGTACATTTATGCCACATTTTGTTTTCATTTAATTCTGTATTTATTCATCTGTGTATTTACTTTCCATTTGAGTTTCCATTTAATTGACATTTGCATTTCCTTCTATGCAAATGAGGGCTTAAACTTGTCTCTGATTGGTTAACACTAGATGCTGTGCTCACAGCAAGAAAACATATTGATGTTAATGAATTTAATGAAAATGAATTTTATTGTAATGTAATATTAAATATATTAATATTTTATAAATGTATCTAACTGTTCTGTCTTTCCCAACTGATGTTGGCAGTTTTGGTCCTTCATATGTTAATGCTAGCTGTTCATGTGTCTAATAGCCCTTTCATCTTTTTGTGGAGTTTATTTTGTTTGTTTGTTTGTTTTTAGAAGTTGTCACATTTTCTGTTTATGATCTTTTAGCCGGGACACGATGACCTACTTCTCATTCCAGACCGGCAGCAGGTGCTTCTTGATGAGCTCCAGGATCGAGTCGAGCCACATCCAGAAGCTGAACGGCTTCCCTGGAATATTCTCCTGCATGATCGGAAAAAGAGAGAGTGAGAACCTTCTCAGACTTTAAATTGAAATTAGATACGATATGGGATAAAAGTAGATGACCAGCATTAACAACACAGCAGAAGGTTTTATGACTGCCACTAGATGGCACAATAACGCAGAAAATAATGGTACCGAGCCGCTCATGCTCATATTATCTAAGACTCACCTTGGAAAACTTGGACCAGGAGACTTGATAGTCGCTGCAGGAGGCATGTTGACCTACAGAGACAAAGAAAAACTATCATAAATGGCCGTCCCAGGAAAACAAGGTCAGCAGCTTTTTAGTTATTCTCTGAACTTGTTTTAGAAAATTCTTTGAACTCTGTGAGCAGGAGAGCTACTGTACTAGTGTGACCTTCCCCGTGTGGGCATAAAGTGGTTTTACTACAGTTTCCGAGACAAACAGCATGTTGTCATGAAGCTTTGAGGCTTTGAGGTACGAGTTCTCATCAACAACAAACCCACCGAATCAAAATGCAGTGCATGCAGTGGAGCGTCTACAGCCAATGAGCTTACCCAACATCACAGGAGTTCATGCACCAGCATTTCTGGTAAAATCAAGGAGTCAAACTCAGTTTCAAACTCTTTCCACACTTTGAAACGTGGATCACATCAAGGTAAATATCCTGGGGGAAAAAATTATACTATTCCATGTCTCATATGTAACAAGACATGGAATAATATAATTTTTTAAAATAAAGAAAAAAATCTGCCTTTCATGGTGCCTTTTTCATAGGCTTCAATAGTAATCTGGGAAATTTCAATGAAAGGTAATATTTCTTTCATCCTGGAGCTTATTTATCTCATAGAACAGAGTCTGTGGCATGATAATGCATATAAAAACCTGGAAAATAAAAATCACAAATGAATCCTGTGAGGTCTGAGTAATCAGCAGCGATTACCCTCTAACTGGATCCTTGATTCCTCTCTCCCGACTCTGGATTTTATTATGTTAACTTGATCCAAAGTCAGGGGACAATTTGGCTCCCAGCTCTTTCGGAACAGTCTCCTCTGGCAGCGATGAAATGCTCCCAGCACTCCTTCAACAGCTTGGAATACTTTCTCAAAATCAAGAATAAAATCAAGCTCCATCAGCAAGAGATGCCGGCTCTCCAAATTCACACAATGTCCCCTATTTTGATTATTTGTAGAGTTCAGAAGCGAATGCACTTCCTCAAGTCTGACTTCTATCCAGTGGCTGGAAGAAAGAATCATTGCCTGCAGGTTAACCTGTCACCGTCTCTTCCTGCCTATGTTACATCCCGGTAAAGCAAAATTATTAACCAAACAGGTTAAGGAAAGGAAACGGAGGTTTAGCTACAATAAAGATGAAAGTACTGAAACCAGCGAGAGACAGATCTCAGGGTTTTTGGGGGGTTTTTTTGCCTCAATTCATTTATATTCATACAATTTGCTATTTTCACACAGTGAGATACTCAGCAGACAGATCAGGAGCAGGGATGGGTACCGGGTTCTGACATAGACGGTAGTAAGCAGACCGAAAAGCAGCGCATAGTTCGGTGCTTTATTTCAGTGCTTTATTTTACTGAGATGTCATACACTTTGGATTCTAGCCAATCATTTTACCTTTGCAAGCGTAGTAGGTGGGCTCAGGTACGTACGTTCTTTTAGAGCAGAGCTACAGATTAAAAACACCCAAGTTGAAGCGGTCAAAAGTCTGGCTGTACTTCACAGCAAAAGATGCAAACTCAGCAGCCTGCAACAAGTGCTTTAAGGTGATACTGTGCAAAGGAGGTAACTCCTCGAATCTAATGAAACACCTGGCGACGTATAGCATTTTGTTAAAAGCCGAGAAATGCGCCGTATTTGATAGCTTGCTGCGAGACCTCACACCGTGCACATCTACTGCGGGTGTGGTGCCTGTTATCGGACCCGGAGTTAGCAACATCCCCCAAAAACCCGAAGAGTAGAGTCCTGGCCCCTAGCCCTGTCAGTGTAGCAGAAATGATGACCGATGATGATGGCAGCAGCAGCTGTTCTTCTCTGCGTGAGTAGCTTCATGTTGTTCGTGTGTAATTAACATTGAGTAGGCTAACCACGTTATTACATTAATGCATGAAAGGTGAACTAGCAAACACCGTGGTAGTTACATGCGGCTTCTTGTTTGATGGCAGATACTCCCTTCACCCTGGCCAAAAAGGCTAAAATGACCAAAGAAAAAGTGGAAAACAGTTAAACATGAGAGGTTTTTGGACAAAGTTTGTGTTTTTTCCATTGTTTAAGCACTGCTTCCAGCCAAGAGTGATACCATATATGCCCTATAGCTGCAGAAAAGGCTAACATTGTTATCTTTTTACAAAAAAACAGCTGAACATGAGAGGTTTTTGGACCAATTTTGTGTTCTCCATTCTTTAAGCACCGGTTCGAGCACCATTTAAGCACCGGCACCATTTCAAAAGTACCGGTTTGGTACTGGTATCGGATAAAACCTAAACGATACCCATCCCTAATCAGGAGCAGGTGATATACAGCGGGGTGAAAAACTGTCTGCCTCCTTCCCGATGTCCTTGTGTTTTGTGTATTTATGACACTTAAATGTTTCAGATTATCAAACTAATTTAATATTAGAGAACACAGCATGAGTAAATACAAAATGCTTTAAATTTAAATAATTATTTATTGATTAAGAGAGAAGTTATCCAAACCCACCTGGCCCTGGTTGAAAAGGTGATTGCCCCTTTTGTTAAATTGTGATTAACCACATCGTTTGGAAAGCAAAGTTTAGCGTCACTAAACACACTCAGGCCTGATTATTGGCAGACCTGCTGAATCAAGAAATCACTTTAACAGAAACTGTTTGACAAACTGAAGCAAAATACCTCAAAAAGCAACTCATCATGAACAAAATGAAGACTGGAGTGGCCTCTCAAAGTCCTGACCTGAATCCAATTGAGAAGCTGTGGTTTATTCTGGAAAACCCTCCAATGTGGCCGAACTTCAACAATTCTACAAAGATGAGCCAACTTCCTCCACAGTTATTAGGTTTAGGGGGCAATCACTTTTTCACACAGGGTCATGTAGGTTTGGATCTTTATCCCTTAATAATAAACACCTTCATTTAGAAACTGCATTTTGTGTTTACTTGTGTTATCTTTGCATAATATTTGAATTTTTTTGGATGATCTGAAACATTAAAGTGTTACGAGCATACAGAAAACAGAGCAACAGAGCATCAAAGAAGCTTCAGCTTCATTTTTAGCTTCTTTGATTTGTTGGGATCTGATTGGGTTAAAAAAACAACAACACCAAAACGCTGTTGTTCATCACCTTTAATGCTACTTTTGGTCGTTTAGAGTGATTTGTTTGACTGATCAGACCAAGCTCCCTGTTGTTTCACGTGAAGTCTGGCTCAGCTTGAAGCAAACGTGCTTGCTTTATGCATAAACTTGAGGTTGAGCCAGTAGCGGAAGTGGTCAGCAATATATAAGAACAGCCACGCTGGAAGGGTGATCTACTGGATGCAAATCAGGTAAGGCTTTTCATTTTTATGGACCTGTTCTCAGAACTTTGTGATCGCCCCTCAGAGTTCCTCTGCTATGCTGACTTTGACTTTATAGCTGGACCAGTCTGATACTTGGCTCGAATAACGTTTCTGGTTCTTCCCCTTTTAAACTGAGCGACTTTCTGGAGTCTCTGCACCACCTACATACTTGAATATCTCTGCTGGCGTGTGGTTTCACAGTGACAGAGGTGTCGCTTCACCCTCCATAAACAAGTAAAGACTCTCCCACCTCTCTTTAGATCTTTCTGCCTTCAGCTTTAACTTTCAGTCCTAATTAGCTTGTTAGCTTGCAGTTGTCTTCTTAAGTATAATGTTTTAATGACTTTAAAGCCACATTTTTAATTTATTTTTTCTCAATCTTCAACCTTTGCGAAAGAACAAAACTGAAAGACAAACATACCAAAGAGCTTTTCTCCCAGCATGGTGAGCTGCTCTTTGTTGAGGCCTCGCCCAGCAAAAGTGGAGAACTGCCAGCTGAGGACCTCAGAGAGCTGGCTCCAGCTGGCCCGAGGAGGGTTCCCAAAGAAAGCCAGGTTCTGTGGAGGAAGATGGAGAAGGTGGAGAAGGTGAGGGAGGCTGTGAAGCATTAAAAAAAAAGAAAGAAAACTAACATCTCCAAAACAGCTGTAGAACATGAGTTGCAGTTACAGAAGAACCAGAGTAAATGGAACATCAGCAAAATTTGTTGTCACGCTCTGGAAGTCAAAGACTTTGGATTTAAGTCAGTTTTCTTCATGTTTAGCAGGTTTTTTAAATGAACTGATGTTAAACTCAGGAGACGGGGGTGAATTGCAAGATTTATTTGTAATTTGTGTAATTTTGATGCTGTTAAAATGCACGTCTGTTTTGGGAAAACAAATTTTTGGAGACATGAAAAATGGAGGAATGCCCTGTGAAGGTCTGTGATGTTTGTTGAAAGTACAACAGAGGTCCACTGAAGAAATTAAATCTGTATTTCTTTATTTATTATTATATTTGGGTAACTTCACAAGAAATTGGAAAAACAGCCAGGAAAAACGTTTTTTTGTTGTGTTTGTGTTGTGAAAAGAAGTCATGAAAACAAAGGCTTTAAAAAAAGACGTCCAGGTGGTGCTTAAATATGTTGAGCTGAAAGTGAGCTTATGCTTGATTCAGCTTATTTCTTTACTTTAAATTTTTGTAAATAAACTTTCAAATGAATGATTTTCTGTTTTTAGAAGACTTCTAGAATGGCTCACCCTCGGCTCATCAGTCAGGAGGTTGTACCACATGACGGAGGCCCAGCCGCCAGGAAGCTGGCTCACATTGGAAATCACAACGAGCGGCAGGGAACACGTCTGGAAAATAAAAGTAAATATTAGTAAATTGTTTCATAAATGAACAGCGACAAAAACAAGTTTGAAATAAATCTGCTCTGCTGCTGACCTCCAGGTCGATGGTGAGGCCCTGCACCGTGAAGCAGGCCTCAAAACTGAGAGAGTGAAGTTCTTCTGTCACAGAGAGCAGGCCCTGAAAAATAAAACACTGAAACATCAACTCAAGTTCAAAGGCAGATTCATTGAATATGATGCACAAATCCATCTGAAGCAGCGTTAATGGTCATTGGACAGAAACTGCCAAATCATGAGCATACGATGCGACACATCAATTAATATGTCATTAAATACACTGAATACTAATAAAACTGATACATTAAATAATTTATAAACTATGGCACTGATAGTTGTGCTTCGATATTTACTTACCTTTGTATTAATTCCCTTATTTATCTACTTTTCCATTAAATGTTTACATTTATTTAAATGCATTAGTTACATGATGTATTTCTGAATCAACCATGATCCAGGTGAAGCAGGTGAAAAACTGTCCCAGTCAGACACTTTTAGCTGTATTCCTTTAAAATAAAAGGTGAATTAAAAAAGTTTGCAGAAATAAATAGAAGAAATAAATAGTGAAAAGAACCAAGGGAAAATACTTAAAAAATTAAAAAACAAATACACGTAGATGCCCAATACAGGCAAATGAGGAATGAGGAATAAATACAGATAAATAATGTAGTGCTTAATGCATTCTCCTAACAAGAAAAAGATCACTGGGAAAAGACAAATTCTTTTATGTCTCATTTTATAAATGAAAATTATAAGTAAAAAATTTAATGGGAAAAAAAATACTACAAATAAAACAAAAAAAAAATCGATTTACATTATTTTTTAAATAAAAAAATTCCTACACTTTTTTGTGTACTTCATTATATCTGAACTTATTTACAGAGTCTCTTTTATTTGGCAGTTTTCGTCCTCCGTAGTCCATCTACATTTCCTACCTCATTCCCTTTGGTGCCGTTGATGTATTTCTTCTCTTTCAGCTGCTGTAAAACACAAACTCTGAGTGAGATGACTACACACTATTTTAAATAAATGGTTGAAGGTTGAAGAACCAGTTAAACAACTGTCAACATTTGTCAGAGTTTTGACCTACCAGATGTCTGAACTCCACTGAGAGGCAGCCGTTTGAGTAGTCCTCAATGTCCATAACTTTAGTGTTGTTGGTCAGGATGAAAAACTGACGACTTCTAAGGAGAAAAGGAGAAAAAAAACTTGATTTTCTTATCAACGTTTACGAGCATCCATCTATAAGATGGACTTAATTCAGAGGAGGAAGTGTTTGTGGATCGTTTTAGACAATAAAATAAACCATATTTAAAATCTGTATATAGTTTTCAAAATAAAACACTCCAGTCATTTTACTGTAAAGGTTTTTAAATCAGGTGATTTTAAGAAGGCTCAGCTGCAGACTGTCCTGCCTGCAAGGTCCATGTATAACATCCATCCATCCATCCATCCATCCTCATCCGCTTTATCCGAGATCGGGTCGCGGGGGCAGCAGCCTAAGCAGAGAAGCCCAGACCTCCCTCTCCCCAGCCACCTCCTCCAGCTCATCCGGGGAACACCAAATGCGTTCCCAGGCCAGCCGAGAGATATAATCTCTCCAGCGGCGTCCTGGGTCTGCCCGGGGCCTCCTCCCGTGGGACATGCCTGGAACACCTCACCCAGGAGGCGCCCAGGGGGCATCCTTATCAGATGCCCGAACCACCTCAACTGGCTCCTTTCGATGTGGAGGAGCAGCGGCTCTACTCTGAGCCCCTCCCGGATGGCCGAACTTCTCACCTTATCTCTAAGGGAGGCCAGCCACCCTTCGGAGGAAGCTCATTTCTGCCGCTTGTATCCGCGATCTCGTTCTTTCGGTCACTACCCACAGCTCGTGGCCATAGGTGAGGGTCGGGACGTGGATCGACCGGTAAACTGAGAGCTTCGCTTTTACACTCAGCTCCCTCTTCACCACGACGGACCGGTGCAGTGTCCGCATCACTGCAGCCGCAGCACCAATCCGTCTGTCGATCTCCGGCCCTTCTCCCATCACTCGCGAACAAGACCCTGAGATACTTAAACTCCTCCACTTGGGGCAGGAACTCATCCCGACCCGGAGTGGGCACTCCACCCTTTTCCGGCTGAGAACCATGGCCTTAGATTTGGAGGTGCTGATCCTCATTCCCGCTGCTTCACACTCGGCTGCGAACCGCTTCCAGTGCGAGCTGGAGGCCATCACCCGATGAAGCCAACAGAACCACATCATCCGCAAAAAAGCAGAGATGAGATTCTGAGGCCACCAAGTGAAAGCCCTCCGCCACTTGGCTGCGCCTAGAAATCCTGTCCATAAAAATTATGAACAGAATCGGTGATAAAGGGCAGCCCTGGCGGAGCCCATCACCCACCGGAAACGAGTTCGACTTATTGCCGGCAATGCGAACCAAACTCTTACAACGGTTGTATAGGGATCGAATGGCCCGTAGCAATGGGCCAGACACCCCATACTCCCATAACACCTCCCACAGGACACCCGAGGGACACGGTCGAATGCCTTCTCCAAGTCCACAAAACACATGTAGACTGGTTGGGCAAACTCCCATGCACCCTCAAGTATCCTCGAGAGGATAAAGAGCTGGTCCAGTGTTCCGCGACCAGGACGAAAACCGCATTGTTCCTCCTGTATCCGAGGTTCGACTAACGGACGAACTCTCCTTTCCAGCACCCTGGCATAGACTTTCCCAGGGAGGCTGAGGAGTGTGATCCCCTGTAGTTGGAACACACCCTCCGGTCTCCCTTCTTAAAGATGGGGACCACCACCCGGTCTGCCAGTCCAGGGTACTGCCCCTGATCTCCACGCAACATTGTAGAGGCGTGTCAACCAGGACAGCCCTACAACGTCCAGAGCCTTCAGGAACTCGGGGCGGACCTCATCAACACCAGGGGCTCTGCCACCGAGGAGTTGTTTAACTGCCTCAGTGACCTCGACCCCAGAAATTGGCGGGTCATTCCCCTCATCCCCAGACTCTGCTTCCTCCTCGGAAGACGTGTCAGTGGGATTAAGGAGGTCCTCGAAGTATTCCTTCCACCGTCCTGACAATTTTCTCAGTCGACGCCAGCAGCGCACCGCCAGCACTATACACAGTGCAGGTAGAGCACCGCTTTCCCCTCCTGAGGCGCCTGACGGTTTGCCAGAATCTCTTCGAGGCAGTCCGAAAGTCTTTTTCCATGGCCTCTCCGAACTCCTCCCACACCCGAGTTTTTGCTTCAGCCACTGCCCGAGCCGCATTCCGCTTGGCCTGTCGATACCTGTCAGCTGCCTCTGGAGTCCCACAGGCTAACCAAGCCCGATAGGACTCCTTCTTCAGCCTGGTGGCTCCCTTCACCTCTGGTGTCCACCATTTGGTTCGGGGATTACCACCACGGCAGGCACCAACCACCTTGCGGCCGCAGCTCAATGCAGCAGCCCGGCAATGGAGACGCTGAACATGGTCCATTCGGACTCAATGTCCCCAGTCTCCCTCGGAATGTTGTTGAAGCTCTGCCGGAGGTGTGCGTTGAAGATCTCGCGGACTGGGGCCTCTGCTAGACGTTCCCAGCACACCCTCACTACGCGTTTAGGTGCACCGGGTCTGTCCAGCGTCCTCCCCCGCCACCTGATCCAACTCACCACCAGGTGGTGATCAGTTGACAGCTCAGCCCCTCTCTTTACCCGAGTGTCCAGAACATATGGTCGCAGGTCTGGTGATACGATTACAAAATCGATCATCGACCTGCGGCCTAGAGCATCCTGGTGCCACATGCACTTATGGACACTCTTATGTTCGAACAAGGTGTTCGTTATGGCCAAACTGTGTCCAATAACATCTGTGCATCATATATAATCTGTCAATACATGAATAAATCTAAAACAGAGATTTATAAAAGAAAACCAAGCTGATCACATTTCGCTGTAAAATTTTTGTTATAATTTGGGGATTAAATCTTTAATTAAAGCCCATATATCTTTATGGATTTTTGAATAATTGACAAGTTAAACAGTTATAACAAAGGCAAGTACATTATGCAAGTATTTCCTGTCTTCCTAAATCCTATTGCTTTTCCTGTCTGTTCCAGTGCACGGTATCAGGCTAAGACCACCAGAAGGTGGTGGTAAACACCAGCTGTTTAAACAGCAAAAATTGAAGAAGTGCTACTTCTATAAAAGTGAAGTCCAGGCAACTGGTTCTTAATGAATACAGAGTATTTTTGCTTGGTATCCTCCTGAGAACCGAGGAAAAGGGCAAGAAGAGAAAGTAAAAATATCAAGGCATGCCTGTATTCATTGACATCTGAGAAAATATTCTCAATCTGATGTTGTCACTCTTTTTTTTTTAATTGATTTGTTTTCAGTAAACTCTGTAGCTTTTAAAGTGACTTTCACCCAATCATATGTTTTTTTTCCTGCATCTGGTTTTACAGGAAGTTAGAGGCAAAGCTCCCCCGAGGTGCACATTTGGTTTCCAAGTGCCTTTTTAAACCATATTTACACCTGGTAACTCCTCCAAACAAATAACAGACCAGTGAAGCCATAAAACAGGAAGCTTTAGGGCTGATTTCACATTTTAATCTTTAAGTTTTTACCCCCTTAAAGACATTTCATTAATTTTTTTTTCCAGTCTTGAATTTGTATGATGTTAAATCAGAGTGGATATCCCTGTATGAATACTTCAGGCACAGATGCTCCCCCCACCTGCTGTTCAAACCTTTTGCTTATGAGGGGCAGCCTATCAGAAGTTGTCTTAAAGAGGAAGGCGCTAAAACAGCTTATTTCACGCAGAGAATAAAATGAGGGGGTTCTAAGGTCCAGTATTAGCTAAAGTAGTATTAATTTTATCACTAAACCATGCCTAACTACTGTATTAGAGTCCAGCCATAATAAATTTTGAAGACAGAAGCAAGCAGATTAGGTTGCTTTTAATCTGGTGCCGTTTCCTGTTCTCGGACATTTAGTAGTAGCACACTGAGACAGTTTGTACTCACACTCTGCCCGGGGGGAGGTCCCTGCAGAAACACACAAGCACAGCACACAACATTTTTATCTTATTTTTACTGAAAAAGTGAAGACAGATTTTCTGTGGGGTCCATTTAATAAGAAAATGAATCATCTTACTTGTCAAATGTTGTTTTCACTTTCAGCTGATAATCCACTTCTGGAAGTTTAACCAGGAGTCTGCAAGAAATCAGAATAAACTGAAACAAACGGTGACCCAACAGCAGAAACAATTCCTGAAACAAAAAGATGTCACATGACCATACCTGACTTTGGTGGTGAACTGCACTCCAGTCTTGATGATGAGGGGTTTTTGTGGATGTGTGGGCATGCATGGCTGCTTCTCCACCACAAATGAGCTGCGAAAAAAAACCCACACCTCATACGATTTACAATTTCACTTTAACACCCCAAGCTTGAGAGAGAACATTCAAACCACAGCTGGCTATGTTCCTCCTCTGGTAGTTACCACCTTTCTGTTTATTGTCTAATGTGTTGTCAGAAGCTGAAGTAGAGGAGGAAGTCCTGTTTTTCCATTTTTCAGAGCACTGAAAGTTGTTCTGCACAAAGATGAACTAGGCTGGGATCTCTTGCACTGCTTATTGCACATCTCCATCTCCTCCTCTCCCGAGTGGCGTCCCTCAAGGCTCAATCCTGGGACCACCTCTGGTTTCATTATATAGGTTATCTTTCGGCTATTGACTTAACAGCTTCAGTGGTATCTATTACCATTTCTTTCTTTCTTATCTCAGTGAATGTGTCACTAATATCACTTATTAGATTAAATTTCCTTTATGTTACTCCTGGCAAAACTGAGGTTTTTGTGTTAGTCTCTGACAGTTTGTTTAATAAATTAAAAGCATCTAAATACTTCTTTTGATAACAGGGTTTAATTTCTTGTGCAGCTAATTTCAGAGGTGGGAAATAACGAAGTACAAATACTTTGTTATTGTACTTAAGTAGAATTTTTAGTTATCTGTACCTTACTTGAGTATTTGTTCTTCTAGCCTTTTACTTTTACTCCCTACAATTTTAAACAAATATTTGGACTTTCTATTCCTTACATTTTGTTTGATGCATTTGAGGGGAGTCATTATTTCACATAACTGCGGGCCTTCAAATATCAAACTGATCAAACTGATCTTTTTTCCCCCTGGTCATGTTCCATTTACCTGATTCAAGAGTACCTTTATTAGAATTAAAATTTATACTGAAATAAAGTTTGTATTCCTGCTGATATTATTTTATTATTATATTATTATAGTACAAGGTTCAGTTTACTGTGCATAAAAACAGGTGTTGAGATGTTTTTTAAGGTTCTATAATTTTGCTTTCTTACTCTGAGTACATTTCTTAGCCGGACTTTTTTACTTTTACTTGAGTAAAGAAGTTGAATCAGTACTTCAACTTTTACTTAACTATTTTTTTAACACTGGTATCTGTACTTCTACTTAAGTACAAAATGTCTTTACTTTTGCCAACTCTGGCCAATTTTCATGTAATCTGCTTGAGGGCCCAGGACATCCTGCCCCCTTGTGTCAATTTCAAATTAAATATTCTCGTTCTGTGTCACCACATTTAGAAAAAATAAAAATCATAGAAATACCCCCACATGCAACACAGATTTCTTTCACAAATGCTAAAGGAATAAAATGTCTTCTGCTGAGCTGTGTTGGTACCTCTTGATAAGATGGTAAATGAGATATTTCACTCTCTCTTCCATCTGAGGCTTTTGCAGGGGTATTGGGTCGCTCTCATAGGTCACCTTCACCACCAGCTCCCCCAGTTTGTCCAGCTGACGCTTGATCTGGAAAAGGCTCTGGGCAGTCAGGGTGAACCTGAGAGAAGCGAAGAATAGGATGAGGACAGAAAATTTATCTGATCTTTATTTAACAGCATAGCGCCACCTTAAAATCCTTTACCTCTGCCAGTTAATTACAATATACTCAAATATTTTGCTCAATGGTAAACTACTTAACTGACAACTGATAATTATAGAAGATTGTTTCTGCCACCTAAAAAGAGAAATGGCCATCCATAACTTGACATTTCGAGTTATGGATGGCCATTAAAAGAAATAAAAACAAACAAACCAAAATATTAAAAAAGTTTTTCAGTCACAGAAACAAGCTTCCATAGTAATTATACTAATGAGTTAGTTATACCAGGCTGTTAATTACAGGGTGTCATATGTACTGGGACATTAATATTCAATTTATAAATAAATATTTTTAGAAATAATGTATACATTTATTTTTTTGTATAATGAATTTATTTCAGTTGGTGTTGGTCCTCCATATATCTATATTATAGCAGATATACAAATGGTACTTAACTATTACAAACACAACAGATATACTGCCATATGTCTTGTTAACATCATTTATTAATATTATTTTGGCATTTTTGGGACTCCATACCAAAGTACTTCATTGCAGCAACAGTAAGGATTTCTGACTTTTTGTTGGAGGTCATTACCAGCTCTGCAGCTGCTCCAGCCCGGTGAGCAGAGGACCCCCGATGGCAGCGATCTGCTGCCTTCGTTTCCAGTCCTGCAGCTCGGGGTTGAGCTGAGAGGTCATCAGGTCGTCAATCTCTTTGATCACAACGTCCATCTTTGATAAAATCTCCTAACAAAGGCATGAAATACATTGTTTATGGCTGATGAACACACTGCAGTTAATTTTTTATTTGTACACCTGGATATATTTTTGTCACGTTTCAGAGCTTTGCATGTGCGTACCTTCCTTTTAAAGTCAAGCCGATTTAGCATTTCCTGTAGTCTTGTTACTTCCTGTTTCATCACGTCAGAGTTTCTATCGGTTGATTCTGACACAACCACAAAAACAGTAGTATGAAATAAGACTTCTAAAATAGTAAATTACTTTTTATTTTTATTTTTACAACTTGTAAAATGGCTCACCTCGAGACTGCAGGGTCTTGTAGCGGAAATCAAAGTCATCCTGCATGTCCTCGATGTATTTCACAGCCTGGTCCATCAACTGGAAACAGACATTTTTTGTATAAAATTTATCAATAAAATTCAGCTTTGTGTTTTCTCCATCTTGTATTAAAGGTGTTTGAGTTACCTGCACGCTGCCCCTGATGATCCCAACTCTGTTGTCCATGTTCTTCTGCCTCTCAAACGCCACAGAGTTCTGCAAAGACTTCTCCAGAGGACCCTGTAAAAATACAAAACAAAAAACCCCAAAACCAAACATTTACTTATTTACAACTTATATTTCTGAACAGACTGTAACAGTGTGTGAATGTGTGTGTGAATGGGTGGATGACTGGATATGTAAAGCGCTTTGGTGTCCTTAGGGACTATTAAAGCGCTATATAAATACAGGCCATTTACCATTAATCACGCTGTTGTCACGATGTTGTGGCTTTGTGATTCAGGGTCATGTTCCTCCGTGGGGTTCATGTTCGATACAGTGTGTAATGAATGTTTTTTTAAAGTTGCTTTTTGCCATCTTTAGACAAGAAAACATTAACTTTGGGAAAATTCAGGGTGGCAGTGCATGAATAAAAAACATGTTACTCACTGGTTTTGGTCTCTGCAAATTGAAGACTTAATTAAAGACTGGATCTTAATCATGTTTATGCCTATGAGGCATTTTTTAACCAATTATCTGAGAAATGCCACAGTTTATTTTGAGGTACAGGCTGTCCACAGCTTTGGTTTTGGTGAGTGAATATTCACCATAGTATTAGCATGTAGCTGTGTCTGTGTACAGTTCATGGATGCAGCATAGTAATCAAACTTTCTCAAGTTAGCTGAAAATTTAGTTAATATGTGGACTCCAAAGATGATGGATGAGCACAGTGGCTACATCCATCTTTTGTAAACAGTTGATTTATTTGACATACCGTGTACTGGGACGTGTTGAATATTTTTCTGGCACATTAAATTCTAATATTGCGTGGGTAATATTTTGGGAACAAACAGCCTCTGTGCACAGAGACTCTCTAAAAGTTTAAACTCTAGCTATGAGTATCTGCATATAGAAGACCTCTTTCTTCCTCTGAAACCTGAAACCAGACTGAGTTTAAACCTGCAAAAACAGATGTGTTGTGCCAACTGATGTGAGCAGAAGCTGTAAAGCATCACTGAAACGTTTTAAGGCGATATAGTAAACTTCTTTATGACTGCTTCTGTTTTTGGTCTTTACAACGTTTTTTTGCACGGATATTAGAAAGAAAAGGTGTTAATGATGTCTGTGTGCTGTGTAGTGCTGGGCAGGTAGTCCAAGGTGAGTTTATTACTCTTTATTGGCTCCAATAACAATAAAGTTATGGTGCATTAAACCCAAACAGTGAGGTAAGTGAAGCAGCAGTCTCTACGGAACAACCCAGCTTAAGAAAACAAACACCGTTATCCTGTTCACGGGAATAGAAACACTTAAGTGATTACCGTAAAAAGCCAAACACTGATTGTTGGGAATAAAGTGAACCGGCTGGTTGGGAGGGTGGGGGTGTGAAGTATGTTTTACAGTGCAGTCTTCCTGGTAGTGGCCCAGATTTACCAGCAGAGACTATAATAAAGGGACTTTCCCTTCACTGAGGCAGACAATGTGACAAACCTGTTCTTGCATGCAGGCACTGGAGAGAATACGGCGCTCTTCCCTGAGACAGGTGGAGATGACTCTGGCCATTACAGCAGGATTGGTGGCGTATTTCAGCTACAGTGACGCAAACAGAGAACATTTCAGTTATAAAACCCCCTGAGAAAAACCAATGATTCCCTAATGATGTGATCATTTGTGTAAGTAGGCTATAAACCAACCACAGCATGATTAATACTCCCACAGTGTCTGTTTATCTGTGAAGAAGAGATGAAAAGGAAATCCCTGACAGAGCGGAAGCCTTCTAGTTCAATAACAAAGGAATGAAGTTTAACTGGACACAAAACGAGCATTCTCCGTGAACAGCATCTGAGTACATAAAGTCAAAGGTGCAGACAGATACTTGGAGCGCATCCAGGTTCGACTCTTTAAGGGCAAACAATTTAACCACAACATTTAGTTAAATATTAAAGAACAGATTTAAGCGTGTGAGCCTCATTTATAAACACGTAAAAGTTGCATAATCAAAATTGTAATGATGCAACTTGCAGCATGAGGTTAAATAAAAAAAGAAAAGAAGCAACAGTAAGACAAACCTTGTTAATCTTTAGCAAATAAACCTAACTGAGGATAATTGTCCACTAGAAACCTTAGATTTCTTAAGTAGGGATAGACTTCAGGGCCCAAATTATTATTTTTGTTTTAAATTCCATTCCATATCTATAAGTGCCACATTTATGTATTTCTCCATTCCATCTATCTACGTTCATTCACTCATTACCATTTTCTCCTTTCTTTCAAAGATGTATTTATCTCATTATTTTCTTAATACATTTCTTTTTTGCTTTTTGCGAGGCAAATCACAGAGTTATGCACTGACATTAATCATTAAAATAGGAAATTTAAAGTAAGTAAAACAGGAGAGTCAATAGAAACATATGTTGTATAAATAAATACCTACATTTATTGCTTTCCAAGTCGTTAATGGCCTTTTAATGTTTTTTGGTTTGTTTTTTTTAGATTCTGCACTTTAGTTCTTCCATAAAAGACCTACACCAGTGAAAAAATTATGAAGCTAAAAACATAAATAAATAATATATAAATAATTAAGAAACTAATTAAAAGAGGAGCCAAGTCATTACATTACACTAGCGAATCTTTTATTTCTGTTTTTATTGTATTATTCTTTAATGTTTTTGTATTTGCTAAATATTGATAAGTGGGATTATATATTTTGTTTCTGTGCCTTTAATGACATATTCTGTTTTTGTGAATTCGGTATTCTAATGATGCCTTTAATGGTATATTAATTCATTTTTTAAAAATCAACTTATTTTTAATTTTGGGAGTTTGAAGCCTCCATACATTCCTGCCAGATGCCTGTATCTTTAAATCTCTTTATTCTTAGACTATATATGGCTAATATATGCGGCAGAAGCCACAAACTTTCCGAAGCTGCACATCGGCCTCTACATACATTCAAATGCTCACCAAGAAAAGTACAAACAACTTCTTCTGGAGGAAGAGGGAAAGTTTTTGTCTCGCCTTCAGGTGTGACTAATATTTCATCACTGTCAGACGACAGACTGAGGATGCACAAACGCACACACACACCTACACGCTCAGTCTTATGACAGCAGCAGTGATGCACTGGTATCTTTTCAGAGTTTGTACCGTTCACCAAGCTGACCTACATTATTCAGCAAAAATTCACTATAAATACTTCTCCCGCTGTTGTGGGTACTTTACCAGTCAAACCCAACACTCCTGACATTTTCCCTCAGCAAGCAGCGAAGGTCAGATTAAAAATGTGCGCCTACCACTGCGAGGGGTTTCCCCTCAAAGAAAGACCCTGCGTGAACATGAATGGAATAGAGTTTCAAACATGAGCTAAAATCTCTCCTCTGTTACATGAACACATAACAACAACAACAACAAGCCACAAACACCCTCGACTATCGCACAGGAGTAGCTGCTTCCTCTAAGAAGTGTTGACACATAACACATATACATATTCACAGGAAGCAGTGGTATGAGCCTCGAGGGTTCATTCTGCAAGAGGTATCTGTCTTTCTTCCAGAATAAAAGCGAGTGCCGACCACAACCGAACTTCCTGAGGAGCTCCTCTGGCAGAATAGACATCCTCAAAGGGTTCATCGACAGAGAGAATAACTTAAATCGTTTATAGACAACATTGAAAGAAAGGAATTCAATGTGCAAAAGCTCTTTGCTGACTTCATTTGATTAAAACAGTAGCAGCAAAAACAGGAGCTGCAGCTTTCAGGCAGCACACAAACAGAAAGCTGCACATTTACAGCAATTCCCAACTCGTGAGCACGGCAATTATATATTACTTCCCTTTCACCTCAGGCACATGTACACACCACGAGGCTACTTCTCAAAACTGAGAACGCTTTAATGACAACAGTTCAGGCAGTTCATGGCTGAACGCTTTCTCTCTGTTCAGTTTGTTTGAAGTGTGTGGATAAAAGTGCACAACAATAACAAGAAGCCACGGGCGGAGCAGCACCATAACCTGCAAGTACTGAGCAAAGAATCCAACCTGACCTCTTTTCTGAGCTTTACAAACAAAGGAAGCTCATGTAGAAACACCACAAGTATCAACTTAAATGAGAGTTAAAGCTGTTTAATCTGGACTGCCATAAATAAACTGCAGCTAATTACAAACTTTGCATAATTCACACAACTCCTGAATACTTTTAAGTCTGCAAACTTCAGCTGTGCATCTAGACCTATGACCTCTTCTACAGGTTTGCAGCTTGGCTCAAGTTGAATCCATGTTCACAGTTCTGGCTTCAACAACAAAAAAACAAAATAAAAGCCTTTTCTTCAAATGTAATCACATTGCTTTATTCAAGTTAGAAATCACACTGCATGAGAAATGATTAACATGCATATACTTCCTCAAAAACATCCTGGAGCTCCACAGCCTGCGCTGAATCATGTGATTTATGTAAAACTATCAGACTGATCAGGATCATCAGATTTGCTTTAATCAGCATGACACAAACATGAGTCTGATTTTAGATGCTGTGGGGCTCTCTGCTAGCAGCTAGTATGCTCTAGGTCTGATCAGTTGTGCAGAGAGTATAGCTCTGTACACTTCACAGTTCATTCTGCGGCTCATATCAGAAGTGACATCATCAGTAAACATAAGTGACACGTTCCTGCAGCCACAAATGCCCATGCATTAACACTACCTCCACCATGTTTAACAGATGATGTGATATGCTTCAGATCAGATTTCTCTCTTTCTCCAAACTTTTGTCTTCCCTTCACTCTTGTAAGACTTGCTTTTGAGACTCTAAAAATATAACACATGTATAAAAATAGCTGCACCTCCTACACACTTAATACAAAAATGTTAAACCCCTTGAATTAAATCTAGTCTGCACTTCAGTCAGCTCTTAACTGTTTAATTTAACATATTTATTTTTCAGTAGTTTTGAATTAATATTCATTTATTTAAAAAAATATATTTTTGGCAGTTTTAATCCACTATGGATAATAGTAATATTAATATTAAATAACAAACACAAATTATAATAATGTATTAATTATTTTTGACAGCCAAATGAATATCAGCATGCATTATTAATATTTTCTTTGTTTCAGCACATTAATTCATAATTCAAGTCATTTATTTATTCTAACTTTTTGTATTTCCGTTATTTGCAATCTTCCATATAAAAATACCAGTACCTAACTAACCAGCTTTTCCTCCATATGCGATTTGAAATCCATACCTTTGTCATCTTTCTGCCATTACTGTGTGTCGAACGGTCTCATTCACTGCTGTGTAAACACGTATGTGACGCTTTAAAAGCACGTGTTGATCTTTTATCTTTCCACATGATCATGTCGTAGTAAAAACCTCACCTGTTTCTTCTGTTATATGTGTCAATAAAACTGTGTGAGTAGAGCTTCCTCTATTTACACTGCATCTGTCTGTCAAGGCTGCTTTCCAGTATGGGGCACATTAGGGTGAAAGTTGTTTTTGTCGTGTGTGGAGCACTCAGTAAGGACATCATGTGAGAAAACGAGCATGCAGCTTCTAGCCTGTCCTAGAAAACAGGAAGTCTAACAAATGTTTGTGTTACAAAGGCAGATCTGAAGTGCTGAGGTCTCGGCTGAAATTAAATGTCTGGGGGAGAGGTGGACTCACTTGCAGCTGCTGCTGAATTATTTTCATGTTGTGTCGTTGCAGAAAGTTCTGCTCCTGCGAGCGCACCCTCTCCAGCTGGGTCAGCAGGTTGGTGAAGAGCACGCCAGCCATCGACTCGTCGTTCACCGCCGTGTCCCTAAAAGTATACAGAGTGACACATTCAGGAGATTCAGAGCAACAAAACCTGTGAAGAACAAAGAAGTTGCTTTACCACCTACCACAGGCCTTCAAGCTGGCAGTATATACATGCATGTATGTGTATGTATGTATGGGTGTATCTGTATGTATGCAGGTGTATGAATAAGTTGTACATATCTTTCTTGTGTAAATGTAAATCTGTCTGTGTTATTATGTAAATACTTACTTACGCTATTGTGTATTTCACACGGAGAGATGCCAAACTGCCTTTCATTGTTCTTGTAACAATGACAATAAAGAGCTATTCTATTCTATTCTTTTTTATTCTAGTTAAACCGTTACTTAAAAAGCCATCTTTTCCACATATCACCGTCTTAGCTAATTATAGGCCAATCTCCTACCTTCCTTTTATCACTAAAATTCTTGAAAGAATAGTTGTTAAACAGCTATTAGATCATCTGCAGAAGAATAGCTTATTTGAAGAGTTTCAGTCGGGTTTCAGAACTCATCACAGTGAAAGTTACAAATGATCTTCTTATGGCCTCTGACAGTGGACTCATCTCTGTGCTTGTCCCAGATGACCTAATCTAGGCTGGACTACTGTAATTTGTTATCAGGATGTCCTAAAAACTCCCTGAAAGTTCAGTTAATCCAAAATGCTGCAGCAAGAGTACTGACAGGGACTAGAAAGAGAGAGAATATTTCTCCTATGTTGGCTTCCTGTTAAATCCAGAATCAAATCTAAAAATCTACTGCTACATAAAAGGTCTTGAATAATCAGCCCCCATCTTATCTTAATGACTTTAGAGTACCGTATCACCCCATGAGAGCCCTTCACTCTTAGACTGTGGTCAGACCGGTTGCAGCACATGGCTGCCCCTCCCTGTGCCTGGTTCTGCCAGAGTTTTCCTCCTGTTAAAAGGGAGTTTTTCCTTCCCACTGTTGCCAAAGCGCTTGCTCACAAAGGTGAGCAAGTTGTTGGTGTTTGCTCTGCATTATTGTAGGGTCTTTACCTTACAATATAAAGTGCCTTCAGGGAACTGCTGTTGTGATTTGTTACTATATAAATAAAACTGAATTGAATAGTCCCGTGCTCAAGAGTCAAAAACAAGTGTTACTTGGGAAGTTCTGACAATAGTGGAACTTTTGTCCATCCATTCATGGATAGGCTGCGCCCACCTGCGCCCACCTGCAACCACCCTGGACAGTTGCCAGTCTGTCAAAGGGCTAACACAGAGAGACAGACAGTCATTTACACTTATTAGAAATTTAGAATCACCCATTAACTCAGAGGTTCCCAAAGTGTGGGGCCCGCCCCCTAGGGGGGGCGCAGAGCCATTGCAGGGGGGCGCGGTATGAAAAGAAAAAAAAAAAAAGAAAGAGCGCTTGGACACTGTGGACAAGTTTTTGATGGGGCTCCCACACAAACGCAGAGATGAAGCATCGCCAAATATGTTTCCAAACCAACTTCCTTCCAAGCCAAAGACAGGAAAATATGGTGAAGCATGTCTTCCCTTTGGCTTCACCTGCACAAGTGCCAAGGTAGGTCTCCCCTGCAAAATTAGTTTCCCTGCGTCGGGAGCACGCGCTGGGCTCTCCAAATCACGGACAAACAGGATCCCACATTCTTGATTTTTAGTTCACAAACACTTCTTGTAATAACTAACTACTCCTGACATTTTGGACATGTTAGCTCTTTATGCAGTAAAGTTACAGTGGGATACAAATAATATCAGGCTGATCCTGCCGTAATTTGTTCCCCCTGTTCAAATCACGGACAAACAGTATCCCACAGCTGTTTTTGTTTTTGAACCCATTTTGCACAGAGAGACATTTTTTGAAAAATGTATTGATAGCAATGTTGAATATTATTACACAGGAAAAAAAACAACTACACATAAAATAATTACACCGTGACGCCTCTGCCTTTCTAAATGGAGGGACAGTAACTGCTATATGTAAGCGTGTAAAACCTGAAGATAGTCAGATTAACAGTAACAGTATTTTGTCTCTATCTGCCATTCTGCAATTCATCTCATGTAAACAATAACGTGGCGCACAGCGTGACGTGAAAAGAGGCACATACCTTTGACGTTGCTTGACGAACTCTGTATTCCTCGTCCACACGTAAACGCAAAAAAGGAGTTTTAAATAATCTCCGTTTTCGGTGAATCGCAACGCCGTTTACGTGTTGACGAAAAGCCCAAACACATAGAAACAGCTGAGTTTTCAAAAATACCCGTGTAGGTGTGGACGTAGCGTAAAAGAGTTAGTAGTATATTTTATTACTACCTGTAATTTATTGCCGTTTACTTGTATTTGCTTAACTGTTTACTAAATGTTTGAGGTGTGAAATAAACCGCAATGGAGTTTGTAAACAAAATATGGGTGTGTGAACCACTGCATTAACTTAACCCCACTAACTGTACGTCTTCGGACTGTGGTGTGGGAGGAAGTCAGAGTACCCAGACAGAACCCTCACACACCCTCACACACCCTCACACACCCTCACACGGGGCGAACATGTCATGCCCCAAACATGCCCAAGCCAGTTGATGGATTTAAACCCAGGAAAACTGCAGTTCCTTGAACGATCACTGAAGGCAGACTTCAAGAGTAAGCTTGTCTCCTTGGTTCTTCTCTTCTCATGCCGATAATGAGATGCCACAGCTCTGTACCCTTCATTCCAGTACTTAGGGTGTGAATTCCCCCTGCAGTATTCTCATGAGCAATAGATGTCACAATTCAGACAAAACTTCCACATTAGCACTGGTATTGTCTCTTCAACCTATAGGTTGAAGAGACCTATAGCAGCCTATAGCAACCTATAGCAGCAGCACAATGGACCATTTTAAAGAAATCGACAGCTGCAGGACCAGCTGACACGACACCAACATGGTGGCTTGCTACAGCAGATGTGACGTCACTTAGGCGTACAGCGCCGTTCACTAGGGGATGAATGGCGAGCATAACAGGAACCTTCTACTCCCAAGTTAAAAATAATAGACTGTATTTAAAAGATAAATGTAGCTACTATTACATCACCTATTTATTTCTGATATATCCATTTCTAGACGGAACTTAACCAAAAATAATCAGACTCCTCAATAATCTTTGAGGAGAAAAAAGGTCTTTTAAGTTTTGAAAACAACAAGAAACATGCAACTTTTCTTTGTATAAGAAAAAAGAATGAAAACTATGAAAAATTATGTCTTCAATACCAGTTCTTGGACTTTTTAAATTTTATTTTTTTCTGGAATAAAACTCAAAGGTTTGTAGCCTTATGTACATGTTTTTTAGTGAAGGAATGGAAGAGCCTTCAGGCAGGTTCTCTCAGATCTGCCTAGCACTGTTGAAAAATGTACTTTAACTCAGACCACAATCATTCCTAAATCCTGCTGAAACTGAAAACTAAAAGCATCCATTTACTCTCCCTTTAGCTAAACGCAAACACTCCGTGGGTGATAAATGATCACTGTTTTCTGACTTTGTTTGCAGCTCGTTGATAAGGAAGAAGGTGCAGCTACAGCGGGTTTTTCACTGAAAAGAGCTTCCTGTAGGAAATGAGGTCTATGACGTGAAGTTGTGGGCTGTAAAACCAAGAAGTCATGGTTTTGATCAATCAGCTTCAACTGAACAAAAGTATAAACTCAGCGATTTGAACTCAGCCTTGTCAACATGTTTTTGATGCACAGGTGATCGTTTATGTTTTACAAACTTTCACTCAGCTTCAGAAGACGTCTGGATCAAAACCTCCTGCTTTTCTGGATTTAAATTTAAACAGCCTAGACCCATTAAAAATATAGATATCTATACATTTAAAATAGTTGACAGACAATATTTCTGTCTTATTTTGCTTTAGAACTATTATATAGGATTATTTCCTTGAATTATTGCCTCTCCCATTTATTCATCCATTTTAATTTCAAGTTACTAATTTCTAAATTATTATTTTTTCATCCTTTTGCCTTGCTCCATTTTTCCCTCAAGTATTTTTCTTAAAGAATATTTATTTAGACATTTATGCTTTATTAAACAAATATAAATGCCTGACATTGTGAGTGTTTATGGAGTTGATTCGTTGCTTGTTTGCCAGCATATTAACACCAGACTCATATCCTAAATATAATAATAAGTATATATTATAATATATACTTATTATTTGGTCATCTTTGGTCTTATGTACAAGGTTGTTATAGTTGACTAAAACTAAAATAAAATGAGTAACATAAATATCTGAGTTAACTGAAATAAAATAAAAATATGCATTTCATAAAATTGGTATTTTATTGACTGAAGATGATAACTCTATGTGACTGAGTCATGGGTTTATTTTGTACTTACATTACAAAAAATAAAACTGATACTAAAACTAAACCATCCCCACCCTTTGGAAGCAAACTACAACTTAAGTTAAAGCACAAATAAAAACTCACTTATATAAACTGCTATATTAAAGAAGAAAAAACAAGACAGACATATTTGGTAAATAGTAAATAAATAGTTCACAATACTTTGATAAAAAAGAAAAACATTAATATTACATGTTGTGTACTTAATTGCATAATTATTTATTTACTAAGTCACTAATTTGTGTATTTAGTTAATGTTAATTTTGGCAGCTTCAGTCCTCCATACCATGTGGTCTTTCAGCCTATGAAGACAGCTGCCTTTTTTTGTAATACAGACTTTTTTTCCACACTTCTTTGCACATAGATTAGGACTCACCAGTCCTGAGACTCGATCCAACTGGCCAACCCCTGCCTGATGTCCATGGGGAAGTTATCGTCATACAGGTAATCCACCTGTTCCAGGAGTCTGATCTCCAGCTGTTGAATCTGCTTCCACTGGCTCATGATGCTGTGCCTTCGGACACCACGCGATGCACACACCCGTTATCACCAAAGAGTGCTCTAAAAACATGAATAACATGTTAAATATTATCTAAAATTACGGATTATTTATTGTATGTAATTATTTGATCGTTTAATGTCGCTTCTCCTCGTGTTTGTTACCTGAGATGTTTCCGCGCTGCCTTCCCGTCAGCTTTCATCTACCATGTGCACTTGTTTCCCTTGCGCTGACTTTCGTTTTTTATATGTGCCTCTCAGATCAGGAAGCGAGCTCATTTCCCCTCAGTGGCTGTTCTCAGGTACTCAGAAGGCCCCTCCTCCTCCTCCTCCTCCTGCTAACCACACACTCTGAATGATCCTAAACTTTTAGACAGGTAACAGGTGCAACTGGAAAAGTGATACTGTAAGGTTATATGAAGAAACAGACTAAGTTAGAGAAGTAGCTGAAATGAATGCATCATATTTATCTCAGCTGATTACATAAATCTTTAGATAGGTAATTAATGATCAAAAATTACTTTCAGCTAGATCACAAAGTAATGATAAACAGTCTGAATGACCAACCAAACATAATGGATAAACCATAAACTGATGAAATCAGTGACTGTAAACAAACTTTTATAAAGTAATTTTTGGAAGTTTGTTTGCACCAGTTTTGAGTTATGTATCTTAGAATTTCAAGTTAACAGATGGCAGAAAATATGAATTGATATTATTTTTTTTTTAAAATGGTGGAAACAAGCATCTATAGGCAATGACTGAATTACACTAGCTAGATTAAATTATGAGTTAAAGGTCATAAATTATTTTTGATAAAAGTATGGCTGATAAACTGCTTGCTAACAGTTTGCTAACATTAAACCATTATGTTACATTTTTAAGCTAGCAGTTAAATTGACATAATGACAAAGTATCAAATTAAATTAAATCACTAGAAATGGTGATAGGTTTTGTTAAAGTTATACCGAGGGGTTAAGCTGTCTAACACTTTGAACTGACAGTTGAAATGGTTAGCTAAACGCAATGGGTGAACCATATACTGTAGCTAACTTTATCTATATTCTTAGGCAACATTTGACATTTAAGATTATTATACCAATAATAAAATAATTTACAAACCTTTTTTTAAAAATAATAATAATAATCAAACAGTTCAAAACACAATTAATGAGCCATAAAGTGTTGAAATGTGTTTTGATTTTGATTCTGCTGCGAAGGCAACTTTTTAAATACCTTTGTTAGTAGCTAAACTAACAAACTAAGAGTAACACCATGGATTAACACCTGTTATAATAATAGCTGAGACTGTTAACTAAACACAGTACATAAGCCACAGAATGTATATGTTGAAATATATTGCTAGTTTAAATCATAAATAAAAATATGTGTACTTTGCTAAAGATACAGTTAGCAGTTGTTCCTGTTAATTTTTCCATATTATGTATTAGGCTATATTTGTCAGGGGCAAAATCTTCGTACAGTACATTCTTTAAAAAAAAAAAATCAATTAACACTTATTTTATTTTCTGTCTTTACCTTATTAAGACATTTATTTTGTCACTCTCTAGTCTACATTATTGGCTTACATACCATTTATTCACTTTTATTCACTTTTAGTCACTTACAGCTATTTATTCACCTTTCAGTCACTTTAATTTTAAAACTGTGTAGTTTTAAAACTGTATATACTGTATATTCTGTGTATTTATTATTTCACTCTTATTGCCTGTTCTTATTGTCCTTATCTTCAACGTTATGGTGCTCTGTTGTTTGTTAATTGCCCCTTGGGGATAAATAAAGTCTTCTGATTCCGATTCTGATTCTGATTATAATTTTCCAAATTCTTCCCTGATAAATAAAGTACATCTCATCCTTACCTTATAACAAAAAAAAAAGCTTACAAAACGTAGAATAACTGATTAGGATAAGACAGAACTATACAAAGGAGGTGGCACATTTAAATAGAAAAGTTAAATAAAATTCTTGCTGAATAAAAATATCAATGTAATACAATAAAGAGCAAATAAAAACTCTAACCATTAAATAAAGATTTTGTGGTATGAGACTTTCTGCATATGTAACAAAATGGCAGAGGGTGGGAAACTTTTAAATACAATTTAAACTCCTCATTATTTATTATTTATTAATTTGAAGTTATAGAAGTGTTGTGTGTATTTCTTACGGTAACCCTCCTATCCAGCAGGGGGCGCGTGTTAAACGAAGTGGTGCTAACGGCTGACCGAGTGAGGAGCAGCGCTCAGAGGTGAGAGTTCACTCCGGTAAAAACATGGTTGAACACGGGGATATCCGCGTGGTTCACTGCGGCGGCAGTAAATTAAACTTCAGGGATCCTGTGATAACCCACGACTCCAGGTGAGCGAGTGTTTTAACCTGTGGATGTTTCATATTTAGTGGAAAAGTCTCGCGCGGTTCGTGTCGTTTATGTTAGCGTCAGAGCTGAGGCTGTTAGCATTAGCTTGAGAAGCTGCTGGATGTTCCTGCTGCTGTTTACAGCATAGTATCAGCAGCTCGTCTCAGCTCTGTGACTCTGACTGAGCCACAGACCCAGACTGAGCTGTGTTCCGGTCCCTACATATTTGTTTGATGTTTGTTTCCTCATATTTGTGTCGCTGCAGGTTCCTTCTGTGCGCCTCCGGAGAGGCTGTGAAGGTGTTCAGCACCTCCACAGAGGAGTGTATCCACGAGCTGCGGGGTCACACCGGGCTGGTAACAGGTGTGCTGCTGAGACCCTCAAACCACTTACAGGTACAGTCACCTCTCCACCTAGAAAAACGACTTTTTTCAAGATGTCTTCATCCGGAAACTCGCTGATATTCATTTAATGTTAGAAAATACAGGAAGCAGCAGAATAGCTGCTGAAGCCACTTTTTCTTTATGAGTAACGTAATTATTTATTATTTATTCAGTTTAGTTCAATCCCACAGCTCTGATCAAACAAGACTCAGGTCTCTTTTTATTTGTTTACTTACTCGTTATCCTCATTACTCACTCTGTACACTGTTGGTTCAGGCCAGAAAGCAAAGTAAGTAAACTCTTGATTTTCTGTTCCTGAAACAGCCCTAACTTAAACTCTGAGTAAGTTATCATGGAAATGAAGCCTGTGAACCATTCCTGGTACCTGACTCCTCCCCTCTTGCTGCTCATACACTCACCTGCTGCTTTATTAGGTACACCTTTGGACCACCTTTTGTCTTCAGAGCTACCTTACTTCAAGGCACAGATTCAAAAAGCTGCTGGAAACATGCCTCAGAGATTTTGGTCCATGTTGACACGATAACATGCAGATGTGTCTCTTGCACATCCATGATGGAAATGTCCTGTTCCACCACATCCCAAAAGTGCTCTATTGGATTGAGAGCAGCTTACCGTGGAGGCTTTTTGAGTACATGCTCATGGAGACTCAGCACTCTTACTTTCTGCTCCATCCACGATGGCTTTCTTCTACGACTCATACACGAGCTTAATTCGGAGTTCACTGAGCTAATGATGATCAGCTTTTCTGGGTCAAGTTTGTTAAACCTCCTTTTCAGCAGCAGCCTATTTTTTCCCTCCGTTATTTTTTAATTGTTTTTATTGTCTGTACTTTTTGTTTTATTATTATTATTATTATTATTATTATTATTGTTATTGTTTTTCTTTTTAAAAAAATATGTTTCTATATAAATACAATTCATTGTTATGTCTCACACTGTGCTTGTGTTGTGCTGCAGGTTTACTCTTCATCGCTAGATGGCACTGTCAGACTTTGGGACTTCACAGATGGGATTCTTATTAAGGTTGGATGTTGAGTCTTGTTGTTTCTCTCCAGTCTTTTCTGTCACTGTGGATCATCAAACTCCAGCTGCAACACACACTTTCCTATTTTATCTCTGTTTATAAAAGTGAAATGAAGGGTTTTATTTATTATTAGGCAGCCTTCAAACAGTTAGACTGAGCTGGGCACCTGTGATCAGTCTGCGAACATGCAGATGATCCTCCTGCTCATGACAGACAGTATGTGGTCGGATAATAAAGGAAATTTGTTCTGTCTTCTGTGCTTTGACTGCATAACTGAATTTTCTTCAGCTATCAGAATTTTTTTGCATTAGTTCTGAAACATTTCCTCTGTATGTCCTTGTGGCTGAATTATTTAACTAATTATGTATATTTTTTTAAATGAACTCTCATATAAATGAATTGTTTCACCTTTAGTTAGCTACAAAACATGGAGATTCAGCAGAAAAAGGAGTAGAGGTGTTTATGATGAGGTTTGTGGGTCCAGTTTAAGAGTCCATGTTTCTCAGATGCATGACAGCTGTGCGGTCTCTTCTAGACTTGTGTCATTGGATACCCAATCTACTCCTTCTACGCCTCTGCCAAACATGAAAACGTCATCTTTATTGTTACGTCCATGCCGAGCGAAAAAAGAGCGGGTAAGTTTGACATCAGAGCGCCACTCAGACTCCGTTTGTAAAGTTTTTAGAGCTCAGTGTGAATCTGTTACGCCCCCGTCTGAGGGGTAAAGGAGCACTGCATGAAAGTATGAAGAGTCCCAAAACAAGGTTTATTAATAAAGTGTGATATTTATTTAATCACAGGCTACTGCAGGGCGCACCAAGGGGGAAAATAACAGAGTGATGCTTCTCAGGGCAAGAAGTCAAATATTAGGAAAAAAATAGCCAGGCAGATGCCTCCAGATGTGTCATACCTCTTCATGTTGAATGTTATTGCTTGTTTTGGAATAGTTTCAATGTGTAGGAGTCACCAGGTCGTCCTCGGACGAGCTTTAAGATGTGGGAAGAAGAAAGTTGTTTAGAGGTCACTGAGTGGGAATGTGTGAAAAAGGCAGATTTTTGTGTTTGCAGAGCGTTTCCAGCTGGTTGCGGTCCATCTGCCACAGAGTGGAGATCAACTGGTGGAGGCTCGAGAACTTTCTGCTGTACTCAGCGGCGTCAACCCCAACCCAGCAGCCATCGCCTTTGGCAGAGGGGTACGTATACGCCGCCACAGCTGATACCAAGAACTCATGACCTCGACTTAATCTGCCAGGAACTTTAGTTTGAAAACTGAAGTTTCTTGAGGAAACAGTATTTTAGAGGGCAATATATGAAAGAAAACTAATGCTTCTGTGCTGCATATTACTTTAGTGGATAAGCTGTTCCCAGTGAGTCCCTCGTCCTCCATTAGCTTTCAGATCCTCCGTCTTGGACTGCAGCTTGTGTTCTTTGCTTGCCCAGCACCACATGAACCAGTTCTCCCTCTGCAGGCAAGGAAATACAAATGCAGTGAGGAGTGGAGGTGGAACTGCAACTTTCAAAATAAGAGCCAGGGATTGTCCACTAGTCAGTCTCATTGTTGTCAGAGAAAATACAAATTATTAAAGGACCAGACTTTGGTGACATGAATGTGCCAAAGAAGTCTGCCTGAGGAAGCAGAAATGTTGATTCAAAGGAGCATGTGCACACTTCAGCGTGTTATAAGTCCAAAACTCTTTATCATTGTACTTCACTGTTTAGCAGACAACAGTTCAAACTTTACTTCAGACTGAAATGTTTTAAATCCAAATGTGTCTGATGCTCATCGCCCACTTTAATCTTCACAGGGAGAATTTATTGCTTCAGTGAACGACTTGCAGCTGGAGGTCTATTTCTTCAAGAAGCAGAAGTCGTACAGGTGAGAGTGAAGATGGTCACTGGAGGTGACTTATATTTTTAAAATTCAGGCTCCTATTATTTATGTCTCTTGTTCCAATGCTGAATGATTATTTTAGAGTTTTTTTTAAGGCTTCAGGCCGCTCTGAACGCTCAGTTTCACACAAGAGAAAAAGGTCCCTTATGTGGTCTTATCAGGTACTTAAGCCCCACCCACCTGGTGTTTGAGAGGTAGAGCCAATCAGGAGAAAGTACTTTAAGTGTCAGAGATTGTATATTATTTAAAAAACTTTTAGAGCTGCTGAGCTAGATGTTAATTTTAAAAAGTTATCGTGTTTTATATTTTTTTGTCATGGAGAGAAGCAGTGCTGCTGTCACAAATGACAAAGGCCATGAGTCGTGTTGGCTGATGTTCAGTAACACCAAACATCTGTCCTGGTGCTGGTTTTCAGGTTTTTCCTGAAAGAAGACAACAAGAAGGGCGGCTGGAACACATTCACATGTGTCGCCTGTCACCCGAAAGATGACTGCATCGCCACGGGACACGAAGACGGGAAGATCCGCCTGTGGTGAGGGACCTCGACAGAAACAAACGCAGTTATAACGATGATCCACATCTTAAACTTCTTAAAACTGACATTCCTGCTCATCCTTTCAGGAGAAACTTTAACCACAAGAAGGAGTACACGTACTCCACTCTGCACTGGCACCACAGCGCCGTCAGCTCGCTCTGCTTCACTCCAGAAGGTATTCATAACTGTGTTATAGTTATTAACGAGTTCCCGCGATCGTTAGGAAGTCCTTAATAGTCTGAAATTTAAATAAAAATTTAAATGGTAGTAAAATATCTTGTCTTTTTTTTTATTTTTTGTGGGTATTAAATTTGCAGAAGTTGAGTGAGCCAGTAGAATAATTTTAAAGTTGTTTGCTTAACTTTCTTTCTGCTCCTTTATTTTTTAACTTTTAACTTTTTTTTTTAACTTGGGTCAAAACAGTAGGGGTGATATATTTAGATTTTTTTTTTTTTAAATCAAATGATCGAAAGTATAATAAGAAAAGGAAAACGCATCAACTAAACTCTGAATAAGGACTTTCAAAAAGTAAAAATATTGTCAATTTCTTGAACTCATCCACGTTTGTTACAGTCGTTGCAGTTTTTACAGACCAAACCAACTTACTAACACAGCATGAACTTGCACATGTATATATATTCTTCCAAGGAACAAGAAAACAAACAGAAATCACTCCTCTGTGTGTTACGGTTTTAATTATGTATTTATTTTGTATTGTCAGGGACCAACCTGCTGAGTGGAGGTGTGGAGTCTGTGCTCATCCAGTGGAGGTACAAGCAAGAGAGCGAGCGGGACTTCCTGCCCCGCCTGGGCGCCGCCATCACTCACATCACTGTGTCACCTGATGGATCGCTATTCTGTACCTCACACAGCGACAACAGTAAGGAGTCTCAGGCTGCAGGAGTTCAATGCAAATGCACACAAATTATTATCAGTGACATTCAGTGAACTTGGTCTATTCTTTCAGATCAAGTTGTGCACTTCTCAGATTTCACCAAATTGATTTCAGAGCATTTGAGTCACTCAAATAAAACGCAGTTAAACGCGTTAGGTTCCAAACTCATTTTCTGCTTGTTTATTGAAGGTTTTGTTTCCCTTCCTTATAGAGATCACCATCATCCAGAGCTGTGTTAAAGTGTCTGCTGTCATTCAGGGCCTGGTCAAAGGTGAGTACATACTGTAAGGTGACTTTTAAGCATGATTTATGTATAAATAATAAACACATCATGTAAATGATCTGTGCAGTTCTAGGAAAACATGTAGCCTTTATTGTTAATTTCAGATGTGCTTTATTGATCCCTAAAGTACGGAAGCCAACACGTGAAAAACAAAAATAAGTGCAATATCGTAAAACAAAATAACTCTGAAAGTTTAAAAAAATATACCAAAGGAGCTCATTTAAGTAGAAAATAGGTCATGATCTGCACCATAGACTTCATTATAGAATGTAAAAGAAAGGAAGTCAGTGAGCCAGTAATTTTTTGCTTATTTTCTAAATAACATAAATTTTTAGCATCAGTAACACTGCTGAGGTGTATGTTACACTAAAAGTGATCCTAAAATGTACTTGCAACATGTTTTTGAACCTGCATAAACATGAGCACAAGTTAGAAAAGTCGTTGTTGGAATTTGCCGCAAAAAAAGAATTGTGCATAAAAAGTCACCATAGTGCTGGAAATTAAGTGAAAGAGCTCAGCGAATGACAGTTTCAGAATGATGCCTTAAGGAGCTTAAATATAAAATAAATGCAGGCGTGAAGTGGAAAAGATTTCAGCATCTGTCGGGATCAGCATGCGGTTACCACAGTAACTGCGTCACCTAACGGAGGAATCCAAACAGTGTGATTCAAACTGAAAAGGGCAGTGACGAATCGATACTACATTAGAGTCCATTTGCATAGGTGTATTCTCACACAGAGTGGAGGATTATGGGTACGCAGCCTACACAGACATCCTCCACAAAACCAGCGGCATGAATCTCAAAGTGGATGACGCTGCATGTAGGTGGAGTGGTTGGAACAGGAAAGCTGAGTTCACCATGCAGAGAAAACATGGCGCAACAGCATAACCAGTGGAGATGACAGTCAGCAACGCTGAACATAGGGTCAACACGCCACCATGCGTGAGCATCAGTATGAACACGTTATTCAATATTCACACCATAGAAACATTCCTTCACCACAACTAGTGCAATCCCAAATTTCTTCTTAACTCTCAGATTAACATCTCATCGTCTGCTGCAAAAGTCCGGAAGCGAGGCACAGACATCAGACAGTGTTCCCGCCGGTCATAAATAAGCTCAGTAAACTTGCTAATATTTCACATTTCTCACGATGATTGCTGGACCGGTCACACACTCAGCGTGGCGGACAGCAGTCAGGCGATGTGCGCATGACGTCATATGAGAAACCGCCACACTCTGAGGAAAAACCACAAGTGGATTTGAAAACCTAAGTGCAAGAAATAGAAATTTACTTTACTTCATGATAAAGATGTTAAAACAAAAGAAGAACCAAAAAAAAAACTTTTTAACAGATGCACCAAGCAGGGAAAACCATTAACAGTTATTAACTGGTAATGTGAGAGTGGAGGAAATGTAATTTAAAATTTTTTTATTTTTTTTTTTACCTTTTACATTTCTTTATGCATTCGTCACCTGCCAATAATGTCTTTTCAGAATTAATGACCTCATAAGTTTGTATCAGAAAGAAATAAAATAATGTCTGAGTGTGTGGGGTATGTATGTAATCTTCTTTAAACTTGTCTTCTTGCTCAGGCGACAGCATCAGGACAGACTTGATGATGGATCCTCGCAGCAAAGCTCTGGTGCTAAATGGGAAACCCGGACATCTGCAGTTTTACTCGCTCCAAAGAGACAAACTGCTGTACAATGTAAGCTTTCAGCAGGTCACAAACCTGAGTAGACTTGAAAGTGTGGAAACTAGGTTAACATTGTCTGTTTCTCCCACAGCTGGACATCGTGCAGCAGGAGTACATTCATGAATCGGGCCTGCAGCAGTTCGAGGTGGTCAAAGCGGCGTTTGATGCCTCCGGCTTGTGGTTGGCAACGGTGGAGGAAAGGCATCAGAAAGCTGCTGAGCTGGAGCTGAACCTGAAGCTGTGGGCTTTCGATGAACAGACGCAGAGGTACAGATGTTACAGCTGTTACAGCTGTTTGTCTGTGGGCTGCAGGGTCAGTTGAGGTTTCTCTGTAATGTGATGAAAACTGTGTAACAATAACCAACCACACCCCTGTCACGTGCAGTTTTGTGCTGAACACGACCATCTCGGCCCCCCACGACGCCCAGATTACCGCCATGTCCTTTCGCCAGACCGCCGACAGCCAGACCACCCTGCTGGTCTCCACCAGCAAAGACGGACACTTCAAAGCCTGGCAGCTCGCCGCTCCGGCCCACACAGAAGGTACAGACGGCAAGCAGTCAACCGAAAAAGCCAGCCACCTTAATTCTCATAATATTAACTGTCTAATGGAGGTTTGGAATTTTCTGGCGTCCACCTCAGATTAACAGTTCAAGATTTATTTTATTTTTATAGAAATAAAAATTATGATATAAAATTTTATATATGCTTTCATTTTATTTTGAAATAATGTCCCACCATATTTTTACAATAAAATACAACATTTTAAACATAAAAAGATACAACAGGGCAAAGACAAACGACACGTGGTAAACCACACTGCAGCAAACAACACGCAAAACTATAAAATGATTGTTTTTGAGGTTCATTGAAGTTTCTTTTTTTCTTGTAATTGTGTCCTTGATGCAAACAGACTATATACAAAGTGTAAATTGTGCTGTGGATGTCTTCCTCTAAGTTTCTTTGTAGTGTACATCATTAGGACTCGGGCCACCTTGTTGGTGCCAGGCTCTCCCTGTTTAGCTTTTCAGAACATCACGTTGAACGTGAGGTTTAAGCCAAATTAGGGTGGCTAATTTTCCCTTCACACAGTAATTCAGCTGATGTCTGTCTCCCTCTTTGTTTCCTCTGACTTGCAGATGAAGGTCCTTCCTGGTTGTGTGATTTCGTTGGAGCCTATCACGGCCTGGTGCCCGAATGCTGCAGCTTCTCGGCTGACGGCTCTCTGCTAGCCGTCGCCTTTCAGGAGGTGGTGACCGTGTGGAGCCCTGCAACCTGGGAGCTGCTGACAACCCTGTCGCAGCCGCCGGGAGCTGTCAGGTCAGGGCGTAGACAAACACACAGAATGGGTCAAAAATTAGCACCGTCATGGTGACCGGTTTAAGTCTGCAGCATTAGTTAACCTCATCAGGTCTCCTCATTCCTCTTCAAAGAGCGTAGACACACACACAGAATGGGTCAAATATCAGCATCGTCACGGTGACCGGTTTAAGTTTGCAGCGTTAGTTAACCTCATCAGGTCTCCTCATTCCTCTTCAAAGAGCGTAGACAAACACACAGAATGGGTCAAAAATCAGCACCGTCATGGTGACCGGTTTAAGTCTGCAGCATTAGTTAACCTCATCAGGTCTCCTCATTCCTCTTCAAAGAGCGTAGACACACACACAGAATGGGTCAAATATCAGCATCGTCACGGTGACCGGTTTAAGTTTGCAGCGTTAGTTAACCCCGTCAAGTTTCCTCGTTCCTTTTCAAGGTATCAAAGACTGAGCATGTATTATAATAAAACATACATGGTGACGTCTTTATTTAAATAACACCAAGAGACAAAACAAGCATAGTGTGTGTGTGTGTGTGTGTGTGTGTGTGTGTGTGTGTGTGTGTGTGTGTGTGATAATAGTTTGTTACAAGTTACCATCAAAACTTTCACTAGTAAAAAGCCAATAACAGTAATTCCCTGACACACCTGTTTACACCTATTTATCAGGTTTAACTGGTGAAGCGGTGTCTCTTCAGCTGCTGCCATCAGTCAGACAGGTGTTTCACACAGACGCGGTAAAGCTAAATTTACAACAAGCCTAAAGTTAGAGCTTTAGGCTGAAAGACCGGTTGTTGAATTTGCCAAAATCTTGCCAAAAAGTTTTCCAGATTTTTTGTGTTATTATAGATTAACCCGTTAAATAATGTGTTGTGGTATCATAGAGGGTTTAAAAAAGTATTTAGAAAAATAAACTTAAGAAATGAGAAAACCAAGTTAAAGTCCAAAAATGTTTCCTTAAATGTTAAAACTTTAAACTTCACTTGCAGTGACATCGCACTCTCTTTATTTTCCATTAATTTTAAGTTAAAAAATGTCAAACTGAATTTGTGTTGTTTAGTAACGATTCAGGGAGATCAATCACACTCCGTGTGGTGTTATCACCACACCTTAAAGATGGAAAAGTTGACAGCATCACTGACGGGGCAAATTTCACTGGCTGACCAGCTGTGGTCGCGCCCTCGGGCAACAGCAGGGGGTTTTATCCTCGTAGCCGAGAGGTTTGCTGGACGAGGATTTGTGTCATGGTGCTTTTATTTTCAGTTCAACCATCAAATGACTTTTTCTGACAGTGGTTTTAGAGATATTTGCAGACAGTGAAGTTAAGATAACAAACACAGGAAGTGTTAGCTTGGCTGTGTGCACAGTTGGGATTCTCGGTCTGCATAGTTAACCGGCTTTTCAAATGATGCGTCGGGATTTATGAGAATGTTTGTTTGTTTTTTTAAGGTGTTGATCCCAGATATATAGATATAGACATAGATATAGGTGTATAGAGGAATAGAAATAGTTAGACAAGACACAAAACCAAAACAACTCAGTCACAATTTTAAAAACTACAGAGTAAAGCTGTGTCTTCAGACGGCTTTTAAAAATGTCCGGTGTTGGAGAGGTGCTCATTTCAAAAGGCATTTCATTTGTGATCTTTTTCTCTTGGTGTTGTCTGCTGTCCCGTGGCCCCTGCATGCCGACCACTGAGACCTTTATTGGCATTTATATACAAAGATTTAATGCAATACTAGATTTTTTCTTTGTTTATTTTGGAGGAGAGTAAAAATAAATAAGGCAACATTTATTTATTATCAGTTTGCACCATGTGTGCTTGTAACCACAGTGATGACACTTAGGTCAAGGCTTCAAAATCAGGGCTTCGCAAACTAGTATGCATCAGCGCTTTGGCTGTGTCCATCTTTTATATACAGTCCAGGTAAGTAGGTAGTGTAAAGTTTTTTTGTTTTAGAATAGAATAGCCCTTTATTGTCACTATACATGTTATTCAGTGTTTACCGCTTGACAGTAAAACCTGTGCAACTCGAGCAACAGTGGACATTTAGCTAAAACGGGGGATGTGCTCCGACTAGCTCACCGCCAGCAGCTGTTGTGAACGAGTTAAGCAGGTTTTCCTGGCAGAAGTTCAGAACTTTGTTTCTTAGAGCACCGAAGGATTTTTAACCTTCTGTGCAAAAATGAGTGCTGTCGTTTCGTAACGCTGCTCAAGTCTCCAAAAATGTTGGCACGTTTCCAATCAGCTGACAAAAGAGGCCCACAGAGGTCACTGAGGACGTGAAACTACTGCTGCTGGTTTCTGTACCACTTTTTTTTAAATAATCCCCGAAAAACAGAGTCAGCTTTTAGCACGTTTGTAGGAAAAGCAAAAAGAGATGACTTGCAGTTTGTCTTAAAATGAAGGAACCAGAATGTTAAAATCACTTCACATGAATCTCAGTTTGTCTGAACTTAAAATGCGTAAAGCCTCTCTGGCCAAAAAGTCAGTCACCCTCTGACAGCTTTCTTTAAATAAGCACACAGTTTCTGTGTAATTTGAAATTCAGATGTGAAGAGACGGACAGATGTTTAGACAGCTGCCCGTTGCTACCCCTTACATAACCACCACCTATAGATGTCCAGAGCTGAGTCACCAGATCTCAGTCATTAATGTTTGCCCTCGCCTGCTGAGGGATAATTAAAATTACCACATTTTACCTCATCTGAGTCACTTTAAAAGGAAATCTTTTGTTTTTTTCTAATGAGAATGTCTGTTTGTGATTTTCTGTGCTCTTGGCTCTGAGTGGGTCTTTGCATGTTCTCATTTCAAGTTCCTAAGTGCAAAATTGGAAAGCTAATCCTGAGAAATATGTGTGGTGTGAGGAGCTGGTTGGTTGGGAATTGCACTTCAGATTGTTTAACCATGAGATAAATAAAAAGGACCTTTTTTTTTTTTTCCCCCCTCCATCAGTGATCTTTGTTTTGGGCGACTGAGCTGTTCCAAGTATCTGCTGGGAACCACCGCCAGCAATCTGCTCTGCTGCTGGAACCTCCTCACCTGCTCTTGTAAGACCTCCCCCTGTGTACAGACGTGCTCTGTGCAACTTAATAAACTATTTTTATCCCAAAAGTCTGAACAGATTCTAACATATCCTTAAAACTTAGGCTCTCAGATATGAGAGGTCTGTTGACTGGTTAAAAAAAAACTGCACATCTCCATCTGTTTTTGCCCTTCATGTCTTCCTCTGTGTCCGGTCTGGCAGTGGAGTGGAGCACTTCCATGGATGTCAGGCGGCTGCTGGTCGACCCCCTCTCCGAGAACATGGCTGCCTTTTGCTATCAGAGCGGATCCACTGACCGTAAGCTTCAGACCGTCCATGTTAAAACTGCACAAAAGGCATCTGAGAACTCTGATCTGATTGGCTTATAGTGGTGCTGTAACCTTAAGATTGGACTCAACAACGAAATCCAGTTTAATTTGACTCAAATAAAAAGGCCACTCTGGTTTCTCAGAATCAGAATTACCTTTAATGCAGAGTTTGGACACAAATGAGGAATTTGTCTTTGAGTCGCTGTTCAAAAAACAGTCATACAGATTGTAATATATGGTATTTACAGTATATATATATATATATGTTGTCTGCATCTCCCTCACAACATACAGACAGACACACACACACAAAATTAGAATACATACTAGCTACCTGCAGATGTTAGCATAGAAATTAGGAAATCTCGCAGAAAAGAACCAAACTGTGTTTACTTACAGCAGCAAGTCGATATGGAGGACCGAAAATGCCAAAATAAAAATAAAATTGTAGTAGTACTTAGTTTTCAATAATCCCACCAATTTAAAAAAAAACAAAAAAACAAAAATCAGATAAGTTTGGCTTCATGAGTAAATTATTCTGCCACGAAATTCATCAAGAATTGATATTAAAAACTAAATATGTTTAAGTATGTAAAATGTAACTTAAACATATATTAAACTGAGGGTTTTATTTCATTTTAAATTAATCCCTGATTCATTTTTACTAATTTATTTGGAATTTCATTAATTTAATTATGTATTTATTCAGCAATTAACATGAGAATCTTAATTAGCAAGGTAATAATTAGCTGTATTTATACAGTCTTAAATAAATGCACAGGCAAAATAAAATTTTAGCCCAAATTTAATAAATAAAAGGACTAAATGTAATTTTTGTTATTTTTGATGTATTTAATGACAGGTTAATACATAAACTTAATTGGTAACTCATCCAATAATGTGGAAGATAAAGGTGCTGTCCACACAAAATTTCTTTTGTGACTCTTTGAATCGTTTTATATCGCTGTTTCTCTCTTTCCTGCTTTCAGTGTTTGTGTTCAAGCCCAGCGAGCCTCGGCCGCTGTTTTCCCGTAAGGCTGTGTGCTCGGGGAAGGTGACTCAGGCCGTCTTTGCTCCCAGGGAGGAGATGCTGGAGAGCTGCGAGGAGAGCAGCCAGTGGCTGAACCGCTCTCAGCTTTACTTCCTCACTCAGCAGATGGTAAACAACATTTCAAGTTCTGCTGAACAAAAAAAAAACAAAAAACAGAACGAGAAGTCCACTTTAATGCTGCTTACCGTATGTGCCGGGTTGGCCTTTTTTTTTTTTTTTTTTTTTTTTTTTAATTGGCAGGGAGAGTCAGTTTAAATCATAAACACTGCTTTTTATTGCTATAATATAAAATGCAAGTATATTTAAAGAACTCTGTTGGATTTGAGTCTAAAAGAAAGACTTGTGAGAGTTTTGAGTGCTCTAAAGCGAGCGCTGCACCTACAGGTTGTTTGGCGCCTTGCTTTGTTGCTGATTATAAGGTCACTCAGGTCACTAAAGGCATGGCGTGTCTTGCAGGAATGTCATAGCTCAGCTCATTTAGAGCCCCCAACCCCCCGAGGCCTGAAGAGTTTCTCTTCTAATTTTAGGACAAAAGATGAGACCTTTACATACGTGACATTCCTACACTTCCATCTGACTGAAGGTACAGGGGCAGTTGTAGATGTGAAAAATTCAGCTTTACAGTCATTTGCTTTAGAGGTGCTTCCAGTATTCCCAAGGGGGAATAATGAGTGTGGCAGGCACAGGTGTTTGTTTGAAAGTTTAAGAAGAAAAATGGCTCCAGAATGAGTTCCAGGTTTACCATCCAGAGTTGGTGTCTGCTCAAACAGCATTTTTTTTTTTGTTTTTTTTTCCACTTCCAAACTGACTGACAGTCTGTAATGTATCTGTGTAAAATCTTCGTCCCTGCAGGACTGAACCTGAACTCGTTTCCACAGCTCCGAGGATCACTCTGGACTTTGTGGAGAGATAAGATACTGGCCGTTTATCCCTCCCGGGTTGCAGATGACCTCGTAACTGATAGTTTTTGTAAACATCCTTATCTAAACTCAACTTGTCTGCAGTGAAGAATTAGTTTATGCAGTCAAGCCAAAGGAATATTATTTGATAAATAGTTTATGAAATGCTTTTATCGTGATAGAAATAAGTACGTTATGCTGACTGTGGACTCTTCCCTGCAGGATCTCATGACATTCACCACCAAGGCCGAGGAGGACAGGCTGCTGGCATCCAGCAAACAGGTGAGCTCCTCCCATTGGTTTTGCACCAGACATTTGGACTTTTATTTAACCTCGAAACACATTTTCCACACACTTTGATCTGATTGTTTTTATGTTCAGAGCTTGTGTGAATTAAGGGTCAGTGCAACCACAATAATAGACATGCTGTTCAGAACTTCCTGTTCCATGTACTGGGTGGTGTTTATAAAACGGCAGCGGGCTGGAAAGGTACTGCAGAGGGTGTGAGAAGCTTTTTACAGTAAATACATTATTTAGCTAAAGTTTACCTGAAATATTTGCTTATAAAACAAGAAACTGAACCATGGTGCAAAATTAATCAGAGTTATTCTTAATTTTCTGTGGGAGAAAAGATCAGAAGAATCAGTGAAAACACAGAGAAGGAAATACTTCGTCTTCAGCCTGTGTGCAGCTGGGTTTAAATGCTTGGTTGGGGCACAAAGGAAGATCTTGAGATTCTGAAATGAGCCGTGGAAGTCTGAAAATTAGGAATGGTTGTTTTGCAGTTTGCCACGCACACATTTTACTTTGGTGGGCCGCCCAAGTTTTTCTGGGGCTAATTTTAGCATTTATTTTTTAAGTAGACACTAGAGAAGAGAGGTCTGACCTCTCGCTGTTGAAAGTTCAGTTGCCCTTACTGTCTCCTGTTTTAAACACCAGCGATGACAGCCCTCCTGTTGCTCTGAGGAACTCCTGCGAGCTGGAGAACCTCGAAGGTGGAGGACTCCGTAGGATTAAACAATACTAGATCTAATGCCCACTAGTGTGTCCATTAGATCTAAATCTGTGGGAAACTGCTAATAAAGAGGCCCGTGCAGTCTCTCCATTGCTCTCCATGGTTTACCTCGGGGTGACCAGATCCCAACAAACCACATGCGGGACAGAGGTCGTGTTTGTGTGGGGTATGTTAGTAAGACGTGAAGTATGTGTTTGGTTTGAATATGACTGTTACAACTCCCTCGCTCAGTAAATATTGTAAGAGGAAGCCAAAGTTCAGTCTTGTGTCTTCTTACTCATGTTTTCTCATTTCATCCCAATAAGCTGTAAAAGTTGTTGAGGAGGACAGAAGGTGAAAATGCTGAGTAGTTCCACATAAAGCAGGACAACTGGCCTCACAAAGCCTAAACGTGATGGAGATTAACCCTAATCTGGCCACCGGCCACCTGGTGGGGGTTAAATTACCCAGGATGCTGCATACTGGGCATGTTTAGTGTTTTTGAGCTGTAGATTAGACCAGAGTTGATACCTGAGAGCGAACAGTGAAGCATAGCATATCAAAGCTAATAAAAGTCAAACTGTGAGCTGGACTGAGGCTTTTGTTCCATTTGTTTTCTTCTGGAAGGAACCCGGAGGGTGAAAGCGGTCCATTGTTCTTATCTGAAGTTACAAAACCCTCCAATGAACGAGCCATCTGTTGATCCAGCTCCTTTCCCAGCCTCAGATCTGAGAAATACTGCTCTTGTCTCCGTTTCCCGTTAATAAGACATGTTTCTTGTTTTCTCCTCTGAAGCTTGTGATTGACGACACCGTAGCCATGACGCCTTTCTATCTGTTGTTGGGGAAACACAGACAGCAGCAACAGGAGCATCGGGACTCCGACAGCAGCCTGTGGGCAGAGAGAACGGCGCTGCCACAGACCTCTGCCTCCATCAAAGAGGTTGGTTGTTTGTCCCTCCAGGGATCCTGTCCCCTTTGTGCTGTATGTATGTACGATGGCGTTTTACGACTTCAGTGTTGTTGTTGTTCTTTTTCCCCTTTTTTTCCAGCTCCTGCAGACTCCGGCTCACGTCCTGCCCTCCACCTCATACCTGTGCTCCATGTTTGTTCAGTCTCTGCTCATCTCCGTCTCAGACGTCAGGTCAGTAATCTAGCTGTTCTTGGATAATTGTTACAACCGCTGCAGTTGTTTGTTTCCTACTGAGCGTATACACAAGGTGTGATCAGACCTAAAAAAAAGTCAGAATCCATAACTGGTTTAAATTTGTCCGATTTTTCGCTCAAGATCATCTTCCCAGGTATCTGCAGACAGCTTCTGGTGTGGCTGCTATTTGTAGATCTCTCAGTGAAACAGAAAACACAAAAAATGCATTCAGCAAGCAGGGAAAAGGTTTTAAAAATGATCCACACATCAGTTTAAAATAAATCAACATCAGACTTAAGTGCAGCACCCAGACTGGAATATGAAGAAATGATGTAAAAGTGTAAATATTTATAAGAAAGATTCATAATGAAAACCTCTGAGAAAAAAATGAAAAATTTTTCCTGGAGAAACTTTAAAATGAGATGCCAGGGCTCGGTCTTAAAAGGCGAGAGACTCTGGGCAATATTGGCATTAAGAAAAGATGATCTCAAATAAAAGACTATTCAAATTAAAGTTTTAGATTTTTAGACTCTTTTAAGCCTCGTTTGGTCTGATAATCTCAGTGTGGATTAAGAAAATATGATTGAAACTGAGGTTTCACATGATTCAGCAGCACATGTGAAACTGAGGTCTGTTTATCTCTAAAAATATGCAGAGTCACATTGGTGTTGATAATTTTTTGGGGGGGATTTGGGTGTTCTCGTGGCTTCAGGGAGGAAAAGGCACATGCAGAAGAGGAAATGGAGAGCGAGAAAGAGGAAGAGGATTCTGAGGAGGAAATGGAATCTAGCAGGTCCAAACCGGAGCTGGTGGCGGCGGCGACAGAGTCGGACGCCCCCGCTCTGACGAAGGCTCAGGCCAGAGAACTTAGGAGGGTGAGGAAGCTGGATCACAGCTGGCTCGCAGGCCTCCTGGACTCCTAACCAGAGCCTGTACGAGGTTTCCACCAGCAGCTCGGACGTTTTCTGTTTTATACCATAAAGTCAAAGTGGGCTTCTTCCACTTTGTCTCCCTGACTGGAAACAAATCTCTGTGCAAACACAAAGCACATATTTGATTACACAATCCTCAAGTCATTATTGGACAAGTTTATGACATCCAAACAATAGAACCCCTCCCAGCCTTTCCTCCGCTGTTGTACAGCGAGCGCGAGTTTCCACCAGTTTTCTTGCCAAAACTCTGGACTGAATTTTTGGTCTGGATTCTTTTCAATCCTTATTTGTTTTGTGGGTTTGTCTTATTCTTTTTTTTCTTTTTTGGAAAATAAATATTTTTACCAAACCAGAGTTCTGTTGCTTTTAGGTTTTTTCACTGAAGCATAAAAATATTTCCTCTTATCTGTTTTCTCAGCATGTTTTCATGTATACAAAAAGCTGCAGTATCTGCTGTTTTTGAGAAATGTGACATTTCCACTGTTGATGTTCCAGCTGCAGAGAAGCATCCCCGCCATGCTCAGCATGGTGGTTTCACAACTTAAGTACTCCATAAGTGACACTGCGAATAGGTGTTGAGTTGATCTGATTCTCCTGAACTTATGAAGCGACGAGGCACCAAAAAAGCACAGGGTTTTGACCCACGTTTGTGTGCTTCAAAGACCTGCAACTATGAAAATATTAACAGTATGAAAGGAACGTTTTGCTCTATTAGAAATATTCTGAAGTTGCTGAGAATCCCAGGTTCTCTTTAACCATCCAAACGTCGCTGCTGTTTTAGTTTTTGCTCTCCGTTTACGTCCAAAGCAGAGCTGTACATTTTTTACTTCAAGTGTTTTAGATAACATGGTTTATCGTCTTCATTATCAAACACACTAATCCAGATGGATCATTTCATCAGGAAGTAGGAATTTTCTTTTTCTTTTCCTTTTTTTTTTTTTTTTTTTTTTAAACTCCATTTTAATTTGGAAAACACTTTCTAGGGAATCTGGAAATTGTAGCTACAGTAAATAACCTTGGCTAAACTCCTCAAGTAAATGATATGTGGGGGGGGGGTTGTTTTTTAATATAGTTTCCAAGTTTCCATGACTTTCAGTGTCTTCAGAGTTCAATCTGTTTTCCATTATCAGTATAATGAAGGGTAAAGGTCATATATGTAACTTCGGTTGTATATGCTTGTGAACCACATTCAGTTCTGCTTTCACAAAGGGTCACGAGTTATGATTTTAACAATGTAAAGATTGAATAGCTGATGCATGGGCGCTGCTGTTCTTGATCAGTACCCTTTTTTTTTTTTTTTTTTTTTTTTAAATTTATTTTTTTGTGACCTCCAACCAAATGTCTCATTACTGCTGCTATAAGGTTTGTTCACGCTCTCCTGTTCTACACAGTCCTGAAGTCCTGAGTAAGCTGATCTCAGGCAGAGCTGATGGTGTTTTTTTTCGCAGGATTGGGGATGACGGTGCAGTTTCACATCAGCATCTTTCAGTTCCTTTCCAGATCAGGTGCTCTGACTGCTGAAAAATCATCTGTTGTTTCCTTTCACCATCTCTGCGTTTGACAGGTCACAGTTTCAGCACCACTCCCTTTCACAGTAACTGATCAAACCAGGTCATTCTCATCTAGTCGTAAGCTTTATCTCTCACCTTTATTGACTCAATATAATTGAGGGATTGTAAAGCTGAGTTGGTATCTATAAAAACACTTAGGCCGCTGTGACCGTGTCATTATAAATTTGACCTAAACTCAAGCTGGAATTCAGTGTAATATAAATACTTTTACAGTATAAACCCAATCCAGAAGATTCTATGAACGCTGTGCAAAATATAAATGAAATATAATTTAAAAATAGAATGAAATGATTTGCATCTCCTAAATCTACTGGAGTGATTCACAATATAATACAGAAAGAATTATACAAATCTAAACTCGTAAAATGTACTATTTTAATAAAAATATGAGCTCATTTATTTTGTAGTACTGGAGAATCTTATAAAGTGCCATGAGGCAAAAATTATGATTCATAAATAAAATTTCCTGGAATAGTTCCTGTGCAGGTATAGTGACCATTAGGAGGAAATCACTGGACATTACCTAGAATCAAAGTATGACTTGTTGTTTTCCTAAGCTTAAAAAATATTGTTGTTTTTGTTTTAGCTTAACAGAATTTTTAAATGTTTTAGGAAATAAGATTTTCTTGCAGAGAGTTATACAAGATACTTGATTGTGATGGACTGAGCAGCGAAGGAACCCCCGGCACATTTTAAAGTTAAAAAAAAAAAGGTTTTTTATTTAACTCAAAAACAAACTTAATTAAATTGTAGAGAAAATATAAATCTTGGGCCCATAAAAGAAGTCAAAATAACAGAACTCTACTCAAAGTTAACGACAAACAACACTGGTAACTCAAACAAACTGACCTACCTAACGAGGCAAAGGGGAAACTTAAATAGGGGCTGATCAGCCCACAAAAAGGGGTAAAACACACAAAACCTAACTGAAACTAACATAACGAACTCCAATCCCCCCCCCATGATCCCGAGATATGGAATGAGCCAATTTGCAGTTTTCCATCTAGGCTTGCTCCGCCCCTTTTCCACCTCTTGGCTCCTCAATCAAGGGACTGGAGCAGCTGCAACTAAGGTAACTCAGAAAACAAAGAGATTAAATCATACATAACAGTGTAAACTAAAATGTGCGTACTTATTTTAGAATACAGTGTTATGTGAGTATGTGAATTAATTATAAACCAAAACCAGTTATTTATTATCCTGTAAATTAATTCCTATATTTAAAGACGGACAAATGTGAATGCAGTGTTATGTATAAGCCTCTACACTGATATTACCACTGTGTGGCTGTAACTGCAGCCATCACATTGATATTATTCTGATGGCTGTTTGCTAATCTCAAAGCTATCAATAGTTAGCATAACAACAAAAAAAGTTTAGGTGGGAAAATTTTCCTGCCAAACTTCGAGCAGAGGCTCAGTGATACTTAGAGAAAAATGATTTTCTTTTCATCCCATGAACATGAGAGACTTTGTATCACTTTCATGTCTGTTTGCTAATTACATGTAGTAGGCATAGCAACTGCCGTCAGCTTTCCCGCCATAAAACAAAATAGCTTTCTGGTGGGAAAACTTGCTCTGATCTCTCTGCCAGTTACACAAGTATCCACATTTGGAATGCTAACTGCTGACAGCTGTAAAGCAAAATATTTTCATAGCAAGAAATTTCCTGGAATTTTTCTTGTACAGGTAGTGATTATTAAAAGGAAGTGATAGCATTACCTAGAATCAAATCATATAATCTAACCAAATCTAACCGTTGATGAATCCAGGTGATAAAGGAAGAAAGGCTAGTTTAATATTTGACAGATTTTGTTTTTGTATTTAAAAAAACAAACAAACAAAAAACAAGTAAAATATACGCTTAAAATTATTTGAAACCTATTCCGTTACGTTGTGTACCAGCTGAAAATAAGGCTGTAAGTGTAATAAAGGTGTTCAGTGTATGGGTGGGTATAGAGTTAAACACCTGATTACTGACTTGTAAAATTGAGCAATGTGAACCTCTAACACTTGCCTTTTCTTATCAGCTGTAGGATCAGGCACTGATGATTTATTTGCAGATATAAAAGGTTTTTTTCTTTTCTAAAAACGTTCTTAAAATAGGTGAACACAGGGTTTTAATAAAACACACCTGTGTTCACCTATTTTAAGAAAGTTGTTTTAACCTCCTAGGACCTGGCGTCCACATATGTGGACATCACATTTTGGGTTATTTAGACCAAAATACTCAATTTTACTCTACAAGCACCTGATATCCACTTACGAGGACATTATACTGCTACTGTTCTCTCGAAATTTTAAACGAATATCCTTATATGTAGCTCTCATTTTTCTTAGAAACAAAAATTAGGTAAAAAAAAAAAAATCTGGTAATTCTTTGTTTTTACATTCATCGGGTCCCAATATGCCCAAATATCAAAGAGAAATTAAAAATGCATGGCGTGGAAGAGTTCGGGTCTTAGGAGGTTAAGGCATTTTCAAGGAGATAATATTTATGCTGTGCACACTTATCTGGAGACCCAGTTCTTGTCTGTAGACATTGGACTTTCACTAAGTTCAGAGGCCGGTTCTCTCCCCTAATTGTACAGTGATTAACTATAATGGTATCGCTTTACTGCTGCAGTGTAAACCCCAATAGTATAAATAGTGAATATATGAAAGTAGGGCTGCCACAAACGATTATTTTGATAGTCGACTAGTCACCGATTATTTTTGCGATTAGTCGACTAATCAGATCATGCATCCATTGAACGTAAAACGTACAGCTTATTGCACCAGCATGCATCTGCTCTTATATAACTATCATTAGCTTACAACTTTAAGTGTTTAAGGTATGTGCTAACTAAAAATGAAGACAAGATGATAGTTTATTAAATTAAAATGAAATTTGCAGATTGTTTTGGTGGAGTTTAATAAACGCAGCCGTCTGCTCCTTGCTATCTAAAATATAACAGGACACCGGAGTATATTCTGGAGCATCTCACACTTCTGATAATCAGGTGTCTGCTTGACGTTTATTCAGCTGTGTAAAAACTATAACTTTCAGCCAAACCGATTTACTCATGAACAAATAAAATACTGAAAAAAGCCAAACAATAACATTTTTAAGTTATCTAAGTGGCTTATATATCATGTTTAACCTGAGTAGCGAAAGATTTGCCTGGAGTCCGGTGTTCTCACCGGCTCTAGTGAGCCTTGCCCCCGGCTAGCTATGGAGCTAGTGGGTAACAGACGTCTCCGAAAACGTCGGAGCGCTTTTGCAAATATGTGGTGTCTTGATAAACTGAGCAGATATTTGAAGTTTACACAGTTACATTCTCGCCTGAAAATATGTTAAACGTTTATTTTGTGACCCAGAAAGAATAATAACAGTAACATTAAAACTAACTAGCTGCCGCCATTGTTGGAAACTGAGCTGAGCTGCGCTATAAATTCTGGGACAGTTTCTTCTTCTTCGGGGTTTAACGGCAGCTGGCATCCTTGTACATGCAGTGCTGCCATCTTCTGTTTCAGTCCGTTATTACACTCTTAAATCCTACTACTTATTCCTGCATCTTTTGGGATCTTACAAAGCTTCAAACGACGCGTCGACTATTAAATTAGTCGTCGACGATTTTGATAGTCGACGTAATCGTGACTAGTCGACTAATCGTGGCAGCCCTACATGAAAGTAATCTGACAGCAAAAAACAAACAAACAAACAAACAGGTTCTTGTATCACAATGTAGGGTGGTTCTCAACTCAGTGAATGCCTTGTCAGCTGGGCTCCTGCACTAACATCACTCCTTATGTTCAAATCTACTATTATAAACCCATGTTAAACTGACAATGGCAGTTACAGCTCTGCACAATTCCAGAAAATCTGCTCTCATCTCATCATCATCAAAAGCACAGGTTGTCAGTGGTGGACCTGCCAGTTCTGCTATGATATGGCAAATGCCAATCAGGCTGCACGGTGCCGAGCAGCAAGGACAGGACCCACTACAGAATGCTGAGTCATGAGGCCACCCTCATTAAAGTCAAAGCTCGTTAATGTGCCTGAGCCTCAAATGCTCATTTGTTGCTCACGTTGTGCAAATCCAGCTCACTCTTTTGTGTTAAAGTTCAGGTCACCTGGCTCAGTTTAACACCGGCTGCCTGGAGAAAAAGGAAATTAGCGGCTAACTCTGCTGTGGTATGTGACCTCACAGAGCGGCAGCCAAGGCCAAGACTGGCGCACACACACACACAAACACGACTTTACAGAGAAATGATTGTAAAGGTTTTCTTTATTTAAGACACCTCATGCACTACAACCAGTACAAACCTCCTGATATTCAGTGGAGTGTGATTATTACACGAAAAGGATTTCTTAATGATTTCACACTTTTATTCTATCAAACTACAATAACACTGATATATAGAGTTTTATTTATATGTATATGTTTGTAGAAAGAGATGAAAGCAATAAAATACAGATGTGCTCAAATGAAAAGGAACTACAGCTTACAGAAAAAAGAATCACAAAGTGTTGACACTAGATATATAAAAATGTAAAAAAAAGGTTTCAAACAGCACAACAACAGTATACACTCTGATTTTCTTTCTGTTTTCCAATTAAGTTTGTATCGACTCACAGCTAAATATATTTACATTAGAAAATATAGCATTTATGACCATGTGGGATATTCCTGAATCAGCAGACCTGTTCTGAGAGCTGCTTTTGTTCCCGTGCGCAGACTGAATGTGAAGCAGGTGGAACATGAAAATAAAGCTCCTCCATCCTGTTTCACGGGCCCTACAAAATGGCCCTCTGTTCTCCTACACCTGGTGCGGTTAACTCGCCTTCCAACCCAAACACGTCTACCCTCCGTGGCTGGAATCGTGGTTAACTTTTTCATCTGCGAGCACCGGCCAGTCTGGGGAGGCTAGTTTCCATTAAGGCGTGTGAAATTTTGGAGGTTCAGAGGTGGAACGGATACAGGTAAAAATGCAAGGTAAGCAGAAAACATGTTATTCCATTTACAACTGAAGGGTTGACTCTACGGGGAACAAAATAGACCTTTGGGGTTTTCAATGCTACGCTCTTTATATAGATATTGCTGTATTATAGTGATTCTGTAAAGGCCTGGAAACATTCATTTCAAAATTAAACTTTTCAATCTGTTTAATCACCTCATGGGAAAAACGGCACGCAGAATCGCCAAAAAACCCTAAATAGGTACGTTTTCAACCCTGGCTGGGTAAAGATTGAGGGTTTTATTGCCATAAAGTGATTTCAGATAAGAGCTGCTGACTCAGATCCCTGAGTAGCTTTTTGAGGAAACGTGGGAGCGCCTGAGGTAAACCGAGGCTGTTTTTCACAGGAACTCGGGTAGGTTTTTTCTTTTCCTCATGACCATGTGGTAGTAGTGCTGGGTGTTGCAATATGTGCCGTAGTACCCTCCCGCCAAACAACGACATCTGAAGAGAGAATGCATTACTGTGCATGGTGCGGAGGGTTTCGGGTGAAGTCGGGACTTCAGATTTGTGCAAAATCATATTGAACTAATGCCTGATCACGCATTAGGTGTAAAGACAGAAGTCAATCACGTAAAGTGCCTGAGTTAGAGACAATCACGACTGGGAAAAAAAAAATCACTCCAGAGAACTCAAAAGACTAAGATGTTCATATGATGCCACACTAGAGCCGTTCAAGGTTTAAAAAAAAAAAAAAAAAAAAACTTGTGGAGGTAAGGGTGGTATTCTGAGGAAAAAAATGAAATAAAATAAATATAAAAAAAAAAAAATTGGAAAGAAACTTGGATATATCTTCTTTTTATTAAAGTTGTAAATCTATACAACACTGTATATCTTAATATTCTGTAAGAGTTTTAATTTCTCATTAATTTTAGCTCAAAACATAATCAGAATCGACTTCTTTCAGATAACTAAACACATTTATGAGTCCAATTTTAATCTTCATAAATGTATGACAAAATTCTCAAAGAAAATATTTCTCTAGTACACTGTACTAATAAATTTATTTTTATTTTAGAGAATAAAGTATTTTTTCTTTAATGTCAAAATATCTACGGTGTTTTGTTTCTGATAAATTTGCAATTTTAAGAGTTTCTTAAAATTTAAAATGTAAATTTTAAAGACTTAAGAGGTAGTTTTGTAATTTCAAAGAATACCTAAATTTCTTAGACTAATTTATTACTTAATCTCAGGAAATCTTGACTTTTCTTCTGCATTTGTGATTATGCAGAAGATTATTATGCAGTTGTAATTTTTTTTTCCACATATATCTTTTTTTTTTTTTTTTTAGACAACTTTCTCAAAAATTTTGTTTCCCCTAAATTTACAACTTTACGTTATAATAATATTGAGGGTTTTTTTTCTCTCTTTTCCTCATAAATGATGTCTGTTTTCTTTTTGTTTTAGTGTGATTTCACAGCTTTTTAATCTTGGAGTTTTTTTCCACAGAAATTCACCCCACTTCCTCCTTCTTCTCAAGTTTGTTTGGTTTTTTCCTAGAACGGCCCTAACACGTCTTCATATAATTGTAAACTACCAGAAAAAAAAGATTAGATACAATCTCCAAGTGGGTTCAGATACAGTAAGATTTTCACTGGATGCAAAATATTGTGTATATTTGGAATGCTTAGACAGCCAAAACTGGTTTCCCTCACTTCCTTTTAAGCCATGTATGGACTTTAACTTTGGTAACTGCGAGCTATTGATAAGGGTGCATAGGATGTTTGTGTTTCATATGGCACAACTGCAAGCACACAACACAATACTGATGATGCAGTCATTACAAAAACCACCGCCTGCATTTCCTGAATAAACACAGCTAAATGCTCAACACCACACATTAAAGAGACTAGATCCCAGTTTTCTGTTTGGTTAAATAAAAAGTATCCACAACCTGCTCATCACACACACATATATATGTAAGCCAGCACAATAGAAAGAAGTCTATGAGAGAACAGTGAGCGGATGCAGCGACAGCACCAACGAACCCAAACTGAGAGGCAACCCGAGTGGCGTCCTGATCGTCAGGTTCCTCTATAAGATTTCTATCTCATTCTGCCCTTTTTATGCTGAAGCACCTTTTAGAAATCTTTACAGCTACATGCGGGCTGTTAGGTGGAGAGGATTTTACAGTGCACTGTCCATGATTTCTCCAACAGCACCCAGAAGCAATGGACCCCTGTTGGACAGCGCATGCATGTGTTAAGGAGCATGGATCCATAGGTGTAAGGCTGAGGCGCTCATCTGACTCCCAGACTGAAAACACTACAGAAACCCCTGCATTATCTAAAGTTTCAGTACTTTCTAACATTTTCTACTCTTCTGCTACTGCTAATGGTTAATGGCTACCAACAGCATGTTGTCTACGCTTTACGTTAGCATTCTGCCAGCTACAAGCTAAGATGTTAGTGAGATAAATAAGATGCAGGGCTAGTGTAAGGTTTGAGATGTATGTACCCAGGACAGAGTCTCTTTAATGGGATTAGACGGTGGTAGGAAGTGAAGGATTGTCAACCGCCTCCACCTTCTGCTCCGGCGAGCAGCAGAGGAAGAGGCGGCTGCCCAGGCTCCTGAAGGCAAACCGAAAGTACATCATATGGCCCATGGCCACAAAGGAGACGGAGATGATGACCAGAAGGCCAAAGGCCTCTGGGTTCGGGGCCAGAATCACCATGATGAAGTGCAGAAGGTCTAAGAGGTAATTCATGGAATTCTGGACGCCGTTGATCACACCTCGCTCTGACTCAATCACATTCTCCTGGATGAGCTGGGTCACTGTCAGGTCAAAGGACCACAGACCTGCAGGGCAGAGGCAGAGATCAACAGTCAGCTCTAATAATCTTTTTATATCCATAATAAAACAGCTTCAGTACTCAACAGTAGCTCTACTAGGAATAATGAGGCAATATTACTGGCATCAAAGGTTGCAGATACTGCAGAGGTCCTGTGGGACATTCTTACAAGTTATATAAAAGTCCAACATGTCAAGCTGCTTGAGTCACCTGTCTGGAAGTGATAATTTCTAAAATTTGCTATCTGGTCAGAGGAAATGAACATGCCAATAAAGCATGAGCAGGAGTTCCTAAACACTCCAATTTCCTAACGAATAAAATAAACACACCTAAGAAAATGGACATCAGCACTTTGGAGTGCGTGGACCTTTTTTATTACCAGTGTTATGACTATAATGTGCAGTGAGACCTTCCCTGGAGTCCACTTAATAACCGCCTCTGGTCATACACTGATCATCTCCAGCAGGTGTTTTTATAGAAATTTTGTTGGCAAGAACTATCAAACAACAGTATGACCGACCCTGTTGTTGCATGACTTGAAATACAATAGTGTAGCATAAAAGTACAGTTGAAATAAGAGAGATATGCAAGTCAAAACTAACAATGTTTTTTTAAGTCTTTAAAATTCTCCAACTGTCCACTGACTGCTGATTTCAGATGTATTCTATCCATCTGGACTTGGCCACTAATAGCTGGCGTACTAATCCATTTTGGTAAATCTCTGCACCGCATCCAGTAAAAGTATTCCCAGATTGGGGAAAAAAAAAAAAAAAAACTACTTCACTCACCAACTCTAGCAGCAATTACGCCAGCAAACAGCAGACTAACAGACATGTAGGACTGCATAGGTGGCAGCTCTTGGGTTGGTGCGGCAGTAGTAGGCGTAGTGATGTTTCCACCGGTCAGGCTGTGGACAGCTTCAGGCAGGGTCTTCTCTCCAATCAGATGGGTGTAGAGGTCCTGGAAGGGTGAGACGCTGAGGTCGAAGGGACTTCCAGGAGCGAAGACTGAGATGACACACAGTATGAGGCAGGAGAGCTGGGCCATGCCGGAGATGAAGCCAGTGCGGATCAGGCCACACTTCTTGCGAACCCAAGTGAAGGCGACGGTGCCACAGATGCCTGAGATGGCCGAGGCTCCCATCAGCAGACTGAGCACCGAGCCATTGAGGCCCTGTGTGTAGGCGTAGCCTGTGGTGATGCAGTCAAAGCCCAGCACCGTCATGTAGAGAAAGGCCAGGGACATGCCGGCGAAGAAGATGTTCTGGTTGTAGTAGGCCACCCAGCCGGCCTTGAAGGTGCGCACGGGTTCAGCCATCTGGTAGCAACAGCTGCGCTGTTTGGGAGAGTCAGACTTGGCAACAACGGAGGTTTCGTTCATAAGTGGCTGAGACGACTCCTCAGGACTCTGGCCATTCTCCAAATCTGTCAAAGGGCAGAATAACGGAGGTTCTCGATTACCAAATCTAAAACACAGTCAGTTTTATTCCCCAACGATACAAACAGATAATGCCGCACTTACCTTTTGTAGGGCTGAGCTGTTTGAGCTCCTGCTGCTGCTCCTTCTGTCCAGCTTTCACAGCCAGTGCGGGTGTCTTCTGGTAGACCTTCCACAGCAGTGCGTACTCCACACACATGGAGCACAGGTTCCAGCCAGAGATGAAGCCACAGCCAACGAAATGAGAGCCAAAGGCCATAATCTGGCCCACTAACATGGGAGCCAGGATGTTGGTCAGCTGGTCAATAATCCGCACTGTGGCATTCATATCTGTTTGACAAGGGAGTGGAAGGAGGAGCTAGTTAGTTTAACAGCTAATTTAACACATTGATATAAAAAAGCTGATTATGGGCTTAAAATTTGCGTTTACAGTAATATAAACTAAGAACTAGCACAAGCGGATTGATAAGGGTCAACCAGTTCAAAGTGTTCTTCTAACAGCTTGTGACAATCAATGGAAAACTGCAGTGACATAAAAAAAAAGAAAAAAAAATGTGAGCGAGTCAGCATCCGGGGTTCAAAGTCCTCCCAGCTGAACATATGACCTGATAACAGATCATATGAGGCCTACATCTGAAGATAAGCCACCACTCGATAGCATACACCTACCTGCCAACTTGCTGCTGTCCTGACCTGCTACAACAACCACCCAGTCTCTCTGGATGGTAATGGACATGGCCGTGCTGGCAAGGTTGGCAATGTTGGCGATGGTGATGACCAGGATGTAGCAGGTTGTCTGAAAATAGTTTAAAAAAAAAATGTAACAGTAGTTTTATATTTGGACTGACTTTGTGTGATAAAATGACAAGGCTGTTCTCCAAATACTCCCATGAAACATGAAAAACTAAGATTCGGATAGCTCTAATTCCCCCATGTCATCGAATTCCATTGTAGTCCAAAAACCTCATCATTAAGCCACAAAGCTACACAGTTCAGTCCTTTTCGAGGAACACATACTTGAGTTATGTTGATTTACACAATCTCCTCAAGACCAACAAACTCATCAGAGGAAAAAAGGAGACCATTTAGGTTCAACTGGAGCGGCTATCGTTGAACCGAACTGGTGGCCTATGTCACCAGCTATCAGTTACCTGTAAAACAATCTTGAGATCCCTTCCTAGGCAACTGAGCTGCCATTCACACCTCCACCACTGTGACCTTAATGACACACAAACATCCTCACACGTCTGGGCGTGTCTTGACAATTTCCAAGATCACAGCCCTATAAGAAGATAAACACCTGCAACTCCTCAGCTTTTCAGACGAAATGAAACACCTAAAAGGAGTCCAGCTGCCTTCGACTAAAGCATGATTATTTTATATATTCTAAAATAATATATTACTATTTTAGATTATGGTTTTTATTTAACTTTTAACATTTACAAGGTCATCCATAAACCCATCAAGAATTCACGTTCGAGTTCAGGTTAACATCTCTTTTGGGACACCCAAAAAGAAAAGCCTGCAGTCCCAAGCTTGATGTGTACCTCGTGGCATGTTCTGGTTTATGAAAATCTGCCTATTTAGCATGTGGTTGAATCTAAATCCAATACGGAGTTTGGTTGGAGTGCCAGAGAAAGAGAAAGTACACATGAGTCCACTGTTGCTTTTTAGAGGATAATATGATAGGGTTGGAAATTCAAGAAAAAAAAAACAACATAAAGTGTCTTAGTAAGGCGCTGCTGAACCACATGAGCCAGCTTTAGCACTGATTCTCCAGCTCTTTGGATTTCCAATGAAAGAATGAAAACCATTAACTTAATTTCTTGATCTGTTGGACAGCACTGTCTTAAGCTTTATTTTACTTGTCATCCCTTTATGTCACTGAATTTCACAGATTTTTTTCTGGGCTATGGTCCCCTTTTCCATGTTTCCCATTTAAAATACTGGTACAAAATCTCCCATTGGAAGAGACGTTGATGTTTCATCACTGATGGATCTGTATTGACCCATACTGATTTGACCTTTGACTTAAAAAGGAGTTGTTTCTAGGGTGGAGGAGGGGTCCAAAGTAGTCATTCCTGTTCCAGTACAGCTGCACAGTTTAGCCAAGGGAACAGATAAATATAATTTTTAAAAAAGATTTAAAATGCATATTTTTATTTATCTAGCTTGCCTCATTTTTGTGCCTTTGTGAAATTTTATGACAGGGTTATACTCTCCATTTTGCAGTCATTTATGGTCATGTTTGTTTCTGCTGTGACGGTTTAAGGGGGGAGGGGCAGTAGGAAATATGAGACGGGAGAACAAAAGATAGAGGCTAGAGCTGACTCTAAGGGCAGAAAAAGCTTCCCAGCAAGCGTTCAATCATCTAAAAACATACTGAACTGACCCCAACTGACCCCAAATGTCTAAGTCTGATGACAGGGAAGCTAGTCCTGACTAACCCCAGGGTGCATCACCCGGACCCACTAAGCAGTCTACCAAGGGGAAACACCACCAGAGTAATTATTAAAGATACAATGAGGCTAAACATAAATTACGTAAGGTTGTGCACTCCGCTACAATCTGCAGTAAATGCCAAAACTTACAAAAACAAACACTAGAAAAATCTCAATGTTGGCTTCACCACAGTGGATAACAGAGAGACGCCAGTGTGAACTGAGTGTCAAGTGAGAGTATGAAGCCCAACAAGTTCAGATGGAATCTGTCACAGTGACAAACATCTACAGGAACCTGTCTTCAAAAAGTGGGTCTTTTTAACTGGCTGCAAAGCATGGACCAGATCCCTCAACAGAAGGTGTCAAGGGTAAAGGGTACATGAGTTTCTCAACTCTTTCTAACTCTCAAAATCCGACCTGATTAGCTGATAACAATGGCAAAAATCTTTAGGAATGAAATCAGAGGTCAACCGTTCCCACTACGTGTCACATCAATAACTTCCTGTTGAAAAAAAAATCTATATCATTAGTTAAAATTCAAAATTTCAGCAGAAACTGCACATTTTTCTGAGGCAGACTGTTTGTGGGTCTGTGCATGCATTTTCACACAGCTGCTCTGGTCAGTATAGAAACAAATGCTTCAGCAGGCCCAGCCACATTTCTCTCTGTGTCATGTGACTGGCCTTGAACAACCTGCTGACTGCACAGCGTTCAGCAAGACACTAAATCTCCTGTTTCACCAGCCTCTCACCACCTCCACCAGCACTCCGACAACGGCCAGCGCTCTGAACTCTCTGACCGCTAGAGAAATAGCCCCATTTTCCCACAGATACTGCAAACACAAAAGAACAACGCTGGAGGCCTTCTGTGTTTCAACCCGACACCCAAACCCGCCTCCTGTGATAAACGGAAACTCGAGCAGTTTGCAGTCCTGGATCTCTGGATCGTGGAGATCAAAATATTGACAGTGATGGAGCTCCTGTTTAGTCACATAGCTCAACAAGTGTAAAAAAGAAATAACTGAAACACTTTCCTGGTCCCCAGTAGCTTTCCTATTGTAGTATGTATGTACTCGTATGTTAAATCTACTGCAGGCTTGAGAATCTACTTGTTTTCTAACCCTCCTGTACTCAAGATTCAAGATTCATCTTGAAGTGAAGTCAAACTTTAGAGAAACTCATTACTGACTTTCTCCTGGAAGTGTTTTACTTTTTAACTGTAATGCTTCACATCTGCATTCAGGGAGAAAAATTGAAGTCAGGTGCAGATTTAGCTACAGACAAGTTTATGTGGACACTCTTGGATCAATGCATTAATAAATAAATAAATCTGAGTAATCCCCCACATGACTCCTTCAGAATCAGCTAACTATTTCAATCTTAGTTTATTTAATTGCTCCGAAGTAAACCTTTACCGGCACACATTGAATGTTTTCAGAGTTGATGAACCTGCATTCAAAATTTTTTATTTTTCCAATATTTTGAGCCCTCATACCTTCATAATCAAATGAGATATACATCTGAAATTTTCAGGGCTGAAAAACTCTGTTAAAACTAAAAATAAGTCAACTTCACAGCCACTCCAAGTGTCACAATCTAAGGAAAGTAATCAAATTTTTGTACAGTACAACTTTTTCAGTAACCATCCTGACTATCAGTATATTAGGATCGACAGCAACAGGAACAAATGTTTTTGTTCCCTGGATGTTTGGTCTGTTTCCTGATCATTTACAACAGCAAATTTCTAATTTAAACTTTCCATCATCCAATCCCTCGAGCATGACGCTGATGTTCAAAATTACACAGATCTTTAGATTGCAACACTTGTGACACTTGAGACTTGTACTATGAAGCACGACTTGGTCTTGTCTAGGTAACTTAAGGGTTAACCCTGGGTTTTCTTTACTATGAAGGTGATTTACTTCTTAACGTGCCATGGTAACCTGCTCCAGAGCATGTTAAGTTTCAGATGAAAACCAACGGGTATGAAATTAACTCCTACTAACCAGTCTTCAGAAAACAGCATCACCATTCCTAAAAGATTTCATTACGAGGAGAGTAGGAGCATTTTAATGTCTTTGTTTCCCTGAAAAATATAGATTGTTTGACGCAACTTTACTTCATTTAGTTTTTTTTATCTGCCATAAAAAACTGTACAACAGTTTTACTTTAATCGTTAACATTTGATCCTAACCAGGACACCTTTAATGTACTTGCTTACCTCATATCTAATCTGTAAACTACATTTGAATATTGATTTTGTATTTAATCTTTACTCAAACCCTTAAATAGTAAAGACTCTACAGCAGTGGGGGAAAAAAAAATTTAAAAAAAATCAAGTAATCATTTTATTTCAGCCTCAGCCAGAAAATAATTAAGTGGAATTAAAATGTTTATTTTACTGCTCTCTACACTAAAAATCAGAATAATGGTTTTCTGCATTAACTGTGTCCTTTTAACAATATTGTTGCGTTTTGCTGTTATATATTTTTTAAATGTTTTTTAGAGATTTGTGATCGCCATTTGATCATAATGTGATAATGTCTCTGGCGTAGGGATTGCTTTCTGTGGACGAGTCATATGATCATGTGAACGTGCAGGGCCGAGGTGATAACCAGCTTTGTGTGATTGCCAGTGTTATGGGTAAGTGAATCCAGATAGAGGAAAGATACCCTGGGTATGATGAACTCTTTCGTAGTACAAGGCGCTGGATTGGCTATGAAACACGTATCAGCGTATCACCAACGCTTATGAGCTTTCGCTTCTTCAAGTCACATCCTGAAGAAGACAAAAGCTGCTACGTGATGGTGTAATTTACAAGTTCTTCAGCTCTGTAAAATAAAGGCCTTAATTAATTTTTCAAACCTACCTTGTTCCCTTACACGAGCACCAGTGGTTTAACGGACATGAGTAGTGCTACCTGATCCAGCTACAGTTTTTAACAGAACTTTAATGTGAATATCATTGGTACTTATAGAAGTTATGAGGGATTAGAAATTTTGGATAAAACTCATTTAAAAGAGTGAAAACGGGCCCACTCCTGTGTACTCTGAGGGCCTAGAAAATATTCATAGTATGAACGTATGAATGTAAGGTTCCCAAGGTTCATTCAACTATGGGAACCTTTCTCGGATTTGACTGATTTTATTCAGAATAAACTTCATGTAAACTCAGTTCAAGTGCCATGTTTTGTCCAATTGCCTCAAGAGCGGCGTTATTTAATTTAAGGAGGAACTGATGACAGTAGAGAGGGTTTTGCAAATATGAATACTGCTATGTCTTGAAATTTTAACTTGCTTTGGTGTTAACTGTTGGGTGTTTCCCTTGAAATCATGGGCAGAGGGAAAGAGGAAACTTAAATGAGGAATTATTGATTTCTTGTTTATTATAAAAACAGAAGTTCTGTCTGTTAGAGAGAAATTTGTACTCATCAGCAGTCATGTGTACACCGGATTAGATTTGAAAGAAAAAAATTTAAATATCTAAATAATTGATCGCTGTACTACAAACTAATTATATGTAATAATCATTTTCACTTTCACATTTTACTGATTTTCTGCTGTTAACTGTGTTTTAATTATTTGATGTGTTGAAGTGAATGGGTGCTTTTAGTTTGCATTAGAATAAATTATCTGATAGGCTTTTTATTTTTTAATTTTCTATTATCTTTTATTTTTTTACTATTTTTGATGCTTCAGTGAGTATGCATGGGAGTCCACCTCAGGCTGTGTCCTGATAGTCGTTTGATAAGACAGGTTACACCCACAAATATTTTAGGAAGAGGCTCTTTCTACAGCAAAAAAAAACTAAAGCATTAAATACTCAAGTATGAATTGTACAGATTTCATTCATCTATTTGCTTATAATAAGTTTATGATTTCAAGATGATTAAGTGAGATCAAACGAAAATTAGAAAATTCTAGTGGATCTGTTGCAATCCTCCGTGGAAAAGCTGTGCTCACTCCATAAATCACACTGACAGGGAAGCTCGTACCAGTGAGTGAAAGTAGGAACGTTTCAACCTCAGCTTTAAGAAAGGAGGTAAAAATGCTTTCAGTGTAAATCCCCACCAAAACAGGTTGAAACAGGAGAGGGGATCTTACCAGAATCCATCCATTGTAGAGCTCCGTGAGCTGGTCTTTGAACTGGAAAACAAGCATGAGGAGGACCCCGCACGCGATGACGCAACTGTTCTGGACCAGCAGCGAAGTCTGGGCCACTGTGGAAAGACCACGACGGGCATTAGGGACAGAGATCTGATCAGACACAACACATTCATTATGGTGCAAAGAAGCTCATTTCATGTCTTTGCCAAATTCCTCTGTGTAATTATTTTCCAGTTTAACTGTTAAATGTCTGTGTTCAAAGGAGCTCATGTTCACAGTCAAACACCTGGTTTTACATCCCAGACTGCAGTAACTATTTACAGTTTTCTTTGTCCTTAGCTGACGGTGTTGACTCAGGGCGAGCTACAGGTCCTGGCCCTTATATGGGCCAAATGTCAGAGGTGTTGTGACATCTGACCAGCAAAAAGAACTGCCAGAAACCCAATTTAAGCCCACCAAACTCAGCCAAAAAGTGCCACACATAGCCCAGATTAAACTTACCTTTAAGCCTGGGGTTTTTGTCCACCCAGTCTCCGATGATGGCTCCCAGCAGGAGCACCGAGCCAGCGACCACTAGCCCATACACGGCAGTGAGCAGCAGGCTGTTCCCGTACAGCTCCACCAGGAAAACTGCCACAGCAAAGTTCCACATCCGGTCACCCTGAGGAATTTAAATTCAGATATTACCCTTTTAAAGCTATCTGTAAATAGAGCACTGTGTGGCTAGCTGCAGGTAGACAAATAAGTGAGGTTGAGCAATTATAATGACATTTAAAGCAGCAATAACAAAAACTAATAATGCATTAGGTTTGATTTAACACTGGATGGCCACAAATAAATATAGTCATCGTGGTAAACATGCATACATTTACTGTGTGATGTCAGTTAGATGGACATGAGCATGGTTATAATACAATGCTGGTTACAAACAGTGTGTGCTCACCCATGTTGACAGAGCGTGGCCCATGTAGATGAGAAATTTGGCCGAGGTGAAGAAGTCTCGGGTGGATTCTGTGGAGAAAACATGTTACAGCTGGTGCTCGATACCCATCTGTGACACTCAGGCTCCTCTCCGGGGAAATATTCAGTAATTTTTCCTGCAACAGAAAAACAACTCACCCATGCACGTCTTTTTAGTTCCAGAGTTATCCATTTTAAAGCTCTTCAGATAGAAACAACCGGCTTGATATGTCTAATATATATTCTCTCGCTTCAGCTAGATCCCCCTTTTGTAATGCAAAAGGAGGTCGACTCCGACTACCTCTGCACCTAACTGACACAATAACCAGAAAAAACAAAAGAAGACACGGCGTTTCTCCCTTTTTCTCCTCTCCAAACTTAGCTATCACTGTAGCTGAAGTTGGAAAGAAATAATTTTATAGCCCGAAAGGCCGGGTGGGTCGCAGGGACACGAAACCGGGAGACGCGCTCCTGTCAGCTGAGCTCCTGTGGACGGTCTGCTCGGCTCTGCTCTCCGCAGCTGCTGCTGCTCTGTTTACGGCCCGCCTCGAATATACTCCGCGCGGTCACGTGACTGCCCTTTCTTTACCCCCCTGTCAAAAACAGACGCGGTCCTCCCACTTTAAGAAAAAAAAGAAAAGAAGAAAAAGGAAAAAAAAGCACTATAGGAGCAGAAAATGGTGTCATTGTTACCTTGTTACAGTTAAACCCACCGGTTCCTCTCACACAGGTGAGCTTCGGTTTGAAATGCTCCCCTCGTCCACTTGTTTACCTCCTAGCAACGTGCACGTGCACGATTATTTATTATCATTATCATTAACATTATTATTGTTATTATTATTATTATTATTATTGAAAAGAAATTAAAGTTTTATACAGACATTTAAGGAAAATAATAAAAATATAAATGAGGAAATTAAACTGTTTAATTAAACTAACTATAATGGACCCAATATTGAAAAATTAATAATAGCATGCATGACAGGTAAAATTGTTAGCTAAAAAAATACATTAACAATGTTTTTAGCTTAAATATTTTGGTAAGACAATTAAAATTTTTTGAATAGTATTAAATATGTACAATATATGGCTTCCCCTCCCTGCAGGGGTTCTGAAGGTTTCTTCCTGTTAAGAAGGAGTTTTTCCTTGTCGCCAAGTGTCTGCCCATAGGGGGTCGTCTGATATTTGAGGTTTCTGTCTAATATTGTAGGGTCTTGACATTATAAAGAGGGTTGAGGCCAATGTTGTTCTAAATTGGTGCTATATAAATTAAACTCAATTGAATTTAATTAAAATGTATTAAACTAAATATAGAACTGCCAAGCAAAGAAGAGGAAGACCACAGAGGAGGTTCAAGGATGCAGGGGGTTTATGTCACGGAGGAAGGTGCTAGGGATAGGTTAAGATGGAGGCAGATGATCCGCTGTGATGACCCCTAAAGAGAACAGGTGAAAGGTTAAAGAAGGAGAATATACAGGCCTGTTGAAGTTTTAGAGTGAAGTGACCACTAACTACTCATCAGGGTGGCTGTAGCTCAGGCGGTAGAGCAGCTACTGATCAGAAGGTTGGTGGTTCAATTCCTGTCTTCCCCTAGTCTGCATGCCAAATATCCTTGGGGAAGACACCCCAAGTTGCTGTCCGATGCATTCATCGGAGTATGAATGTGTGTGTGAATGTTAGGTAGAAAGCACTAAGAAAAATATGCTGTGTGAATGGGTATAAATGGGTGAATGCACAAGTTGTGTAAAGCGCTTTGAGTGCTCAAGATTGAGTAGAAAAGCGCTATATAAGAATGAGTCCATTTACCATTTTTGCTGTGACCATCTGCCAAAACTGGTTGCCAGGGAAAAATTTGTACTCCTCAACCAACCGTGTGGTTGCTTGAGGTTGCTGAAATTGGTCACAAAGAAGTGCAAAATGCTGCACCAAAAAAATCTTTGCAATCGCTTTGTTCTCTAGCAGATTGCAGCAGTTGACCGTAGTTTGCAATGGAAGACATCGGCTACAAACACTTGCCAAAGTCTATCCAAGTATCTATGAAGGATGTTTTTAGAGCAGCACCTTCTGTGTGACTGACAGTACCAGCAACCACCAGCAGCCACGTACCAGGTTCTCTCGCATTTGATATGGTAGACAACTCTAAAGCAATGCATACATGATGTGAAGCCCAAATACTGTATATTAAAATATAATCGAAAGAAGTAGAAATAAAGCATACTGGAGAGTCCTGCATCAGCAAGTGTAAAAGTCAACAAACTGTTTAAGCATATATTTTTTATATGACATATATGTCATTATAACAATTTTATGTTCTGGTCACCACAATAAAGTTAATTTAGATAACTGAATGAGTGGCAAGACTTGCTTGTAGCGCACAGATTTTATAAGCTGTTCACATATCCAGAGTCTTAAAAAATTAATCCTACGTGGAAATGCCTTAAAATGCTTTTCTTTTAAGGGGCGACTACTCTGGTTGCATAGATGTATGTTTGAAAACAGCCCTTTGCCTCCTTTAATGGGCTATATGACCTCACAAAATATTGTTCTTAATAATTTGTGGACTCATTTGATTTTTTTTAACTCTTTCTGAAAGAAACATGAAGTTCACTTTGTACATTGTGGTTTTTATTGGAGTCTGAAAGAAGCATAAACCGCAGTTTGCTTCAGCATGTGATTAACAGTTCTCTGCATGCATGTAGCTCGTGACATCTGGTTTCAAAACGGGAACATAGTAAAGGTGAAAAGGTGTTCGCCCTGGACTTTGGTCAACATTATGATGTCACAATGTCTTTGGTTGTCATTTATATACAGTCTATGGTATTTACACATTTTATATACCAGGCATTTAAATGCTTTAATACAGTTACATAAATAAACTTTAACTGATGCATTAAAACACCATGACGCATGTGTAACTTACATATTTATACCCTAATAATACAATATTATTAGTGCTTCATTGAAGTATAAATATTATTTTGTGAAAATATTTGACAAACGTGCCAGGAAATGTAACTCATTTAATATTTTTGTGTACTCTATGTGTACTCTATGTGTAACGTATGAAAACTATCTGCAGCTCTGTGATGCTGTAGATTAGAAATTTGAAGTCGTAATTTATATTTAATTTCAGTACTTTTCAAAATACAGAGCAGAGGCTTTACAATTTGCCAGCTATGACGATATATACCTTTTCTGGTAGGATATTACATCAGATTTACATAAAAACTGTGAGACTAATTTAATTACAGCTAATATCAGTAAAGACTTAACCTTTCACTTTAAATTAAACACTTTTATTTTTAGATCTAGTATGATTGTTTTGCATGCCATTCTTTCTTTTAAATCAAATCAGAGAAAAGCCAAAGACCAAGGGAGAGCAGAGTTATGTCAAAAGTTAAAGATTAATGGAGCATTTTCTGCCCACGTGATGCCGCATACAAAAGAAACTTTTGGTTATTGCGCTGACCTAGTGGAGCTGTTTACCTGCTGCTTGCTGCTGCAGGTGAGTTTGGAGGTAAACAGATAAAACTTGTGTACATAGTGCACATTCGGATGACTTGCATTTGTGCACTTTGTCAACAGAACAGTATTACGGCTGTAATTACAGGTTGCATGGATGAAGCCTCCTCGGCCCGCAATAAACACTCAGTGAACACCTGCATGCATGTTTCTTTTAACTGCACATTGTATGAACTCTGATCAGCTGAGTGAGACCCTCACTGAAACATCATAACTGCTCTCCAGTGACATGGTTCAGGTTTTTTGGGGGGTTTTTTTAGCGCACTCCGGTGAATAATAACCACACATACAGCCCTGTATTGTGCTCGGTCCTGTGGGGGCAGGTTCTATGTGGCTTTCATATTATACCACAAAGATCAAGTGCTTTACTTTTGTTGGGTTTGATGCAAATTTAGAGCTGTTGTTTTTATCCATTTGCAACACAAAACTCTGCACAAACTCAACTAAACCTTCCAGTTGTAGCGCCTCAGCCCTGTGGTGTTATGAAAGCTTAAGTATGAAAACAAAAATGCACTCTGTGAAGCTCCTAATCTGTCTCAAGGTCAAAAACACCCACAAACACACTGAACGCAGTCCATCAAAATGACATGTGACGAAGCAGAGCCTCTTTGCTCTTTGTGGGAGGATCTCATTGCAGTTCTGTTGGTTACTTAAATCCTTACTTGTTGCAAAAATACTCTAAAATCTGACGACCGGTTGCATCACATTCTGAAGAGTGTAGAAAGAAAAACTGCAGCTTTGTGATGCAAGAAAACAAATGCATCTCCAGAATTCTGTATAGGCGAGCATTCACGTGTAATTTGGCACTAAAGTATTGTTTACGATGTCCAAAATGCTTGGGATGTGTTTTAATGATCTTCATCTTCTTCCTTTCATAAATATTATTGCACTGGGTAAAGTAGTATAAGCAGGAGATGGTCACTCATTTCCTGCTTATTTATAGGCATGAGAAACGTTTATTCAAGGCTGGATTTCCAAGAGGAATCAAAGAGCAGATGCCTGAGTTGGATCTGTCCAAAGGTCGCAAAACTGCTCCAAAGCACAATGCTACATTCAATGATACAGTTTAACCTGAGCAGAAATATAAAACCAGAAATTTACTGTGCATCTAAGATGTAATCTGGTTCATAACCTCTTTAAATCCAACATTTGAGTTGTCTGTGATTCAAAATGTTAATTCATGATTTTAAAAGTTGCTAACTAGAAGCAAGTTTTTTTTTAACTTTCTGGAAGCTGTGTAATTTGTTATTAATCTTATCATCTTATCCTTGTTATTACGAGCACCTTCCACTTAGAAGAAATGTGAATAAGATATTAATTTACTGGGTTATCTGTGTCCTGCTTAGGATTATATAAATACAATGATCTCAATGGACTTTCCACCTTTTTGGAACACACAATGGAAAAGTTAATAATAGATGAACGGTAGTGCTAAAATAATAAACATTACAATTTCCATTTCCTGAAAATGTGCTTACTTAGCATCTGATAAGAGGTTAAAGATGTTTATACATTTTTTTGCATGCTCCATTAAAACCACTGACATTGATCTTCTCGTTATGATCCAATGTTCTGCTGGGACACCTGACTCCCAGCTTTCATTTAGATATTACTTAGACAAGCACTGTCCACCTAAAATGTGTTGCAGACTAACTCTGCACTTGTATGGAAATAGTACCCGCTGCAAGTCTGTGGTCTCCTCCCACAGGACAATGTGTCCTCCTGCACCTTAAAACAGCTCGAGGAACATAACAAAGACGTCGTACCTACATGCAGCTCTTTTGTCCTTATACTGCGGCTCCGGGTGGTTTGGGAAAATAAATTAGAAGTTTTTAGCTGAAGTGTATTTTATTTGTGTTTAAATAAAAGTCTAAATTGGAAGATTATTGTGATATTGAAATATAAAAATAAAATTATATTTTATTATTTTTCATCGCTCAAAATAAGCGTCACACTCGCGGAAGCCGGTATACCCGCCAAAACGCCGTGCATTTATCGAGACTTTCAACCCCAGGTAGGCCAATTATGGATCTTCGGATCCACATTATGTCAGCAGCTATTCTCCACCGTGAACTATGTTAAAAACAAACACCGCTCACACCTCACAGACGACAGCTTAGTCCTGCGTAAAGATGAAAGTGACTTCGTACAGCCCCGATTTGCAGACGCTGTGCGCAGAGGTTCAGGAGCAGAAGTTCCATTGTAAACATACTACGGCAAACACACTGCTTTTCAGCATCTATTTATTGACCACTTTTCACACACGGTTGCTGTACGCATACAGCCGGCTGCAGCTCACAGCCCGACAACACAAGAGCGGAGAGCACAGACTTTAAGGCGGCCAGGCGTGATTGCGGGTGCCGCTCAGGTGCGTCCAACTCCCATGCAGCGGCACTGCAGACCACGCCCCGCCACACACATTAACCAGATAAAATGCATATTTAGGCAGAATTTTGCAAATATCTATTTTTCATTTTTTAGCAGCATAGTGCTTTTTTTCCAATTATTTTTTAAAAGTCAGGTCAAGGCTCCAAAAGCCCAAAGGCGATATAAGGGTGGTGGCTCACAACAGTTTTTGTTTGCTACATGGATCATTTTAGTTCAGCTGGGTGTCCTTCCTTTTGTTAAATTTCTTTAAGAGTTCAAAATGTGTTAATTATATAAATAAAATGTAATTTTCTCTGTAGCACTTCATGGATTTCATAAGCAACACACTTTAGTTGTTCACACAAAGCATAAAGGTAAAAAAAAACAATATATACAGTGTTATCTTCATTTTAGATGTCAAAAAGTATTTGCGGCTCCCAGTGTTTTCTTTTGCGTGGAAACCGGGTCCAAATGGCTCTTTGGGTGTTAAAGGTTGCTGACCCCTGAGATAGACCAAAACTGTTTTTTGTAGCAGGTTGTAAACTTGTTTATTTCTGCTGTAGAGTTGGGAGTCTATGCGACTTGACTAATTTGTTGAGGAAGTCTCAAGTGGCCACTAGAGGAACTACAGTTTTTGGCCCCAGAGCACCACCCTGCATTCCAGAAGACCCAAAGGGGATCCCCCTGAAGATGCCACCCCCCGGGAGGTCCTGTGTTTAAGAATACTTTGGTGGTTTTAATGTTGAGTTTTACCATGATAACTGGTAATTACTAACAAATCCACTAATTTACAGACACAAAGAGAATCAGTGCAGCTTCTTTTAGCCCAGGTTCCTTCCAGTGGAATAATCCAGCCCTAAATTTAACTCTTAATGTGTGATCCAAGCAGGTTGGAGGTTGGGTTATTTTAGGACGAAGCTCTGTGAATGCACATGAAAACAAATGCAGTGCATATGCACTCTGTGCTGTCTCATTGCATGAGGGAGCAAAACTGACAGCGACAGGTAACATAAGCACGTATTTTGAGCCAGGTGATGACAATAGGCGCTTCAGTTCCTTTGTGATCTTTTTCAGAGCGCTCAACCGTCTCAAAGCCTGCACACACTGAGCCGCTACAAACAGATTACCAGCTCCACTATTAGTGGGCCGCTGTGTCAGGTAGCTGTCATTAGCGGTCAGGCGGCTGCTCTGTCATTTTGTGGCCATGTGACCTGCAGGTATGTCTGTCCCTGAAGGGATCCCGGGATGTGCAACAACATGCTGTGTTTACATCGGCTAAATTTGTACTCCCTGGATAAAAATATGAGGATGACCTGCCTCTTGTGGCCCAAAGTTGTCTCACATTTACCAGCCGCAGCTAAAGAAGGGATCCAGGTGCAAGATGGGAAATCTCTTATTCATCTATTCTTTATGCTTCTCCTCTTTTTTGTGCTCTGTTGCAATGAAGGTATTAAAGAACAGCTCAGTCATATTTCAATAAAGTCTGATAAAATACCCGAGGCCTGGCTCTTGAGGTCTCAAGGTCACAACACCTGATACAGAAAGATGACCAACCATCTGAGTGACCAAAGAAACAATGGTCGTAATCACCGTTTTGGGAGCACAACAGGGCTGTGGCCAGTTTAGTTTTTGTGGATATAAGGCCAAAGAGTTTTATATGTGCCTGACAACTCCACCACAGAACAATAAACATCAAAGGTCACAGTCTGGCCGGCTGTGACAGCCTGCGGCCGCCGTTCCTGAAATGACAGCCCTCGCTTTCAGGGAATGAGACTGCAAACATCTGACAGCTGTTTCCGATCAATAAGGCATTGCAGCTGAGTGGGCAGTGAACCAACGTGAGGCTTCAGGCAGGTGTGTTTGTCAAGTTTAAAAGGTGCTTGACCAGCTGCAGGAGCAAGAAATCAGCACTGCTGTCACTGAGGGGGTTTCGTTTTTATCAGCAGTGGAGTTATGCATGAGCTCAGACTGTTACAGCAGCTTTTCACTGCTCTAAGGAAGATCGGCCCACTGCTTTGGTTTGATTTCAGATTGCACTGGAGACTCCTAATGGCTTTGATGGTCCATAACGACAGTAATAAATATTTGGCCCAAATGACATAAGGATGAGTCTAGCTACCCCAGCAGAGCCACAGGTTCACCTTTATAGACCGAATGTCAGGTGTGCTGTGGCATCGAGCCCACCCGACATCTGCAGTAACCCAGAGCTTGTGATGTGTGATCTGCATATTTGGTAACTGAAGATGTCCAGATTAGACCCAAGTGTGTCTGCTGTGTGGGGCAGGTTGACATCTGTGGTTCTAATTGAGAGAAAAGTGACAGTCATACCTAGACCTCACTTTCCCCGGGCACATTCTCCAGCTCTTTTAGGGGGGTCTAAGCCTGCTGAGAGACATAATCGCTCCTTCATGACCTATTGAAGGGTTTCCTACCAGTAAAAAAAATGCCTAAAACACCTCACCTAGGAGGAATCCAGGAGGCATCCTGGACATACATCACCTGAACCACCTCAGTAGGTTCCAAATAAGGCTGACTTTGATAAAAGTCTAATGAAATGAACATCGATAGACAGCCATGTTTAAGTGAATAAAAGGACTTTGGCTTATTTTGAAACTCTGACTGGTCTTGGTGCACATTAAAATAATGTTAATTGGATAATGCTTCACGTTAAGTCCCCAAATAAATGCCAGGAGATTCAGGCTGACTACCTTTGGTGGTTGAAGAAAGTCTTGGAAGCTTGTGGTGACCCATTGATGTATATGGTGCATCCAAGTGCATTGTGGGATGGCAAACATGGCATGAAGAAACATATAAAAAACATAAATAAATAAAAGAAGGAATCATATCATATTTAACTGGTTTGCTCTGGTAAAAAAAAAAAAGAAAAGAAAAAGTTTAAAAAAAAATAGACCATGTACAAATTAATATCTGTATTTTTTGATACAGATGAATGATACAGTTGAATGGCTGTATTACCGCCCACCAGCAGGAGGCAGTAGAGTTCAAACTGTGTAAACCTTCAGCACCCGGAAAAGCTTCCTTCTGGTTAGCCACATGAATTTACTCTGAACCGGGTTCGATTTTATTAGTAAAATCTCTGGACAGTTTTTCCTACGTTTCTTCGCACCATCATGTCTTCAAAAGGCTGCAGCAGTGACGAGCAGTTTGAAGGACAGGCCGCAGTAAAAGAAGAGCTGAACAAGAAGGTAGCGTTAGCCCAAACATGCTAATATGGCTAATGTGGCTGTAACAGACCACAGGATGTCTCCCAAATACATAGGTTTTTGGTTATTTTCGTTATATATAATTATTCTGCCGCTTCTGTTAGCTTTATGTGTCTTAACAGATTCAGATAGTCTAGTTTTTATCGGTGAAACTTTCCGTGTTGCCAATTTACAGATTAAAGAGCAGAAGGTGCTTGTGGACGAGCTCTGCAATCTGAAGAAAAACAGGGTGAGTGGAGGAAGTGGAAAAGTCTCAAAATTTATTAGATCACATCATTATCTGTGCAGTTATGATGGGAAACACGCAAATCACATCCCTATGTTGTCAGGCTGGTGCAGTCATGTGTTTTGAGAGTGTAAATGTGGGTTAATGCAGATTGTTTCCCCCCCTCAGAAAGTCTACATCCAGCAGAGGAACAGTAACATCTTCTTCGTAGGAGACAGAAGTCAGACACTCACTTCCTGCAAAAGTAAGATGAGAGAAGTGTCTCTGATTGAGAGGTGAAAACTTCCGTGTTGGAAGTAAAGATGAACAAAAATTCTTAAAAAAATTTTTTAACTGAGAGTTTTTTTTCTGAAAAATGTGATACATCATGTGACAAACAGGGTAGATTCCAGATTAAGATGCAAAAAACAGATTTATCCCGCTTTGTTTATTTTTTAACATCCATCCATCCATCCAATCGTTTTCTGCTGCTATCCAGGATAGTGGGAGACTGGGGGCAGTAATCTAAGCAGAGAAGGCCAGACCTCCCTTCCCTAAAGACCTCCACCTGCTAATTTGGAAGAAGACCAAGGTGTTTCCAGGCCAGCTGAGAGATGTGATCTCTCCAGTGTGTCCTGTATCTATCCCAGGGCTTCCTCTTATAAGGACATGCCCAGAACATCTCATCCAGTCCAGAGTTGTTCTGATCAAAACTCCATTAGATTTTCAAGAATATGTCGATCAAACTTCAGGCGTCGTTATCAAGACAAGCTAAAGATTGAAAAGTCACCGGCATCACTGTGGGGGTGTTTCTGAGCCGCATTGTTTATTTTAGGTTTATGCATCAGAAACTGCTCAATAAAGGACTTTATTCAGACGTAGGTTTGAGAAATATTTGCAGTGAGGTAAAAAACAAACACTGGAAATGTTGGAAAGTCTTGTTACTCTTGGTTGTGTCAGTGCCCGGCTGTTTTTCTGTTCTGTCTTTGCCGGCTTTTCCTGTATTTACTCATTTTGAATTTGATGCCAGTGAAGTTGGGAACGGGGTCCCCGTTTTTTTTTTTTTTAATAATTAAACACTCAGCGTGTTTTATGCTATAATAGGACTGTAGTGAAGGCTCTTATGGCTTATGTAACTAGTGCATTGTTCTGTTTGCAGAGGAGCTCGATTATATGAAAAAGGAACTTCAGGATATCTGAGGCCACAGCAACGCCGCGATGTGTGGGATCTTCTGTGCGCTGAGTCTGGCGTCTGCTCACTCTCATTGGAACCAAAGAGTTTATGAACATTTAAAAAGGAGAGGGCCCAATTCGAGCCGGGACCTCACCATCACAGACTCAGATCTCAGCTATCGCTGTTTATTCTCTGCTCACGTTCTTCACATGAGAGGTCTCCTCACTGCTCAGCCGCTTCAAGACAACGCTGGAAACATCCTGCTGTGGAATGGAGAGATTTTCAGTGGCCTGCCGGTGACGCCAGAGGAGAACGACACCGCGGTTGTAGCTCAGCGGCTATCATCCTGCAATGCCCCTTCAGAGATTCTCGCTGTCCTGTCTGCTATTCGTGGACCTTGGGGGTTTGTTTACTACCAGAAGGCAGGAGACTACCTGTGGTTTGGCCGAGATTTCTTTGGTAGGCGGAGCTTATTATGGACATTTGACGCAGAGGCCGGCGAACTGACTCTAACTTCTGTGGCTGCTCACACTTCTGGTCCCAAACAGTGCGTGTGGCAGGAAGTCCCGGTAGCTGGTGTGTTCAGGGTTAACCTCAAGGCGGCAGCAGAAGCTGGCTGTGTGGCATTTGAGGTTTATCCGTGGGCTCATGCAGAAAGTGATGTCAGTAATGACACCATACCTCAGGTGTTGGAGTCTGTCCCGAGAGGCTGCAGTGCTGTGATGAACCAGTCGGGTCTTGAACTCTCTTCACCTGTTTTACCTATGAATGTGTCTCTTCCAGAAACATTAAATGATACAGAAATTCACTCAAACTCATGTCTGTCTGTGGAGGATCTGGAGAAGCTGCTAGGCAGCGAGGAGAAAACTGATGAGGTGAATCATCTCATCGACGTTCTCAGCGAGGCAGTGAGGAGACGTGTTCAGTCTCTACCTTTCAGGGCTCTAAACCTCTCTCCTCCTGTTGTTGACTGTGCTCGTGTTGCCATACTTTTCTCAGGAGGCATTGATTCAATGATCCTGGCGGCTTTAGCTGACCGTCACATACCTGCGCACGAGCCTGTAGACCTGCTGAATGTGGCCTTTAAACTACAGGAGCCCAAAAAGCAGAACAAGTCCTCGAGAAAGCCCAAAAACAAGCCCATAGATTTAAAAGCTGATCGGGAAAATTCCCAAGTGTTCAGCCCCTTTGACGTTCCTGACAGAATCACTGGAAGAGCTGGGGTCAGGGAACTACAAGAACTGAACCCTGAGAGGAAGTGGAACTTTGTGGAGATTAACGTAACGCAGGAGGAACTGCAGGAAAAGCGCCTGGAGTGCATCTGTCACTTGGTGCATCCACTGGACACGGTGCTGGACGACAGCATCGGCTGTGCTGTTTGGTTTGCTGCAAGAGGAGTGGGATTCATCGCGGAGGGCGACCACCAGAGGCCATTCACATCGTCGGCAAAGGTGACAAAGAGCGGAGTTTCTTTTGTAGGAAGTAGGGTGTGAGAGCTCAGTATAACTTCTTTTTAATTTGATGAAACTGTCCTTTGAGGAGGATTCTCAGGAATAAAACAGTTTGGGTCATAAATGGTGTTAAAGGCCAATTTAAGATAGATTAGGATTATTGTGAGCTTTGAATCATGTAAAGCTAGAAAAATACAGAGCTGGTGGAAAGCAGAATTAGTCCACATTTAATTTTAAAAACTTGTTATCAGAGACGTTTCTGATTTTTGTTCGTTTGTCGTGAGTGCAGGTAATTTTGACCGGAATTGGAGCAGATGAGCAGCTGGCTGGTTACTCAAGGCACCGAGTCCGGTTTAAGACCTCTGGACACGAAGGCTTGATCCAGGAGCTGGCCATGGAGCTGGGCCGGATCTCCTCCAGGAATTTGGGCAGAGACGACAGAGTGATCGGGGACCATGGAAAGGAAGCTCGGTAGGTCTATAAGTGAAGCTTGTTTTGTCTGTGTGGTGGGTAAGATGTTTATTTTAATGAATCTGGGGTCTTTTAAAAACATGATATAGAAAACAACAGCAAATCTGTAAAAGCTGCGCACTTTCTTTTTTTTTTTAAACATCAGGAAGGAAAACTCCACCTATCTGTTAGACATCAAGGATACACATGGGATGTTCTAAACATTTTACTGCCACCTGCTGTCAGTAAGCGGAACCATTCAGGGAAAAACTGAAAATGAAAACAACTTGAAATAATATTTTTGTTCATGTCTAGTTAAAATTTAAGCAGCATGCTGTTTCTGTTTGATTGAAGGATGTGCCGTCCATTTCTGTGAATTTTCTACAGGCGGAGATTTTAAACTGAGGTGTCTGTACACTGATAATGAAGCTAAATACCACACTTTCATAGCTTTAATATAAGGTTGTAAACTGGAATGGGTTTTGAAATTCTGGCTGATACACAAATTATATTTTTAAAAAAAATTGTAGTTATTGTGATAAAGTCTCAGCTTTTTTTTCCTCTAAGTTTGAGCTCTTTAAATATCCGAAGTGGAATAAATGTCCTCTTATTTGCAGATCGGCTGGTATAAGTTTTATTTGTCAATAAGTGCAAAGAGCGCAACAAATTGTGCTCTTTGGGAATTTTTAGTGTAAATAAATCATAATTTGACAAAAATGTTTATTTTTTCATTTAATCATAATTGAACTGAGAGTCATGAACAGTTAATACAGCTCCCCTCCACAGCACTCTCTAAGGTGGCTAAAAAAAAAATATCACAGTGGGTGTTTTATCTCTTGATATTCTTAAAAAATTAATGCCATGTATGAAATCATGACTGGTGTACTGGTTGAAACTGCAGCTCAGTGTAGAATTTATTTTGAGCACCGCAGATTAAAGCCGCTCTCCTCTGTGGACTCTCTGCAGGTTTCCGTACTTGGACGAAGACGTGGTGAGCTACTTGAATTCGCTTCCCGTGTGGCAGAAGGCCGATCTGTCGCTTCCCCGAGGAGTCGGCGAGAAACTACTCCTGAGGATGACGGCAAAGCGACTGGGCCTCGGTCAATCGGCCGTCCTGCCCAAGAGAGCCATGCAGTTCGGCTCCCGCATTGCAAAGATGGAGAACAGCCGCGAGAAGGCCTCGGACAAATGCACAAGACTCCACATTGTTTAGATTAATAAAATAACATTTATAGAAAAGATTCATCATAAAATTAAAGGTGTATTTACAGTCACACACGATGATTTTCTTCTTGGATCAGTTTAAAAAAAATAAACTTCCTTTTACACCATGTACGACTCAATGTCCTGAAGTTTTTCTTTGAAGTACAGATCGCATTCTACATATGATGGCAAGTTTCCAACATCAAAACGCCCAGAAATCTCCTGAATGTAAACAGGTTTCCTGAAAAAAAAAAAAAAGAAGAAATACAACAGTCTGCCATCATCTAAGCTTGAGTGTCATTTAAGTGTATGAAAAATACAAGAACAGATTCAAAATGAAACCCTGATTCCTTCTGAAACACACAAAAAGCTAAAGTTATTTATTTAGAGTAAAACTCAGATTTCTCTCAGCTGAAATTACCTCGGGATGAGCCAAGACACAAAGTTTCCCGGAGCGTCTTTCTCTGTGATCGGAGCATCCTGCGGATATATGAAGCTTCTCATTAATAATAAAAACATAACTTAATTGTGGAGTGTCGGATTATTTCGTTTACCTTTTTTTCCTCGAGGAAAGTGTCCAACAGAGGAAGACTTCTTTTTGAAAACACGTAGAAACAAGGGCACTGAAAACCAAAAATAGTCAGCGCTGTGTTCTGAGTCTGAGTAAAGTTCCATCTTTTATTTACAGTCTTTAATCCCAAGATCCTTGAGTGTATATTTTACCACATTCTGACCATTTGTGTTGAACTTACTGCTCTCCTGGACTTTGTCTCTGAGGGAAGAGGCTTCTCCTTCATACAGAGGACACGAAGATCAGTGTCTGCCTCCAGGATTCCATATTTCTGGGTTTCTGAACACACAAACATAGAATACAGAACTAACAGGGAAGAAGACGCAAAGCCACAGCTGATGTTGGACACGTGAACAGCTTTATTAACCTCACCCTCGTCTTTGCACTGATACGACAGCACAAGGCAGCTGTCTTCACACTTTGACTGGACATCAGAGAACCTCTCTTTAACTTTCCTGAGGCTGAAATCTTCTTTGAAGAGGGTGTCACTGTTCAGGATGGACAGGGAGAGAGCTACATCTCAGAGCTGTTTACACACTCAAAACTACAGTTTACCATGAGCTAAGGAACACAAACTTACCCTCCGATAACTATGACATGATCTTCTATGTTAAAGTGCTTTACAGCGAGCTGCAGGCAGGCCACGGCGCCTAGTCGTTCCTGGTGAAGGACGAATCAGTCCAGTTAATCAACCAGATCAGAGAAAAAAAATCCCTGCCTGACATTGGAATCAACAGCTTACTTAATGCACAAGAGCTTCAGCATATTTAATGAAACTATGCAAAAATTTACCTTCATGCTCTGACTATTTTCAGAATTACAGGCCCTCGAAGTGCACAGGAGTGGGTTGAAAATTTGTGTGCTTTAATTATTTTTTCCTCTCACAATTTCACAAGTACAGGAGATATCCACAAGAAGTTTTCAGGGCTGAAAACTCATTTTTACATCCACTCCAAATTTCACACTCTAAAGGCACGGGGTGTAAAATCAATCTAGTCGCAGTTTTTATCAGAGCTTAAATGTCTTTTGGATAGAGCGTGGTGTGTTGAAAACCTCAGCACTGCGGTGCATGTGTAAAAAAATCTTTAGATTACAGGTCAGTGGACGGTATGGATGCGGAGTGTAAAGGATTACATCATTGCTTGTCGTCTGGTCGCTGAGGATCTGGACATTTGTGAAATTTGTCGCCCATTCTTCAAATGCCCTGAGGTACAGAGCGTTGGTCTGTGGAGATCAGCAGAGGATAAGAGTGGGTCACAGACCTGCACGTTACCGATGAAGGTAGAAAATATCTGAACTGTAAACAGAACATTTGAAACAAGACCAAAGCATTATAAGCAAACTTTAATCATTACATCAGAAGAGAAGATACTCATTGTGCCTAACATTTTATCTCTATCTATTTGACTAACATGTAAAGGGAATCAGGGAACTATCTAGGATGTGTTTGTACACACATATTCGAACCTGGTTTATCATTTTAACAGTTACGCAGAGTCGGATCAGATTCCTGTGAAATGGAGTTAGTTATTGGACCTAGCTACTGGTTATTTACCACGACATAGATGGTGTCCACGGAGCCGGACACGGTCAGCGCGTGGATCCAGTGTGAGCTCAAAGGGCACCGACCGACGGGCAGCAGCGGCTTGGCGACGTGCGCCAGGTCGGCGAACCTTCCGGTGGTGTCCGCCAACACATCTCTCTGGAGCCTGGTTCCGTACCCGGCGGCGAGAATCAGGGCTTTCATTTGAACTCTGTAACCCGAAGGGCTCCCGGCGAGCTGTCAGGTGCTTTGCTGGGAGACTCAACGGCGCATTAGCGGGTACAAACCAAGAGAAGTTGGTCAAAGTTTGAAAACGGTCCACAGACCAGCTTCTGAATATTCTCGCGAGGTTAGCATCCAACTAGTGGCAGGATACGCAAGATCCGCGGTCTGCTCAAACACTGAGAACATCGCTTCCGGTTGCTACTTTCTAAATTAAAAGTAAATCTCCTAGGAATTTCACTGTAAAAGAAGATTTGTAGGATTTTAGCTGTTAAACAACAAAGCCGCAAATAATGGAACGATTTAAATAAAAAACCCAATAAAAAGTGCTTGCAGTCATATTATTGAGCTATAGATTGACAGTCAAATTCCATACACAGTCTAATCACACATAAAGGGCACTGCCAGGGGCAGGAGTTCAGTGTAAAATTGTTTATTTGTGAAATATTGCCAACAAGTGCAGTCCAGCTCAGAGATTTATTCAGAACAGAAACCTTTTTTTTTCTTTACACAAATGTGCCAGCAAATGTACAGAATATCACTGTATTACTAAACTGCTGCACATACCAGTGTGCACATCTGGAAAGAGACATTAGTCCCATTAGAAACACAACAAACAAGAGTATGTATGTAATGTGGGATGTAACTGTAGGATCCAGTGATAGCAAGAGGATATTTACAGCGAGTACCATCTTATTTTAATTTACCTGTAATCTGTGTGGTGATAATCATGGCGAAATGTATTTGTAGTTACTGCAGCAGTACACATTTTAATATTAGTTTGTCTGTTGTTTCATATAAAACGGAATGCATTTTAATGCATATTTATTTACTTTCTAAAAAGTAAATGTCAGTTAATTTCACTGTTTAACAAAAATGCAGGAGTGTTACCGTTTTCCTTTTTTTAAACCGCAAAATATCCTACCTAAACATTTCTTTATCAACCTGTTTCAAGGAAAACATCAGCCAATGTATCATTATTGGATTTTCAAATATTCACAAAAGTTTCAGAAATCCTACAGTCTAGGTTCCTATAAAGAAGAAGATGTGGAAAAATAAATGACCCAAAAGCAAAAATATCTTCTTCCATCATGTTGTTTACTTTTCAGTCTTAGCACCACATGTGACAGAATACAAATTCAAGTCCATTTGTGTCTCCTGTGAATTCATGCTTCTTCACTGCGGGGCCAGCGGGATGCCCCGGGCGTCGGTCACTTGGCCCTCCTGCAGGTTTTTGACCAGCTGAGCCAGCCAGCGTTTGGTGGTGGTGTCATCCTTCAGCACCTGGGCGAAGGTGCTGTCCTTCAGCTGGTCGGGTAGACACTGACGGAGTGCCTCTCTGGCTCTGAGGAAGGAACAACACAAAACCTCCTTTTAATGAAATTGAACTTCAAACTTGATGAAAACACTCAATGAAAGTGCAGAGATATCCTTTCCAAAAAATTAATGTCAGGTTAAAAAGAAGAGTAAGGCAAAAATAAAAAAAATATAATTGTCCTAAAAGATAAACAGCTTCAACATGTAGTGCATTTTTCTGTCTATGCAGTTATTCCCAAGTGTTTCAAACAAAGCTGCAGCTATTACATCTAATACAACCTGTTATCATGAACTGTTTTTACACACACAAACATCTCATGGTGTAAAAACTACCAGTGTATTTTTGCAATAGCTCCTCCTAGTGGCAAGCTGATTGAAGTCTTCAAACAGCGAAGCCAGTGTTATACAGATCAACAGTTAAAACTCGCAAGCACACAATAAACTGCAACAGAGTAAAGATGCTCTACCTGAGATTATCTGAAAGGCGAAGGTAGCAGCGGACAACGTGCTTCAGCAGCCGAGCTGATGGTTCTTTGGAGAGCTGCAGCACCATTTTACCCTGAAGATGCAAACATGATGGAGACAGCAGCTGTAGTTACATCCAGCAAACAAAGATCCCGACCCACACACCACAAATCAACAAATTATTATTTAAAGAAAGCACTCAAACTACATTTGAGTTAAAGATCAGTGTGAAAGCCTCAGAAAACTCCTGTTAATGTCTCGATTTATTTGACTTTTTTCCCTCCTAATGATTTCACCAGGTTGCCCACACCTCACAGTTTGAGAACCACCAAACTGGATCAAAATTTTTTATTCTGACTGAAGATTAAAGTTCAGCTGTGAACACGTGACAGGATTTTACAGCGTGCTCTTTACACATCAAAGGTAATGAATGTGACATGGGCTCATTTTCTTCTGTCCTTGGTACATTTATTTGATCAGCTCCCTGTAGATGGATTACATAAATCAAATCAGTGGAGTGCAGTAAATATTGTTACTATGCTGCTCTCAACATCTCAAGGGTTTATTTTTTTAAAAATTTATTTTATAGGCTCAATCATGTGACATGAACCATGCTGCATGCCACCGCAGCCTGGGTTAGTTTGTGATGTCCGTGCCCAGTTGGGTTTTTAAAACACCAAAAAGAAACATTAACACAAGACTCTAGGGTTCAAACTGCAGTGCAACGAACTGATTCCTTTTGAAAAATAAAGTTTAGTTTTAATATGAAGTTTACGTTCTGAAGTTAGGGAATTTCACTTGCTGATAATGACTGAAAATTAATTGTTGAAAAAAAAAACTAACTGTGGACCATTTCTGCTTGGTCATAATTGACAGCGAAGTAAAGATGTGACTTGATGCAGAATTTCTGGTGGTCAGTTTGTAAAAAGCTTTGAACAGACAATTGGTTTTTAAATATCAGTTAGTGTCAGTTTATTCCGAACGGTTATCAAAAGTTTTTAATTCTGTCTGGACTTTTCTACAAATTACGAACAGAAATCAGTGTGATTAAACCACTCTTCTTGTAACTGATGATGTGTCAATATGGCACAGAAAGTCTATCTGATCATGTCCATGCATATCTTTACAGCAAACACTTACAAGGATCATTGCCACATGGGAGAAACGCTCATAAGTCTGGCATATGTAAGCCAGCCCTGTGTCATCAAGCAGTATCTTCTGCAGTATGAAGGTAGCAACCTGAAAAAAATAAACATGCGTATAAAGATTTCTCGCTAGTAGGTGTCAATATTATGCTGCGGGCTATCTGTAAAGGTTTAGACTACTTTAAAAACAGAATAGCTGCGTACCGTCTTAGAGAGCTCACTTCCTGATTCCATAATGCGGAGACAAAGCGGGATGATTTCAGTTGTGAGAAGAAAGTTAATCACTTCTTGTTCATCCGTTTTGACCAAGGCACCTGCATTAAGTACAAACAGACATCTTAACACCTGTACACGCACACTTTGAATGATAAAAACTCGTTTCATAATACAATGAGAGGAGAGCATACCTATGACTCCAAGGCTGGTGAGGCGCAGGTACTCAAATGGGCGCGTTTTGCTCACAGTGTGCAAAAAGGGATAAAGGAAAAGGGGAATGTGGGCTGCGAGGAAAGCCGACCTGGCAAGATATTAAAAATTAAAAGAAAAAAGAAAAATACTTTTAAATCAGTGTAACCACACTCGTATCAAACACATATATCGTATTTTTCGGACCATAAGGTGCACTGGATTATAAGGCGCACTGTCGATGAACGGGTCTGTTTTGATACATAAGGCACCAGATTATAGGGTGCATCGAGCGAAACAAAACAGTCAGATAGGTCAAACTTTACTCAACTCATTCTTCTTGCTTCCTCTACTTCCGTACCATTGATCCATTAATGTTTAATTCTCTCACAGCTGCTCTTTCCCATGTTGTTGCAGTATATTAATGACTAACCTCATATTGTGGATGGATTGTCTCAGCTGTTCTCCTGACTGAAGTTTGGTCTGTTTACAGCATCCTGCCACACGATTGCGTTTGTCCCTAACCATCGGGAACCCTCAGGTTAACTTGTGGAAAGTTAGCGTTCATCCTCCAGCTTCACTGTGTTTATGTTATGCTAACATAGCTGTGTCGCTAACGATCACGTAGCACATCACTAAATACCAGCTAGTCCAACTTCAGTAACCCTACAAACATCACTGCTGTTAAGTTTTCTGTGTTCATTTATATTGTAAGTACGGAGCCCCGCAAGGGACATGGGAGAAAAAAAAACATTAAGATGAACTTTTGCGAGATCTCGCAAATGTTTTGGCCGCATCCTTCGGAGGCCACCAGCTTGAAGCTAACCGGGAGGTCAAGGCACGATGTGCCTTGTTCCCCCCGGTTGTAGTGGGCCTCGACCTCCTGTTAGCTTCGAGATGGTGGGTAACAGACGTTTTCGAAAACGTCGGAGCACTTTTGCAAATATGTGATGTCTTGATAAACCGAGCAGATATTTGATGTTTACACAGCTACATTCACACCGGAAAATATCTTAAAAATTTATTTTGTGACCCAGAAAGAGTAATATTAAAACAAAGTAGCTGCCGCCATTGTTAGAAATGAATTGGCTGGGCCGCGCTATGAATTCTGGGATAGGTTGGGTAACGAAGGATACACCGACTCGGCCTTCAAATGTGACCTGCGAAGTATGCAGTCCATTTTGCGAGATCTTGCAAAACTTCATCTTAATTTTTTTTTCTCCCATGTCCCTTGTGGGGCTCCGTATGGAAGTGATAGCAGAGCTGTATGTTTTAATTCTTTCAGAAATCTCTCAGTCAGAACACGGTATATCATGTTTAGGTGGAAACTAGCGAGCTAACTTCCTGCTAACTTCTAACTCTGTTAAATTTAATAAATTCTGTTTTCATGGATGCCTGGATGTTAAACTTAATTGTTACACCTGGTAAAGCAGCAACACTGATCATTTTATTAAAGATGAAAGAATTTAGACAGTTTTTAACTCTCACTGATACCGCAGTGTTCGTTTGACTGTGGGACCTGAAGGGGATGGAGTTTGGGCCTAGATACTCCGAGTCTGCGAGGCTCCTGACTGCGGTAGCTGTAATGCTCTGACAGTCCATGAAGCGGTGCGGCTTTGTAACTTACCAAAGTCGTACTAAAACATTTTTTGACAGATTTTTGAGTACCGTGTACAACATAAAATCGGTCCGAGGTCAGTAAGCACAACCAGAATCCATACATTAGGTGCACCGGATTATAAGGTGCACTGTTGATTTTTGAGAAAATTAAAGGATTTTAAGTGTGCCTTATAGTGCGGAAAATTAGGTACTTTCATTTAAGGCTTAAAAGCCTTGTTTGTATCAGTGAAAAGAAAAGGTGAGGTAAAACATAAAAAAAGAAGCATGGTTTGAGTTTAGTTTTCTGAAATTCCTGATTGAAACAGAACAAATGAAGGTAAATAAAGTGGATAAAACTCAATCTGCTCTGTATTAAAGGCTTTCTTTAGTATTACTGTGCTCTGCAGTAAAGGTTTTTCTTTAGTGTGACACAATTAAAGCTTCTAATTGTCCCCTTACCGTGTCTCTGGGTGTGAGGCAACACACTGCAGGAGTGCCAAGGCATTGCACACTCGGTTAGACTGATGTGCTGTGAGTGTCGGTGGGTTAATGGATGGATAGATGTTCACTATTTCCTACAACAAGAAAGGAATGCATCAATGGTGCACAGCAAACGACACTGGGCAAACAGAACTATAGAGATGATGGATTACTCCGTCATCTCTGAGGTATTAACTCACAGGTATTAACTCAACAAGTGGTATAAACTCTAATGGTAGGTAGAGATAAAAAACGCTTACAACCATTTCAAGACCTAGTGCCCTGGAAGTGTCTTATAAATTCAGGTCAAGTTTTAAAATATACTAAGAGCTCTTAACAACAAGCAACAAGTACCAATGTAACATATTATGTACATAAAAATAAATATAGCAAAATAATTCAGAGTAATGAAGAAGGGTTTAGTAGCTCACTTCATGTGAGTGGTCTGTAAGGCCTAGCTGCTGTGCAAACATGGCATGACTTGTAGTCCCTGACACTAATGGTTGTGCTGAATCTTTGTAAAGCCTATGGCGTAGCTTATGTAAGTAGCCATGTTGTCAACATCATTTATGTTTTTGTGCATTATGTGTTAATTAGTGTGTCTTCTGGTGTTTTATATGTGGAGCCAGCCGACAGGAACAAATAAAATGCTGGTACTTTATTACCTATATATCTTTCTCCAGTAATCTGTTGACATTTGTGAATCCTTATATTGAGGAGATTCCTTATATTGAGGAGATGATCGTTATTCTGTCACTGAGAAATTCAAAAACTAAGGTGAAATTAACAGGGGGAATCTATAGTACTGGATAGGCCAATCACAGTACGTGCTGTGGATGCTGTGTGTGTTAAATTTCTAGAAGGGTGCATGTCCAGTTATGCCATAGGGTTAAAGATTCAGGTTTGATTTGAAGCATAAATTCCTAGTAACACCCTAACAAAAAAAAAGAAAAAAAAAAAAAAGAGAGAGATCCTGATTTCCAACAGGTAGAGAGAGGCAACAGATCTTACCTGCAGGAGAGCAGCGATAGTGCCACAGGAATGCCAAAGCATCGGTGCCAAGTCTGGCACAGATTCGCGTTTCTTGCTGAGCTCCAGCAGGGCATTCTCTCTGGTCTCTGGGCTGGACAACTCATTGATCCACTGATAGATCTTTTCCCGGTCTACCTGAGCCAGGGCTGTGACATTAGATACAGCCTGTAAAAGGCAAAGTGAGTTTAAAAAGCATGTCGTCTTGGGTCTGTGTTTGAGAATGGGTGGTCAATGTTTTATGTAAATCAAACAAAAGGATGAGGAAGCTCCATGTTAAGACGGTTCGAGACTTCAAAGCAAAGTAAGGTGAAATTACACTCACCGCTCCCGTTGCAAGCATTCTCCGAGGCTCTCTGTGGCGTCTTTATGTCGTTATAAACAACTAAATTTGATTAAGTGTGGTGAACGTGGTTGCAATGCAAGTAAGTTGGCGTAACTAGCACGAAGCTAGCCCGAGCTGGCTGCTAAATGTCCTGGCCTATGAAGACAAGTACCCGTGTACATTAACATAACTTCAAATTTGCCGAAATAAGGGGAAAATGAATACTATCAGTCTAATTTGTGCGCTTTAAACCACACTAATTAGCTCAAAACTAAACGTAATTCACACTAAAACTAAAGCGAGGCTTAGCTTGGCAGACCCGTAGACAGCCTTAATACAAATAAGTGAAATATCGCGAGATGAAGATCCTCGGTCATTACTTCCGTTGTAAATTTTCACATTCCCGCCATCATCGCGCAGCTCAGCGACGCGTCGTGTGCTGCTCTGCTGTCAACAGCACCGGAGAGCAGGTGAATGCCGGCAAAACAAACTTTCTGCCTGCTCAGCAGCTACAGAAGCGACACCGGATTTTTAGAAGTTTGAAGACAAGCTCTCGTCATCGATAGGTAAGTACCCGCTCGGTGTAATCGCAACGCGATACGCTTTTCATCACCAAATTACAGACTAGCAAATTAGCCAGTTAGCTAGCGTCCGTTAGCCTGTTAGCCGAGGTGCTAACGTCGGCCTCCTCCATCCCATTCAGGGGCTGCGGACGAGCATACGACATTATCCGCACCCAAAGGGGCTTTTTAACTTTTGGCTATCACCTTTTCTTGGCGTTACCGGTTTGAACAGGTAATTCTGTGGGAGCATCGATGCCTTGAGCTAAGAGGGAACATCCCGTGTTGTTGTGCACGTACCAATCGTTGGGTGCCGCGACTCAGAGTGGCCGTTAGTTTGGCTAGTTTGATGGCAGATGCAAACATGGGCTTTTATTGAAGCTGCTAGCAAAGAAAATCACAAGGCGCGAGCTGCCACACGCAGCCAAAAAAGCTGTTTTATTTGTCAGAAATGCATGGCGAGCGTGCTGTCCGCTTTTCTGCTGCGAGATGCTGCGCTGACTCCTGTCAGCTTGTTTTGGATGGTTTGTACTTTCTTGTGACTTTGACAACGTGGGTTGCCTGCTCTCGTTATCTGAGCTTAGCATCGGAAACTTTGAAGTTGCTTTCACCGAGACGGTTACAAGTGATGTTAGTGTTATTACAAGAAGAGGTGCTATGTTCATTTTAGTGGCTGCTTCTGTTCGTTAAGCTCATTACTTTCCTGCAGTATTAAACTAGAGTAATCAACTTCAGAACTCATACCTGACCATTCGTTTAAACTGCTCCTGCTGAACACATTCAGTTGTTATAAATATAATATGCTCAGATTGTGTGACAGCGGATCCAATTTGTCTTTTTTAGGATTAGTTTGAGTCCCAGTCTCCCAAGTGCACCAACGGGATAGCAAGCCATGGCAACTGTAGTGCCCAAACTCTCCAGCGGTGGGGCTGTGAAGATCCGTTTCACCAGTCTGGACCTGGGCACCACCAGGTGGAAAGAAGGAACGTTTGAGATATTGGAAAAGGACAATAAAGTTAACCTCTGCCTGAGATTCAACTGTGGAGGAGCTTCCAAAACTTTCCAGGTATTTTACTGCTACTTTTCTCCCCTCATATTTATTTCTGCCTTAATTAAATCAACAGTAGTTGATGGCTTGTTTAGAAGACCCCAAATATAATGTCTTACTTTCACATTGGTCTTTATTATTGTTATTTTTTTGTTAATGTCCTAAGAGGTACTGATTTCGATTTTGATGGTCTTTTTTATTATAATCTAGCAACCTTTTCCACTGCATCCAGATCGAGTATTGTTTTATCTGGGTCAGCTGGCTCAGAAGGTACTGTGGGTTGCCTGTTATTCTTGGGATTGTTGGGTCAATTCACATGTCAAAATAAGATTCCTTGGGGTGAGTCATGCCACCGCCTTATTTTGGTGTGTATGAGTGAATGTGTTGGACGAGAGGAACGTTATAAAAAAATGTAAGAATGCACCAGACGTGCAAATTAAACAGCTGATTAAAAACAGAGGAAAAGACACTGAACCCTCATAATCCTGCAAGAAACTCCACACACACACACACACACACACACACACACACACACACACACACACACATATTTGAGTTGCTTTCTTGGTTGAAAAGACTCCTACTAATGGATGGCTAAATGAGGAAAATAAAATATGGTATTTCTTGTTAAAGCATTACAGGAACAAACTTGTTAAATGGCACCCTATAAATCAGTCTTACATGTCTGATTCATGTCAGTACTAGAAGAATCTAAGCTGTCAGCTTTGAGGCATTATGCAATGAATGAGCAGTAGCTCTGCACTGAAGCCATGAATGAACCGGATTAGAAACATAATCTCACCCATGGCACATGCCAGGGTTTGTTCAGCCCTCAGGTCAAGTGTTTTTAATCCATGCCTGTACTTCTTTTATATGATCCCATATTCCAGAACTAAAATATTTCAGACTGACTGATGTGATTGGGTCTGAAAAGAATAATTAAGCACGTAATTCGTAAATGGCAGTCAAATAGAATAGAATATAATAGACACCCAGTCAATCTTGAATTAGTTGTACAAGTTAAAATTAACTCTAGTTTGTGCTGCAATTATGTGTGTTTTCAGGTTTTAGAAAGTCTTAAATGTACTTCACATGCAGTTTTCCCCACTCATACTGATGTACAGTAACAACTATATATTTTCTGCTTTCTTTGAAGTTTCTCCTCTGTCAGAAAAAACAGCTTGATAACTTTAATAGTCAATATTACCCGTCCTCTTATTTTGAAAGTTCAGTTGCTGCTAAAACGGCTAGCTTCCTGTCCTCTTTTTCCCTACTGGTGAACCTCTTGTTTTTGCAGTTCAACTTAACTACTCCTATCTTAGTCCTTATTCTGCTCTGCTGATCTGCTGTGACCTGGTGGGTCACTCTGACCCAGACCTGCATCAGGAGATAATTTGGTTCATGCCTAGTAGGCCATGCAGGACAAGGACCACAGCATCTGCTGCTGTTTAACTCCCCCCTACTAGGAGTAACCTTTGATGCTCTTTTTATTAGATTAGCGATTTCTGTTATATTTTAGGCCTGCCTTTGGAACAAAATGCCTGGGTTTAAATCGGAAGTTATTGAGGGTGGTCTCTGCCTATGCAAACCACATCTTTATTCATATACTAAGGTGTCAAAACTCATCTTTATGGATGCAGGGGAGGTTGTCAAATGTTGTTTTGATGGGGAAAGAGTTAAGACAGTGAGGCTGGAGTTTGTCTAAGAGATCAGAAACTCAAACTAACCCATTCACACAAAGTTTGTTATTACTTTCTTTAAGGAAGTGTGTGTGCCTTCTCTCGATCCCCCTCCTACCGACACAATATAACTGAAGTTTGTAGGGAAGTCTGGAAAACTTGGAGGCTCTAACATTGTAATGAATCTGTCTTGCTCCATTGCTAGGAAAGGCAACAAATCTAACCCTCAGGACTGTTATAATTTCCACACAGACGTATAAGAGTCTGGAGCAAGAGAAGTATACAAAAACAAACTTTGTCATCACACTCACGTGTTCTGAGTCTCTAGTCACTAAGAACCTCACTCCTCAGATAGCATGATATAAGACCTATCGAAGAAAGTAATAGCTGATTGAGTAAGGTTTGTCATATAGAACTTTAATAGAACTGTGAGCCAGTTTGTTCAAAGGTATACTTTATCAACAAGTATGATAGGAGGAGGATGACGACGATGATGATGATGATGATAATAATAATGATAATGTATTAATTACTATTGTATGTAATAGTAATCATCATGAATCTGAATATTTGCTGTTCTTTGCTCTCAGCTGAACCAGAACGTGAAAAATATTAGCCAGAATGTCAACCGCATCATCCTGACTCTGAAGGATAACAGTGTCATTACGCTGGATAGGATGCCTCAACCTTTGGTTCAGAAGACTAAAGAATACCTTGAAAAGCTGAAGCAAGGAAAGCCAGGTAATGACACCCCTGCACATTAAAAAAACAAAACAAACAAACAAACAAAAATTGCAAAGATTTTTTTAATTTTTTAGGAATTAATCCTTGTATGCTCTTCCTGCAGAGAATGGTAACTTTTTCTCTGCATCTTCATGTTAATATATTAATATTTCTCAAGTTGATGCAGAGTTTCAAGTAGTGATGTGCGCGTCTAGCTGACCAGTCGACTAATTGTTGCTATTGTCACTAGTTGATAACAGACGTACTAGTGATTTAATCTATTTGTTTTACATTTAATTGATACCCAATGCCAGTAACAGGGTTCGTACAGGTGCTTGAAATCCTTATCCTTACAAATGCTTGAATTTTATTGTCTTTTCAAGGTTTGAAAAGTGCTTGAATTTCAGATGTTGTGCTTCAAAGTGTAATTGTATTTCATTCACCGCAAATAACTATCTGATTGAATAGGTTTCTTATCAGATAGAGAAATAAAATTAGTTGCGAAGTATAAAAACAAAATTTCTCCACCTGGGCTGCCTTGCACCTCTGCATGTCATCAGTTTGCTTGAAGAACAGGATTCATTTTTATCCTATTAAATAATCAAAACATCTGTAGCTGTCATGAAGACTTATGCAACAGGTTGTTGTGAAGTATGGTTTGTGTTAGTCTGCTTTTAAATCTATGATCTGAATGCTTTGTTTTGCCTTTAGGGCTTAATGTGCTTCAAACTTAACATCAGGGCAATGCAGCAGTGTTATTTTTTTTCTTTCTTTTTTTTTCTTTTCAGTTCAAGCACATGGATTAACTTGAAGCGATTCTGACTCTACAATGTAACGGAATCATTTTTATGCTTTTTTTTCCCCCTGAACTTTTTGTTTATGCTGCAGTTTTAAAATCATCCCTTGGAAGTGCCAACTTCAGTGTGCTCGGGAACCGCTCTGTGAAAAATGAGGCCAACCCGTCCGGGGAGAGACAGGTGATCAAGAATGCAATAACAATCTTAACTTGAACACATGTGGACAAATGTACATGTGTTTAACTTAATTCCTCCTGGTGTGTTCAGACGACACCGAGGCGACAGAGCGCAGAAGGCCGGGAGGACACGACACCGAGAAAACCTCTCGGCAGCCCGAGCAGAGCGGCCTCCACTCCCACTCGCACGGGACTGTCTGAAAACAGGCACGCTGGGAATTTTTAGACTGTATCGCACAGAATAAATTAAATTAATTTAGGAATGTTTAATCCTGCCCCATTTGGCATGTGAATTATTCAATGTTTCGGTTTCCCAGGAGCGAGAAGAGAAAGCGACTCCTCACTCCTGATAACGACCTCAATGAGGACTACCCAAAGGAAAACGACTCCTCGAGGTATAATCAGCGCTGAATTGCAGTGCTGTTGGTGACTCATAGGATGACCTTATCTCTGCAGCCTTTTGTCTGAACCACTGCCTGTTTGTTTTTTTGCAAATCTTGTGGCGAGATAATTAAAACAGTAACTGGTAACCAGTGGGTCGCAAAATAGAAACCTTGATTGATTGATAGACTTTATTTTACTGAATTTGAGTAACATCCAGAAAAAAATATTTTTCAGCAACAACAAGGCAACTTCGGACCCCTCCTCCAGGAAGTTTCTTCTGAGCTGCAAAGAAAAGCTAAAGCAGTCAGAGGAGAACAGGAGCTCAGGTAAGCCCAGCAGCAGTACCACCTTTTTGTAATCTAGTTGCACAGCATTCTCGTAGCCGCCTATGCAAATTTTTCCCAGACACTGATACTCTCATGTGCCTCCTTAACTGTAGCTCCTCTTGGGTCAACTCCCCTTCAGCCATCATCTTTCTACGGCAGCCGATCTGTGACTAAAGACTACAGCCAGAGCCACTCTTTTCTGGACAGGTGAGTTGCTTCATGGCTCAGTTAAAATGCAAAGCAGGAGCAGTTTGAACCTAGGGTCAAGAATTTAAAAACAAAAATACTATTTGATATTTATTTAATGAGAACCTTTCAACTGTTCTTTGAAGATGACTTCTACAGTACCCGCCCTCCATGCTAGCTTTTGCTTTCTGTGATTCTTCTATTTATACAGTATCTTCCGCTTTACTGGGCTGATACCTGGTAGCTAGTAGCCATCACGTGTTTTGTTTCAAGGTTACAAACAGCTTCTAACTGCATTATCGCCACTATGTGATAGTGCATTATATCCTACCAGGCAAGGGAAAATGAATATTTTAACATAAAATATAATCACATAAACATGATTATTTTTTTTAAAGATCTTAACTGTCTGTATTTTAGTTAATATTTTTTAGATAATTTCAAGATTATTAGAATACTTGATAATCTGGTTCTTGTTTGAGATTTCCATACTAACGTGAGTTATGTTCCTGTAATTAGAAAGAAATCTAAACCTAGAATTAAAATTATGTGTCCCAATTTCTCTTGATTGACTTAGATATACATTTATGAAGATGTGAAATGAAATCTTAGAAGAGTAAAGAATCTGGTCTAAAGTTTCTGTTCCACATCTAATTTCAAAAGGGAATTACTTCAAGGTTGAGCCAAGCTTTCCCACCTGCCTGCAGACTTTTCCAAGCTTCCTGCTAACAGAGAGACCGATGGTGGGTGCTTAGAGTGCTGGCTTCAAACCTGGGCAGGTTTTGATTAGTTAAAAACAGATGAAAGGAACCAGTCATCTCCTTGGCACATGTGATAACAGGGGAGAACATTTCTATTCATCCAGTGATTGATTTTTAAATCTCCTCAGGCCATCCAGTACTGCACAGACCCCCACAGCCAAGAGGAGCCTCATGCTCCCAAACCACTCCACTCCCTTTAAGAAGGTACGACCCTCCTTGGACTACGGTGGCTGGAACAAGCAGAGGCCCTCCACCCTGGCACAGCCTCAGGCTCCACTGCAAGGGTACAGATAAGCCAGCTCTGCTTGATATGAAACTCATTTGATCCATGAAACCAAATAACGAGGGAAAAATCAAAACAAGCAGTTTTTGAAACTTTTGTTATTCATTTAAGATTTTCCAACCTGGGTAACACCTGCTACATGAACGCCATCCTGCAGTCCCTCTTCAGTCTCCCCTCCTTCTCCAATGACATGCTGAGGCAGAGCATCCCATGGAAGAAGTTGCCCATCAATGCCTTGCTCAGGTACTGTATTATATTATTATGGGTTGATAGTAACAGTTGATTGTTAACAATATTCTGGATTGTTGTCATTTTTAACATAGGTGTTAAATGGCACAGGAAGCAGTTTAAATGAACTTTGTTATAATCAGTGTCCTGTCTTCACTCTGTGCAGGCGATTTGCTCACCTCATGGTGAAGAAGGATGTGGCCTGTCCAGAGACGAAGAAAGACCTTTTGAGGAAAGTAAAGAGTGCCATCTCCTCCACAGCAGAGCGTTTCTCTGGAAACATGCAGAATGTAAGTTTCCCACTTAAACTCAGGTATATGAGTGTAGAGAATAACTCTTAGTAGTAGAAGGTTTACGTTGTAAAGAGCACAGTTTAGAAATGAAACAGGTAATATAGGTTTGCTTTTTCCTGCCGAATACCTGCTGAAGGACAATTTGCAATTCTAGTTTCAGCTCAAGATAATTATTACTCTGTGTGTTTGGACTGAAGACTCTGAAGATATAAAGTATTTGCTGAAAATTTTGTCTGGTGCCACAGCTAAAAATTGAGCACAGACTACAATACCATATATATATGTATGTATGTATGCATGTATGCATGTATGCATGCATGCATGCATGTATGCATGTTTTAGTAGTAGGGTAGCGCAGTAAAATACAATACGACCAACAAGTGTCCAGCGAGGTAAAATTATGTGAAAGACGCTAAAAAAGGAAAGTGTTTTAAAAGTGGTAAATAAGTAAAAATCAAACACAGTAGAACATGTAGAAACATGTGATACAGTACAGAGCTCAGCAATTCAATAATAATGTAATTAAATAAAAGCTGACTATAATGCAATAAAGTGACTTTAGAAAGTAAAATGTCTCAAATTCAAAGCAAAAGTAAAGCAAATATGAGATGACACACTGGTTCAAATTATGATTTTTGGCTTTCAAAGGAGGATAAAACGATAAAGCGATTATCTTTTTTTTCCCCTTCCCATCCATTTCTGCTTTTTTCTTCACGGTATTGCGCTGTTGGTCTTTTTCTGAAAGCCTAAACTAATTCGCTGTTTAATGCAGTCTGAAACAAGATGTAAGACATAGCCTTTGGACAAAAAGATCTAATTAGAGGAAATAAAATCCATTCAGTGTTTGAGGTTATTATCGTCCTAAAGAATGATTCTGGGCAAATCGGCTGACTGCTCATAGTTTTGTGATAGATGTGCATCATCATAACTTTGTTTTTTTTTGTTTATAACATTCAATATTTAGCATTAACTGTTACTTAAACTTATCTAGGTTGTTATCTAGGTTGTTGCTTTGATCTCTGTATTTTGTTGTTCTCTTGTTGTTTGTTTTCTTTTTCTTTGTTTAATAGCTGATCTAACACATTTTCTCAGTGTCTCTTACTGTCCCCCCCCTTCCCTTCTTTCTCTCTTTCTGTCTCTCTTTCTGTCTTTCTTTCTGTCTAATTGTCTGTCCAATTTGTAATAACTTAACATAAAATAAATAAATAAACAATAATAATATAGATCAATCAAGTAGACCAACATGGCATTGCCATACTTTCTACACTTAAAAAAAGTAAATCCGTTGGGCATCTTTCTTCAGACAACAATTCTGATTGCTAAAGTACCGACCAGGACAGGCAAAAAACCCCCAAACAAACAAAAACACACAAAAAGTTAAATCTTTCAGGCTTATGGTTTAAAGTGGCTCCTTCTGTGAGTAAAATCCTGTTTTAAGCCCCTACATGTTTCTTGTTTTTCAGGATGCTCATGAATTCTTGAGTCAGTGTTTGGACCAGCTGAAGGACGACGTGGAGAAGATGAATAAGAGCTTAACGAACGAGGCCGCCGCCTCCTCATCGTCTTCTGTGGTGGGTGAGAATGGTCTGGAGGCAACGTCATCGGCAGTCAAAGCAGAGCCTGGTGATGAGGCAGACACCTCGCGGATCTACACCTGCCCTGTGGCAGTCAACATGGAGTTTGAGGTGCAGCACACCATCACGTGTAAAGGGTGAGGCTGGTCTCCTGCTTATCATTCAGAACTCTTGATGAAGGTGAAAGGTGTTTGATTCCCTCTTTGTTGTGTTGCAGCTGTGGCGAGGTGGTGACCAAGCGAGAACAATTCAATGACTTGTCCATCGACTTGCCGCGAAGAAAGAAGACCTTGCCGCTTCGTTCCATCCAGGACTCCCTGGATCTGTTTTTTAGGGTGAGTCACTGGTCCTGTCATCCTTATGCCCCCATCTGGGATCATAAATGACCAACAGCATCAGAGGAGTACACTTATTAGCTTAGTATGCGCAATGAGGCTCAAGCAGAAAAAACACTGTAGCATTTTAGTTTGCAGTTTACAAACTGAGAGAGCCTTCATGAGGAGACACAAAAAATAGAATTTCTTTCACACAACGAGACAAACAAGCAACAGCTGGATGTAATTTCATATATAATTAGTTACTTTTTCTTTTTACAGATGGAGGAAATTGAGTATTCGTGTGAAAAGTGCAACGGGAAATCAGCGACTGTTACGCACAAATTCAGTAAACTACCCAGGTATCTACAGTCTGTTTAAACACACACACAGTAAAGACACGCAATAAACACTAAAGATGCAGCACATACGGAAAACATTGAAAGCATAACCAACTTATGGAATAAAAAGAATTTAAGTGCCTAAAAACCTTTGTCTTCACAGAGTGCTTATCCTACACCTGAAACGGTACAGCTTTAACGCTCAGCTGTCTCTAAACAGCAAGCTGGGTCAGCAGGTCTTGATCCCCCGATACCTGACCTTGCTGCCCCACTGCACCGAATCTACAAGACCACCCATCAGCCTTGGCTGGAGCCCCCAAGCTGCCTTGTAAGATAGGAGAAAACATTTTAATATGCATACAAATTTAATTCTGTGTAAATACATTAGATGGCTGAAGTGATTTCAGTTTTAAAAGGCCAATCGGCAATGTTTTGACATCGCCTGCAGCCATGATTTTTCATGTTGGTTTAATACCCCAGAGAGGACTACATGTAATAAAGTCTGCATTTAGTTTGCAATTTAAAGGGAAAACATGCAAATATTGCTCCTTTAAGTAAAACTTAACAATCAGCCTAGAAGTAGATCTCCAATAACAGCAAGAGTTTTATTTGCCTTTGTTTTTCTCAAAGGTCCAGAACACTTAAAACGTCACAGTCGGTCAACTCTTCCACAGGTCCTCTTCGGTAAGTTCTGCGACACTTACAGAGGAAAAAATGACTTTTGTGCTTTAACAACCTCTTTAAACAATGTGTTATCTGACTAAAGGGTTTTCTGTTTGGGCTTACGAATTTATTTGCTGAACATGTGACTTTGTGTAGAAGGATCGTAGGGAAAACTTCCAACTCCAACTGTACCTCCATCCTCGTGGACTCTGACTGCGAAGAAGGGCCTAACAGGAAGGTGAGCGCGAGCCGCAAGCGACGCCTGAGTATCTGTCTGCCTGACGACGATGATCGCGCTGAAGAGGTGAGCATCCGCTTTTACACTTTAACAAACAGAATTCAGCCTCCTCTGGCGTTTTCTGTTGTGACACAGTTTAATGTGTTTTCAGAGGGGGGCAGCAATCGATTCAACAGACTTCAGTGGCATCAATGATGATGAAATGCTGGCGGCAGTGCTGGAGATTAGTCGCCAAGAGGCCGGGCTCTCTGCACCTCCTTCTCTGGATGATGAGCCGACAAGCAGCCCGGACACCGGGTTTGGGGACACAGATGCACATGACTTGGCCTATCACGCAGATCTGCTGGAAGCAGATAGCAAACAGCCTGCAGGTACTCTAACGGGATATTTAACCAGAGACAGTATGAGTTTCAAATCTATTGCAAGATTTCTTAACAGCAAAGATGATGGTAGATGTACAACTTTCAGGGGAAACAAAGTTTTTATTTTAGGAAAATGTTTGCAAACTTTGAGAGTGGTTAGATTTGAGTTTTGGGACTTAAATGCAGGGTTTTTTTTGTTTCTTTGTTCTGCTGACCACTGAAGTTAAAATTAATTAAGATCATGCTGCATATAAATGGCCAGGGGCATTTTAGGAAGGCTGCCAAGTGATCAGGCTCACTTCTTGGAGTACTTAAACTTGCAATAGACTGGGTTTTTTTTTTTTTTTTTTTTTTTTTTTTTTTATACAGGATCTGCATCAGGTTTTTATTATGTGTGACATTTCTAAGAAAGGCTCATTCATGTTTCATTCCATATTCTCTTCAAAGTACATGCTGCTTAAATTGATTGTGGGTTTCTACATTCACATAAAAACTGGGTTACCAACAAACCCAAGAAAAGAAAAAAACAGCTTCACGTATCAGGTTTGCTGACTCGAGTATTTGTTGAACTCTTGTAGATGTGCTGGACTCCTTGGACCTGACCATGGATGAAAACAAGGAGAACCAAACTCCAGAGAGTGGTCAGCAGCAGGGGGAGCTGGACTGGGTCCAGCAGTACAATCTGGATCAGGAGAGGGAAGAACAGGAGCTGCAGCAGGCTTTGGCACAGAGCCTCCAGGAGCATGTAAGACCAGAGAGAGACTATGTAGCATTTAACACATCTTCAGCTCAACTGTTTTCATATTTCAACACAGTGGAGACACTTTGGTGCACCTAAATGGAAAAAGTGCTTACTTTCAGCACTGAAGAGAGAATGGTTGGAGCCCATCAGAAGGGATGGCTACATTTACATCCCTCTGACCCAAATGGACCTTTGTATGATGCAATGTAACACCTGAGTTTGGTGCACCAGTTCTACCAGTGTTAGATGCTCACAACAATTTTTTTTCTTGCTTCCAGTAATGATGACCTTCCATTTGCTGTTAGATTACAGTAGATCTCTCATGATCCTTAAATATCATTGACTACTCTGAAGTCTTTCACCAACTAACAGACCTGATGCAGGAAAATAAAACTTATGACATCATCTCTACAGGAAGCTCAGGAGATGAGAGAGGACGATGATTTGAAGAGAGCCACTGAGCTCAGCTTGCAAGGTAAGAAATACAATTTACTCCCAGGAATCGTCAGCACACGCTTCTTTGACCAACTGTGTTCAGCTATTTTTTGTATTGTGATGGTTGCTGTTGATCCCGCTCAGCTGGCAGCAGTGTGGCGATGTAAATAAGACTTAATGCAGCCACTAAATAAAGAAATTTGACTGGATATTTGCAGATCTGTTTAGTCACCACAATCAAATGTTTAAAGCGTTCTTTAATCAGACTCTGAGCAATGTGAAAATACTGCACTGGCATCATCATCTCCTCATTCAACAGAGTTTAACAACTCCCTGCCCGATCTGCTGTGCTCGGATGATGACTCTGGCAACGAGGACGTGCTGGACATGGAGTACACTGAAGCAGAAGCCGAGAACCTGAAGAGAAACGCAGAGGTATATCCAGCTGGCACACAGTGTAAAATACTGCAGAGCACAAAAAACGGCAAATAGATTATTCACCTTAAACCAAACGGATGTATAATCACTATGCAAAGCTAAAAACAGTGTTTTACAAATGTAAACCTTAATAAAGGGTCAGTTTAAATAATTCACACCACAGATAAAGTCTTAGATAATCTGCAGGACACTGAATTGATTATGAATCAGAACATGGTGAAATACACGCACTGCTCTGCCTGCTTAAGAAACTGCAGAATAAATTAAATAAAGGAGAAGACTAATGATAACTTATTGGTTGTTGGCCTGCATTAACCTGCCTATGTATCCTGTAATCCACAGAGTGGAGAGTTGGCAAACTCGTTCAGACTCATCAGTGTGGTCAGTCACATCGGGAGCAGCTCCTCCTCTGGTGAGCGCTTGTGTTTGTTTGTGCCTCTGAGTTTAGGTCCTCATGTGTTTGGACAGTGACAAATTATTCAGGAACAATGAAGATGAGCTTTAAGTCCAAACTGTGTATGAAAACTTTAAGGAACTGCTGTAATGTATACGCAGCTTTATTTATATTCCCTATTATCTCAAATGTCAATGAAGAAATTGGCAGCCAGAAATAAAGTTTATTTATATTAAGAATCCTTAAAGTATCAGGGAAAACACTGCTGGATGAAACTGTGTGGTCTTTACTTGGTGTGGGTTTGTGGGTCTCCTGCCTTTAGTTTTGTCTTCAGCAGTAAATTTTGTGAGAGCCTCAAATAATGGTCAGCGCCTTTCAGCAAAAACATGATCTAGCCTGTCCTGATCTGATATTAGATGAGGAATATTAGCTGAACAGGTAAAACAGTATTGAAATCTAACTTAATGGTTGTAGCTTTTAGGAGGAGCCTCTCATAATGTGGCTATAAAAATGTTTTTTGGTTTTTCACCTTTCAGGCCACCAACACAGTGGAATTACTTTTTTTTTTTTTTTTTTTTTTTTTTTTTTTTGTATCATTGTCCAAACACTTATTTACCTGACTGTATACTAAAGCTAGAACCATAAAGTTAGCTCATGTGTCAGGCAGAGGTTATATTTGTCCAATAACTTTGGATAAATGCCGGTGACATCTTCCTTGTCTATACGTTGATGGCGTAGGTGTGCCCCCTGTGTGGGTCGCTTCCGCTGTCGTGGCTATAGACTTCAAGAACCAAATGCTTGCTCTGTGAACAAATATTGATAGATTGTTCCCCTTCTTTATCTTCCCTGTAGGCCATTACATCAGTGACGTGTACGACATGAAGAAACAGTCGTGGCTGACCTACAATGACCTGGATGTGTCTCGCACGCAGGAAGCAGCCGTCCAGCGAGACCGTGACCGTAGCGGATACATCTTCTTCTACATGCACAAGTGAGTGTGCAAGTTCTCCTGTCAGCTGGTTATACATGTCACTGTAATGATGTGAGACGCTCTGCTAATAACACGCTGCTACCTTGTGATCTCTCAGAGATGTGTTCGAGCAGCTATCTGAGATGGAGAGATCTGGAGCTGGAACCACCTCAGAGGCAGGAAGGAACGTCCTGCAGCCCCTCTGAGCGCAACGTCTTTGGACGCCCACCCACACTCAACCACAGCTGATCTTGTTAGATAAAGCTGCCCTGTGAAAAATCCTTCTATACTACTGATTGCCGTCCCTTTTAGGTAGCCTTCAGGCACTTTCTTTTTCCTCTACAGATTACTAAAGGCCAGGATAAAAATAACATCTGATGATGCCGATACAGCGGCTGACCTGTCAAGACTCTTTCAGATACCAGAAATGCAGTTAAAATGTTCCGTGGATCAATTTTTGCCTCTGTGTTTTTGGGGCTGGAGTCTTTCTTTGCTATAATTTTATCAACTGTTTTGTAAGGTTTAATTTTGTTTCTTTCTTAAAGACTTTTCTTCAGACTTTTACTTCAAACTATCAAACACTGGGCGCTCCTGGTGCTTTGTAGATTGTATGTTTGCAGACCCCTTTATTTCCCATATAAGCAAAATAAAGATATATTCTATGTTGGAGTATAAGCTATTATAGAGTTTAGAGGGTTGTTGTATTTAGCGGGTACATTTGGTGCAATATTTGTTACTGGCACAAACTGGTCAATTCAAATCAGCTTTCTGTCCCACAGTGTGGATGTCTTCCCAGTTGCTTTTTGTATTTCATGTGCAACCTGATATTTTTTTTTGTGTGTGTGATTATTTCCATATTTTAGAGGTGTGAAAGAACGTGCATTCATTAATATTTAACTGAGCTTTTCTCAGTTGATCACACTTTGTTGTTTGTTTGGGGTTTTGACCTTGTGCCTCCCAAGAAAACTTTTATAAATATGTGTATACAAGCTTTACTTTGGAAAGTCGCACAACCTTGTTGTTTTTGAATGTTTGTCAAACCTAAAACAGTGTGCAAGTCAGAGTTTCTTCTATAAAGCCAACAGATTTTTATATTTATTGCATATAGAAGGGGGTTGGTTTCTCTTAATTAGCCCAAAATATGAGCCAAGGCAAATAGAAGTCATTACTACTTTATCACCAGAGAAGATACAGTACCTGTTGCATAATATCTTTTATTTCATCACCTTTAGAACAAGTGTTGAGGATTTAAAGTGCCCCTGTTATGCTCACTTACATGGTTAAAGTGTAACTGTTGGATTAAACGCCTTATTGATCAGGGAAGGATACCGTTATCTGCTCCGTTTTAGTGCCTGTCCCTTCAAGGCACCCGTCTTCTGCTCTGATTGGTCAGTTAATAACATTAATATTCTCAGACTGACTGTTAATAAAGCTGTAGCCATGTTAGGAAGACATTTTTACCTGTAAATACAGTCGGAATCACCTGTTGATTCTTTATTTCAAAATGTGCCAAACTCACTGCTACTAGGGCAGTACACCGTGATGTAGATACGTTACGGACTACAAACAATGCCTTTCAGCAGCTGTGTGTGTTTGTTTTGTTGTTGTTGTTTTTTTTAAGCAGTTTCACCCTACAAATATTTATTCAATGGTGGAACAAATAAATTAACAGTAGTGAGTGTTGGAGATGCTGGATATTTTCACTTCTGTTTGTCTTCTGGTCTATAACTGTAGGGAGTTTAAAAAAAAAAAAAAAAAAAGCATAAAAGGGGCACTTTATTAACCAGTTCCTGTCAGGCATGAAGTATGTGGAATATTCTGTTGTTTATTACTGGGCACGGGCTGGTTAACTTTTATTCTGTGTAAGGAAAAAACAAAAAGCTCACTCTTAAACATGCTATTATAGACTTAATCTGGCCACAGCAGATTATTCCCTTAAATTAGCACAACATGGCATTAATTTCTAAAAATTAAATCCCTGCAGACCAAATTTGACACGACTTCTGTCTTTATATTTGGGGATTTTAGGAAGTCTGCACCGATTAGCAGACTTCCTGTTGCACCACGCCGTTTTAATTCTCCAGGTGTTTTAATGTCTGCATTGATTGACGTTTCTTAAATGCCTCTCCTGAACATGCTGTCCCACACACAGTGTAAAGAGCATAAAATGTATTGGTGAAGTGAAAATGAACAGCTTTTTCTACCCTTCATACACAATGGACTCTTCCTAAAGCAGATTTTAATAAAATATTCCAATGAAAGAACTGAGACGTCTTTTTGGTGTTTGAAACTTTTCAGCAGAGCTCACATCAAGTGTTTTTTCAGGAGGTCAGGCTGTTTGTTTAGTGACAAGTCGTTTTATAATACAGACTGCAGTGGGTGTCTTCAAATAAATATAAGAACCACAACAGTATAGAAGCAGTTTCCACTATCACATAGTGCAATATTTAATCTCAGGCCTGCAGGCAGCAGTCAGGGTCACCTGTCCTGACTGCACCTCTTCATCAGGGGATCTAGGTGTCGGCCTGTGAGTCTGCTGTACTCGCTCAAGATGTAGTTTTCTCTCTGCTGCATCTGCAAACATGTTACACCTTTAATCAGCATCGAACATCTAGACATCACATGGTATGAAGTTCATAAATTTGGTATAAAAAAAGCCTCTGCTCATATAGATCTACCTATGGATGACAGATTAAAGGAAAAAAACTGAGTCTTTGTATGTGTGATGATGGAGGCATCTTCTTAGGCGATCTAATGGGTTGTGATCTTGTGACTGGAGCACAAAGTGTATTTCCATTTGAGCTATAGCCTGAGTGGAGGAATGAATTTGGACGCATAAAGCCACCTGTCTCCTTACAAACCTCAGTCCATTCTTCCTCTGTCTCGTGCCTGTAGCCCAGCAGGTGGCAGATCCCGTGCGCAGTGACAACCTGAAACAGGAACAATGGAACAGTTGATCACAGAAAATGGTATTGCTGTGCTTCATTTGGAAGCACTGATGGATTACACACACAAGAGACAGGATAACTTAAGTTACTGTTTCATACAGTCAGCGCTCCGTGCAGATCCAGGGATTCCTCCTGACACTGCTTCATCACAAACTCCACCCCAAGGAAGATATCTCCAAGGTTCAGCTCGTCTCTGTGAAGGGGGCAGGGCAACTTCCCGGGCCTCAGGTCCTTAAATAAACCCCCACAAAACACAGAGATATTTGAGTGGAGAAGTTACCCCAATCCTGCAGATTGTGTTCATGTCTTTCCCACAAGATAGCACAGTAGGTCAACTTAACCTCAATTTTAACTAGTTAAGTCTTGAGTAACGCTGCACCCTAGTGGTGAAAATCTTAGTTAAATTCTGTAGAGAGTAAATACAAAGAGGACCTTAAAGGAAGGTTTCCAAACTCAGTGAAGTGATCAGAGAGATGTACTACTATGCTGAGCCTAGAGTCAAAGTTTTTAGTGCCATGAAGGTTGCTCTCTTTTATTTATTTTTTTTTTACCTGGCTATATCACCATGGTAATATATGCCAAACAGGTAACCTGGTGCAGACCAGTAAGGTTCAGAGTTTTGGTTTAAAATAGATGGAAAGCCACCAATTTCCGTCCCTGAGTGAATATTAAATAACATTAATATTAAAGGAGCTGCTAAATACAAATAGATGCCCAAACAGTAAAATAATGTGCATACACTATCTCTCTTTCAAAACTGTCATTCACCTCATGCCGCTTTCCATAGAGGATAATATGGATGATTAGAAAAGGACAATATTATCCATGATGCAAGCATTGGGCAACAGTTTTGACTGAAAGCCTTCTATGCACCATACATGTAAGATCTGTGGAAATATTTTGAGTTTTAAAAACACTCTTCAGACTCATCTATGCCTAATGTAGCCGTTCACACCAAAGGCATAATTTTACTGTACCAATGCCAGTTTTTTCGGCCAAGCTTTACACAGTGGGAAATTGATACTGACACATGGCTGACAGTTACAATGAAATCAAATCACCCTTCAGCTTTCTAGTTGGGGTTGTTTTATTTTCCTTTCAGGATGTGGAGGGCCAGATTAAGATGGTTCACAGCTGCCTGTGACCCCCTGACTGCATTTTGTCCTACAGCTCTTGATAAGTCCATTCAAAGGCTCTGCTTGCCCATGCTGTTAGATGGTGACGTTGATGAGTCACAGAAGAAGCAGCTGGACGACAAAGGAGGCTTTTTCTGAAGCTCCATTTGGCCTTTTAAACTTTATGAATCTTTTATTGCACACAAAGCAGTGTAACAAATCAAAAACAGAAGAAGACGTCCAGAAACACCCCCAGATCTCCACTAATGGAAGTGTGTTCATTCAAACGTTTAGCTGCCATGTTTACCTCGTAGAATGGGAAAGACAGGACATCCGTGGGGGTGTTCTTCTTCCTGTAGATGTGATTGATCTGCTGCATCTTCTGGTTGTCCACGCAGATGATACCCAGGTCGAACTTCTGGATGCCCAGTATGTGTCTCAGCGTGTCCACGTCCCTGCGCAGCCTGGCGCGCCGAAGAGGCACCACCTTCTGGAGGTTCCTCAAAACTACTCCCATTTTAAACAGCCGACACGACAAGAGAACACGGCTACGGAAAGATCTCGGTACATATGTTAGTGGGTAACCTTCACCTATCTCCTACCTGGCGGCACGTTATTATCGGTTGGTGAGTTTCGCCGTTAGCCACGAGCAAACTGCAGTCTCCAAGGTGACACGAATTAAAATGCAGTCCCCGGGAAATAGATAGTGTAGTTCTTTTCTGGTTTATACAGCTTTGATAATCTAATTCACATTCATTAAACATATTCTTTCTTTTAAGAGATATGGTCGCTTATCTGCCAACAACCGCCTCGTTGGCCATAGCGGAACGAATGGTTTAGCGTTACTAGCAGAAGGAGGACTGATAAGTTTGTCGGACCGGAACCGGATTTAGGAAAATGTGAGCCAAAAAAACAACACAAAACAGTAAAAGGTGGGATCTTTTTTGACGCACTTCTTCGGGTATTCCTATAATTCTGTTAACTGAGGAACTTTATGAGCAGCCAAACAAACTTTACTAAGTAATACTTTCAAGGTGTTAGCCTGTGCTAGCAGTGGAGCTATGAGTCTGTTTTCGTCTCTCTTTTTTTTTAGCAGCTTTTAACCTTAAATTCTTCTCAGGCCGGAACTGCCTTACTGCTTTTTGCTCTTTGAATGCTTAAAAACGTTTTCCTCGTTAACATAAATCGTTTTTTGAGCCATGAATCCACGCAATCCGTTCGGTAGTGTCCAAGTAGGAGCTTTCCAAACCTCGGGTAGCAGCGTGAAGCCCAGCCAGTTATCATCATTTGGGCAGCAGAGCTCCAGCACACAGGCCCCGCAGAGTGTGGGATTTTTCGGGCAGCCGCCCCCTCACGGAAGCAACATCTTTGGACAATCCCCGGCCTTTGGACAGCCATCTGCGCAGGCTTCAGCGTTTGGACAGCCATCTACCCAGGCTTCGGCGTTTGGACAGCCATCTACCCAGGCTTCGGCGTTTGGACAACCATCTACCCAGGCTTCGGCGTTTGGACAGCCATCTGCCCAGGCTTCGGCGTTTGGACAGCCGTCTGTCCAGGCTTCCTCGTTTGGACAGCCATCTGCCCAGGCTTCCTCGTTTGGACAGCCACCTGCCCAGGCTTCGGCGTTTGGACAGCCACCTGCCCAGGCTTCGGCGTTTGGACAGCCACCTGCCCAGGCTTCGGCGTTTGGACAGCCATCAGCCCAGGCTTCCTCGTTTGGACAGCCACCAGCCCAGGCTTCCTCGTTTGGACAGCCACCAGCCCAGGCTTCCTCGTTTGGACAGCCACCAGCCCAGGCTTCCTCGTTTGGACAGCCACCAGCCCAGGCTTCGGCGTTTGGACAGCCACCAGCCCAGGCTTCGGCGTTTGGACAGCCACCAGCCCAGGCTTCGGCGTTTGGACAGCCACCAGCCCAGGCTTCGGCGTTTGGACAGCCACCAGCCCAGGCTTCGGCGTTTGGACAGCCACCTGCCCAGGCTTCGGCGTTTGGACAGCCATCAGCCCAGGCTTCGGCGTTTGGACAGCCATCAGCCCAGGCTTCGGCGTTTGGACAGCCATCAGCCCAGGCTTGGCGTTTGGACAGCCATCAGCCCAGGCTTCGGCGTTTGGACAGCCATCAGCCCAGGCTTCGGCGTTTGGACAGCCATCAGCCCAGGCTTCGGCGTTTGGACAGCCATCAGCCCAGGCTTCGGCGTTTGGACAGCCATCTGCCCAGGCTTCGGCGTTTGGACAGCCGCCATCAGGAGTGAGCAGCACGGGTTTTGGGGGTGGCACAACACCGGCTTTTGGACAGACTGGAGGGCCCGGTCAGAGTTCAATGTTTGGGCAAACACCTGCTTTTGGGCAGGCTTCGGGATTTGGCAAACAGCCACCAGCAATCGGCCAGCAGCCCTCTGGGTTTGGGAGCCCACTGAGACCCGCAGTGAGTCAGCCTCAGCCTCTCGGGTTTGGACAGCCATCATCGTCATCCACCAGTGCCACCACCAACACCAGTCTGCGTGGGCCAGGTCAGAACAGGAGCTTCGCACCATCTGAATTTAGTTTCAGGCCAGCCAATGAGGCACTTTTCAAACCCATCTTTAGTGCCAGTCCTGAGCCAACCAACCCCACAACCACTTCACTGTCCAACTCGGCTTTTGGTGGGTCCCAGACAACCTCCAGCACCACCACCACATCTGGTTTTCCTCTGTTGCCTAAGTCTGAGTCTTTAGACTTCAGCTTCTCTGAACCAGCCTCAGCCCCCTCTATCTCCTCTCAAAGTAACCCACTATCAACTGACAGCAGTAGTGGTCCAGCTACCACTCTTCAGTTCACCTTCTCCCAACCAGCCACACTCACCAGCTCCAGCACTAAGGCTGCCACCACAGAGCCCACCACCCCGTCGTCTTTCAGCTTTACACCCAAAACCCTCCAGCCTCAGGCAGCGCAGCTTTTTGGAGGAACAACTTTTGGTCAATCCTCAGCTTTTAGTGAAACCAAAACCAAAGAAGAGGCCAGTACAGATGTCAAAGTCCATACGAGCCAAGGGGACATCAGCATATTTGCACGGCTTGGCAAAGGCACCAAGCGGAAAGACGATCCACCAATCTCTAGCACCGGCCTTGAGAAATCAGCTGTCCCTGAGGAGGATGTTCCACCTGAAGCAGATTCACTGAGACATCCCCCGAAGAGGCCGTTGATGAGGTCGCGTGGCCCGCCAAGAGGATTATTCAGCCGAGCAGTGAGCAGTCTTCGTAAGGATGGTGCTAAACCAGTGAGGCGGGAGGCTGCAAACAAACAGGAGAGGGAGGAGGTCCAAACTCAGAGTGGTGACCTCTTTGTAACGCCACCTGCTGCCCAGACACTGACCATAGATGTGCAGGATAAAGCTGAAGAATCAGGTGAGACATAAAAGTCATACATGCTGTGCATTAGTAATAAATGTGTGAAGTGTCATGACAAAAATCGTTCATCATGCAAATTACTTCTAAACAATTGAAGGCCAGTTTACTCGTCATGCCTTAGAATGACTGTAGTGATTTTTCTCCAAATGTTTTATTCTTTTTCTCTGATCTTTTATTCTTTTACTTTTTCTTCTCTCTTTCCTGAGCCACAGTCCGCATCTTAGTGGGCACAGCATTGGGCAGCCTGAACCTCTTTTTTTTTTTTTTTTTTTTTTTTTCTTAATTTAAACATATCTTATTTAAATCATTCTTACTCCTGACTAATATGAGGCTCATTGTCTACAGTAGAGCTTTTGTTATTAGTGTGCACTCATTCCCTTCATCCTTCTCTAGATTCAGCAAAACCTTCAGAATCAAAGGTTGCAACCACGACCCCAAATAAACGTGGCTCACGCACTGAGAGCATGGACAGCCTGAGCGGCATGTCTCCCACCGACTGCACCTCACTCATGTGCAAGAACGTCCCTTCAGCACTCAACAGAAGAGACACGATCGAGAAGCACTTTGCTCGGTTTGGGAAAGTTCACAAGATTATCTGCCGGCCCGCCAAGAACCTCACCATAGTGTACTTCAATGACCATGTGAGTCACCTCTTTGTACCCTCACCATCCTAAGTTAGAGGGTCTCGACAAAACTGGCATTCAGTTTAACTTTTCTCTCTCAAGCTTCTACTCTTTTACTGCAGGTATTTTGGAGTTTCCTATTCTACTTTATACAGTGTAATGTAGATTTTTTTGTCTTTTCCCGTCATCTCTTTCAGGCATCAGCGGCAAAGGCAAAGAAAAAAGGCAAAATCCTGCAAGGAAAAGAGCTTCTCCTCCTGTGGCAGAGAAAGAAGCAGAGTAAATGCAAACGTTTCTTTAAAAGCTAGTTTATTTTGGCAAAAACATCCTCTAACACAGAGTGATGGTTCTTCTGGATTAATGTGTAATGTTATGGAGCAGGTCCAGCGGAGAAAGCGGGTAGACCTGGAACTGGAAAGGAGACGTCAGAAGGAGAAGGCCAGGAGGACATGGAGTCAAAAGCAGGTTCTTCTTCACCACTCCGGAGACCCACCCTCAGACCTCCCACACTCAGCAGCACGGTGACTTTCAGCCGCAGGTAACACAGCACCTAATTTTTACTTCACCTATAAAGCTATCATGTAGTACGAAAAGTTTCCACAACATTGTGGCTCTCTCACATGTGTCAGCTCCCCGGTGAAGAAGCCTTCCCCCGTAAAGGCTCTGCAGTTTGACACTGAACCTCAGAAAGAGAGCAGCACCAGCCAGAGCCAGAGCTCCGAGCGCCCGGTCCCATCCTCTCTCCTCCACCTCATCGGGCAGGTGGCTGAGACCGCAGAGGACAAATACCGCCTCCTCGAGCAGAGAGACAAGATCCTGCGTCAAGGCAAACCCACCTCTCACATCGGCCATTATTAACAGAGCTACAAAAATAAAATAAAAAGGTGTGAGACATTTAGTGCTGATGTCTTTACAGGCCGGCCAAAGCGGACAGACCTCCACCTTTCCAAGGTATTTGTGGGGACGTGTCCTGACATGTGTCCTGAGAAGGAGAGGTACATGAGAGAAACTCGGAACCAGCTCAGCGCATTCGAAGTCATTCCAAGCACGGAGACGGTAACGTCTTTAATATCAATGGAAAATGCTAAATTTTACCTAGAACTCCATGTTTTGTCATGGAGTACATTTAGATTTAAATTTGAACTCCTCTTTAATCACTTCATCTGATTGCACTAATTGGACATTTGGGTGCATAACATTGCAAACATATCTGCTATTCCTTAATAATGAATGTGTAAATATCTGTTTAGCTCAGTGATAAATAATAATAAATATGTATACACTGGCGAGACACTGCAGACTAGAAATGTCCAACTCACTTCAGTTCGTGGGCCAAAGTAAAGCCTCGTATGATGCCCGACAGTCAAACAACTAAATGTTTAAAACTTTTCTTTTAATTTAAACAAAAATTTCCTAAAAACTTTCAAATGTAGTGAACTGTCCATTACAGAACTGATGATGAGCCACCTGAGATACTTTTAAATGTCCTCTTATTAAACTACTGTCCTATTTTCACTTTGTAGTGATGTTCACATCACTTCACCGGGTAGTACAGAATGAAAATGTATTGGCCCAGGGCAGACCCTGGACTCACTGGAAATGTTATACCTCTCGGCTGGCCTGGGAATGACTTGTCCCCTTCGGATGAGATTAAAGAGGTGGCTGTGGTGAGGGAAGTCTTGGCTTCTTTGCTTAGACTGCTGCCCTGTGACTCAAACGCTGATGGATAGATGGATGAAATGGTTGTCGGTGTTTTTTGTAGCAGGCTGTAACCTGGTTATGGAAGGAAATGAGATTCCTTCTTGCCGTAAACAAATTTTTCTCCTTCCGTCTCTGACCAGGTGGATCACAAAGCCGCCATCAAGGAGTACAGCCGCTCATCAGCCGACCAGGAGGAGCCCCTGCCCCATGAGTTGCGTCCTTTGCCTGTACTCAGCATGACTATGGACTATCTGGTGACGCAGATCATGGATCTGGGCCACGACAACTACCGGGACTGGTACGACTTTGTCTGGAACAGAACCCGCGGCATCCGCAAGGTAGTGCCTCAGATGAGCTGCTCCAGCTATACTTAATTACAACTTCAAAAAAGCTGTTTTGTTTCTGGAGGTTTAGGTGGGTGATTGGTGCGATTTAGAGTCATTGCTCTGGAGAGACTGATCCTCGTCTCCATCTCTCACTCACAGGACATCATCCAGCAGCACCTCTGCTGCCCACAAACGGTGTCTCTGATTGAAAAGTGCACCCGCTTCCACGTGCACTGTGCCCACCACCTCTGCGAGGAGCACATGTCAACGTTCGACCCCAAGATAAACAACGAGAACATGACCAAGTGCCTGCAGAGCCTGAAAGAAATGTACCAGGACCTGGCTACGCGTCACATCTTCTGCCCCCGTGAGCCGGAGTTCCGTCAGTACAGCGTTCTGCTGAAGCTCAACGATGGGGACATCCTGCGGTCAGTCACAGAAACATATACAGAATATACCCATTCGGTGCTCCAGCGAGCATTTCCTCTGTAATTTGTAGCTGCATCTCACACCTGACCCTTAATCCTCCACGCAGTGAGGTGCAGCAGTTTCGTGATGAGGTGCGAAACTCCGCCGAGGTGAAGTTTGCGGTGCAGGCATTTGCTGCCGTCAACAGCAACAACTTTGTTCGCTTCTTCAAGCTGGTGAAAGGAGCCTCGTACCTCGCCAGCTGCCTCCTGCACAGATACTTCAACCAGGTCAGAAACTGTCTGGAAATCATGTCTGAATGTTTCTCAATGAGTTCCTGAATGTTGGATTGTTTACGCACTTTTTTCAGGGATGCTTCAATTGTGACACTTTTGGATCACAACCTAAATTTGCTGATCAAATTTTTGTTGCTCTTGTTATTATTTTATTTTGTTTGTGTTATTCATCTCCTGCACTGTGCCAGGAAACAATTTAATTATTTGATCTTTTATTCAGCACAAAATGAATGTGCCATACCAGATAATATTTTTATTTCCTGATATACTGTAGTCATCAAGCCTGATGGACTTCACTTTTTAATTACTTTTTTTAATGATTGAGAGAAGGTTAACACAGAGGATTGCAGTAACAGGATGGCAGCAGGTTGTTTTAATGCTTACACTTGTGTTGTTAAGCTCGTGCTGTATCTGGAGCGCACGTCAACCAGCTGACGACCACCAAATCCCAGTTAACCAACTTCCTGTCAATGTAATTATTATTCCTGGAACTGTATGATGGCATAATTGTTGTTAGCAGCTGTAGCTTATGTCTTAAAAAAAATCCTTAAAAAAAATATGATGCTTAACTTCAGCATGGAGATTAATTTAAACCTGGCAGGATATTAATTAAGGGGGCAATATTTTAGTTTTTTTGTTGGTTGAAAAGGTCAGAACAAATATTGATGTGTTAGAAAGAGATTTGGTGTTCATTAAAATAATAAAGTTTTTTGTGCGGGTGTTGAAAACTCCTAAACTTCATGTCTGTGTGCAGGTCAGAGCTAAGGCGCTGAAGACCCTGAACATGGCTCACACTGTGGGTCCCCGCTCCACTTTGTTTCCTGTTAACGACGTCGTGCGGATGCTGATGTTCCGCACCGCTGCAGAAGCGACTGACTTCATCCAGCAGTACGGCCTCAACGTCAACGATGGGTGAGCGTCCACGGGACTGGTTTCTCTCTCAGCTCCTTTCAGTGCAATAGTGTTTCTAAGGTCGTATTGCAGACTTATTGCATCGGCACGACAACCTTGAATAGCCCTTCTTTTAAACTCGTTTTTGTATTTTATGTTTTTTTCCCCAGCATGGTTGAGCTGAGTCGAATAGCCTATCAGGAGCCAGAGCTGCCGCTATCCCAGAAGAAGTCTGAGGTGATTCTCGCTAAGAGAACGGTCTTGATTGGGGAGGTGGTGAACGGAGGGCCCCTCCCGAACCCTCCCCAGCACACCCCCGTCTGCAGCTTTGACTCCCAGAACAAATACAGAGGAGAAGGAGGCTTGATCGAGGCCACGCCATCCCACTTTAAAGGTTAACATGTTTTATTTTCTCCAGTTGTTGCACACACGTTAGGTTATTCTATTTCTGTAAAACTCAACTAAGAATGATCATTTGATCACATTCAGGAGGCGAGGAAGTGAATTCTTTGATACCTGTTTTGCTGTTTCAGTCATTGGTGACAGAATGGAGCTGAAGGCGCCACCCAGTGGCGAGCTGCTGTCTCAGGTCGTACCAGTCAAAGCTCCCGATGTTCCTGCTGCCTTTGGGGCAGCTGCAGCTATTATAGATGAGACGGGAGAGCCCTCGACCCACCCAGCTGAGCCCCAGCAGCTATTCCAGCCTGTCAGACCCCCATCACCTCCACCCAAACCTCAGCTGGTGTTCAGTGATGAGGTGGGGAAGAGTTCCCAGCTCTTCATAGACATTACTAATTCTCATTTTCAGTACAGGACGTTCTCTTATAACTCTGTGTTTTTATAAGTAATGTAGATATATTTTTATCTGCTACTGTGTAGGGAATGTATCTGTCTGTTAGAAGTACCCTAAAAGGTTTTCCAGTAAACAAATTGCAATTAAATTTAGGATTGCTCACTTAAAATCACTTTGTGTATCTTTAACAGTAAAGATAAAGAATGAATGTTTTCCTTCCTTCTCTTAAAATTTGGAATCTCACATTTTTTTTAAGTTCACTATGCACCAGTTTGTGTGATAAGAACTCATTAAAACATCTTTTCTGTCGCTCGCTGCAGGACATCATGGCTGAGCTGGATGGTGTGGTAGAAGAGGTGGTTGATGCAGCAGTGAGGGAGATGGCTGAGGCCGGCGCCAGCTACGCTTCAGCAGCGCTCAAGTAAGGTTATCATCATGCAGTGTTTGGGAGGAAGTCCTCCGGTTAACATGACTGATAACTGGCTGGGTTTTTTTTGTTTATTTTTGCTTTGTGCAGGGAGAGCAGCGTGCAGGTGGAGATGATGGTGAGCGAGGTCCTGAGGCAGATGCTACAGGAGGTGTCTGCTGCCGAGATCAAGCTGGAGCATGAGCGCGTCGCTGAAGAAAAACGCAAGCTTGAAGAAGCTAGGTTGGTCTGCCAGCAGCTGGTTTTTAACAGGCTTATCGCTGCCCTGGGTTCAGTTAGGAAAAGGGGAAAATATCTTCTACTCTGACAACAGACTCGTGTTTTCCTAAGCCGCAATTGTGACTCTGTCTTAAATATTTAGGGCCGTTTTTGCCACGACTAACCCTGGTTTGTTTCTCCTTTTCTGTCTGTATCAGGAGGCGTCAGGAGCACGAGGCTTTCCTAACTCAGTTTAGCTTCTCTCTCTGCACAGAGGTGATGCATGAAGTGCTAGATGAGACCATAAAGGAGACCGCTGCCTCTGAGATCCAGTAAGACTTAAACAAATCTGACCAAATGTGTAACTAAGCAAAATCTGTTATGTTAATTTTGGACCTGAATACAGTCGCTTTCCACGATTCACAGTTCAAAGTAATCCTTATTTGTCTTTTTTGGGCTTTGGCACAATTTTCAGTTCACCCTATGTCTCAGACAAGCTCTTTTAGCTCCTGCCTTTTAAGCCAACTGTATTCTGATTGGCTGACCCACAAAGGAGGTAGGCGGGGCTTCTGTTGCAGATTGGGGAGAACAGAAAAACCAGCCTGACACTGAATGTTTGAGGAATTACTTACACACACACACCAACCTCATTATTTAAAACTTGGGTCATGTTTATTATGAGCATCCACTAACTTAACAGTGTGCATGTGACAGCGAATGAGGACGAGTGGACATACAGAACAAAAAGAGGAATTTCCTGATGTTGGAGCTCTTCGAGTGGCAGACATTAACTTAAAAAAATTGTTTTTCAGGGAGGCATTGAATGAGAAGGCAGAGCAGGTAGCTAAATGCACAGAACAGGTGTGCGTGAGTCTAGTTGAGGAGACTCTGAATGCAGACATCGCTGTGTTGGTTGAAAACCTGCTTGAAGCAGAGCTGCAGCGTATCCACAAGTACATCAAAAGGTAAAAATATGGATAATGAAGGCACTCGAGCAAAACAAAACGGCACCAAGAATCCCAGAAACTTCTTTCTGCAGTTTTTAAATATTTTTCTTCCTCATCTACCAGGTGGCGTGACGTGGTGGCTGTTCGCCGGCAGCTGAAGCGACAGATGCGAGGCTTTCCTGCAGCCCCTTGCTGCGTTGACCCTCGCTTCAAACTGAAGGCTCTGGCTCCCAGCGCCCCTGCTCAGCCCTCCATAGCAGATCTGGCTCGTGGTTTGGTCAACCTGGGAAATGCTGGCATGTTGGCGCTCTCCAGCACCAGGTGTGTGCATGTCCTGTCCTCTCCTGTCAGTGTTGGACGATGAGCACAGTTCCTTTACTGTAACATGTTTTCTGTCTGTCCAGGTTGTACAATATGAAACGAGGAGCAATCCACCAGATGAGAGTTCACTACTACTTTCAGCAGCTGCTTGAGTAAGTCCTGTTCCTGTGTTTGTTCAGTCAGCAGTCCGTGTCACAAAGTGTCATTTTGACCTGTTTCTGGCGTCGCCCTCAGCGAGACAGTTTGGGCGCCTCTTGACCTGCCAGCGCTGGTGACGGAAAACATCCCCAACGCACCCGAGCGAATCTTCTGGAAGGCCGTCGTTCTTTTACCCAGCAACCATGAGAGCGTTGCCAGCCTGGCAGACAGGTGCTCTAATGCCCTAAAGATATCCTAGGCCCGGTTTTTTATGAACATTTCACTGATTGTGTCCTGTCTGTTATGATTTCAGGATCCTCTCTGACTGGCTGGAGGTGAAGCTCGGTGGGCATAAGGAGTCAGAGGGCAGGGAGGAGCAGCCAGAGGGCACCCTGCAGACACTGACCGTCACCAACACGCTGCAGGAGAGCGGACAGTGCACTCACAAAGTCCACATTAGCATCAAGGTCAGATCATGCAGGGCATGCAGAAATAGAAATATGATTATTCAGAGCAGAGCTGTGCTAGAGTCACAATAGAGAGGAGCTTCATGTTAGGTTAAATCTTTTAAGGCTGAGCTGAAAAGCTTGTGTGCAAGCCGAAAAATAACTAGAATAAGCTTAAACTGTAAAGAAGAAGCAGCTTTTTCAGGGACATAAATCATGTTTTGCTGAGATTAAAAGTACCAGAAGTCCATTAATGATCAGAAAAACAAAACGGTTAGGAATTATATGTTAATATTTCTTTCCCCACCCCGCAGGTGTCTCGAGGTCCGCTAAACGAAGACGGCCTGTCCAAAATGGAGGAGAGTTGTGAGCTCCAGGGGACGAGCGCCCTCATCATGCTGCTGCCCGCCCTGCCCTCCGTGGAGCCTGGGCAGGACGAGCAGGACGTCCCGCTGCTGTCCGCCTTGCTTCAGCTCAAACAGTTACAGCAAGCCAGCGCCTGGCACTGCCCACTGCCGCTCGTCATCCTGGTACCGGGGCCAGACGGGGGCGCTGCTGATACACAGAAACTTGTTGAAGGTGAGAAATGGTAGTGAAGACTGCACGAAGAGATTTCTGTAGTAGTTGGTAAATGAGTGTTTTTAAAAAAGCTTCATCTCTTCTAGCTTTGAAGCTGCACACACTGGTGAAGGATGGCCTGATATCGGAGTATACGTTCTTCTTCATACCTGAGACCACTAATGATCTGCAGGGATCCAAACAGGTACGCATTTGCTCCTTTGCCATCATGGAGGGTTTTTTTGGTCTTGCTTTTTTCCTTTACTGACCTTCTCCATCTTCTCTCCATACTGTCCTGTTGTTTGTCTTCAGATAAGCCAGGCCATGCGCTGGCTGGCTGTCCGTGCTCTGCCACCTTTCCCTCTCTCCTGTAAGACCCTGGTAGAGCTCATTGAGTCCACCTTAAGTCATGAATTCAGTCCCAGAGTTTACTCCCACCGGTTGGAGCGAGCTGCCGCACATCTTCCATCCCAGGACCCAGCTCCTGTCGTCCAGCTTTACAACGCAGTCCTGACTCACGTCGCTGATAAAGTGGCATCTCAGGAGTTCTGCGGGCTCTCGTGGCCTCCGGGCGAATTCTGTCTGCCTGACATGAGGGATTTTGTGCCTCATCTGGCCTGGAACTCCTCCCAGCACCTGGCCTGGCTGCGGGAAATCATCCGCAGCCTGCAGCTGCCAGAGTGGGAGCAGCTGTCCGCAACAGGTCAGTTTCACACAGAAAGAAATTTATCTTCCACAAAGATATTCAGAGGTTAATAATCCTATTTTATATATTTAATCATCTTATTTCTCTCTTTAGACTCGTGGTCTGAGCTGTGCTCCTCCATTTTTCGCTACGCCGCTAAGATCCCGGTCTCATGTCGCAGTCAACCCCTCCTCATGTCTCGACTCGAAAACCTTCTGGAAAGAGTCAAGTTAAAGAGTCGGCGCACCCGAACCCCCGGATACGCTGGAGAAGACGATGCATGTGTGGACCTCAGTTTGATTCCTTGGGATGACGTGCTGGTGATCTGCATTGACCACAAGCTGAAAGACTGGCAGATACCTAAACCACCTGTCTGCCAAGGTGAGGACCACACTGCTGTAATTAATTAAAACTAAATTTGGGACTAATTAAAACCATATAGAGCACTTAATAAAGTTACCAAATACAATAAAAATGTAAAGACAATGTCTTAAGTTTTAGTCTTTGTCAGTTTGGTCTAATTTTCTGTGGAAAATCATCAAAAAAATGCCTATTTTCCACTTTGCTATTGATGTTTTTGACCCATAATACCTATAATACCTATTTATTGTTTGTTTTAAGATGCTGTGACAGAGGATGGAGAGATTCTGGTTTACTTCCCCAAATACTCACTGAAGGGCTTCCAGCCGCCCAAGGAGTGGACGGCGGCCATGAGGCAAACTCACAGAGAGAAGCAGCAAGAGAAGGAGGGGTAAGAAGGCCCAGGAAAACCCCACAGGCTGTCACTGCCTCTGAGACATGCACATCTTTCTTTTAATCTGACAGCACCTGAATGTGCAACACTATTGTGCAGTGCATGAAGCAAAATCTCAGACTCCCCAAAAACAGTCCTACTTAAATGTTCTAAAGCCGGCGTCATGGTGGCATCCTTGGAGCGCCTCCTTTGCTCTTCCTTTGTTCCTAATTCCTCCGGTTTTCTCCCTCCTCAGGGTGAGTGCAGCTGCTTATGCCACACCCACCACGGCGACCCTCAGGCAGAGGTTGTTCCACAGTCTGGTGGAGCCCGTCGAGGCTCTGTCAGCCCCGCTGGACTTCACCCACACACCCACGCCACCGGAGCTGCTGGCCCACAAAGTCCTGCAGAGCTTAGAGGAGGAGAAGGCTGAAAGCAAGAGGTACACCTACATCACCGCTTTTAAATGTGATGTTCATGGATTAGGGTGGCGGGGCACACACAGGTAGGGAGTTTTAGCCCCAGACTAGGTTTTTATGACCAAAAGGCCATCCCACACCCACCAGTTCAAGTGAACCTCAGTGAACCTCATGGCAGTTTGCAAAATCATCACAATTTTTAGTATAATGAGAATTTTCCACTTCTTTTGTATCCCCTATGAGTGATTTTTCATCTGCTAGGTATCCAGGAGCAAACCATTACACCCTGATTTAATTTTCTGCTTCGTTCGTTTCATTTTTGATTCAATATTAATTAAAAATCTTGTCCCTGAAACTCTTGGTTCTTGTCTCTAATCGAGCTAAACTTGACAGCGAGTGAATTTGGGCTTTGAAAGAAAGAAACAAGAGCATTGTAATCAGAATGAACTCATAATCATCACAAGTCAAAATTGTGATTTTTTTAAATTGAAGTTTGATTGACTGGGGAGCCTGACAGTAAACACACCCTCTCTGCCTTTCTGCAGGAGCATGGAGCAGCTTCAGTGCTGGGTGGATGGCGACCCTTTGGAGCAACTGACCACCCCGCTCTTCCTCCCATCCTCCACACTTCTGTCCATGCCCACGACCATAAGGCACACCCCCACAGCCAGGACTCGAGAGGCATCTTTCACACAGGTACGACTGTTTCCCGACACTTAAATAGGTCCGCTGTTTAAGCTGCTACAGATAAAGAAAATCTTTTATCTTTCCAGGAGCCTGATGATCCTTCGGAAAAAGTGACCCGGCGTAATACTGCTCCTGAATCTTTGACGTGGCGACTGAAGGAGCTGGAACGCCAGATCTTGGCAAGCCAAGAGGAAGAACTGGCCTGCAGGCTAAAGCTGAGCGGCATGCTGAGCATCGTCGATGACTGACAACACTTGAAGCAAACAGATCCTAAGTGTTTGCATCTACATACCTGTCTGACATGATCATCACCTTTTCAACTCAGTGTGGTCGGGTCCACGGACTAGAAATAGGAGTGTGTTTTTGTTTTGTTTTTTTTGTTGTTGTTATTTTAAACATGAAAATGTATAATTTTGTAGCACTGACTCCGGATTTATTGTTGTTTATTAAGAGTGTCTCTGTGCTACTAGTACATTAAACGCTGGGGATTGAACTCCTTTAATCCCACATTATTATTGAATATTACTGAATTGTTGAATAAAAGTGGAATATTTTTCTTGTAAAACCGTTTGTCATTGTTATCATTGTTTTATCACTGTCCAGCTGTGAGCCACATGTGTATGTTTATCTGAGCAGCTCTATGATTCGACGACCTCACTGTAAACTCCGCCCATTTACCCTCCTACTCGGTTTGTGATTGGACATCCGGGTCTCTGCTCATGTCTCTCCATGTGGAGAACTCCTCGGACGGGCCTCGCAAGGCCTCCTGGGAAGTGGAGTCTAAGATGTACTAAACTCGCTGCACTCGCTGCCCTCTCAGGACTACAGTTCCCGCGGAAACACTAGAAGGGGCGGAGCTTCGGGAGCTCTTGAGATGAGATTCATTCATGTTTTTGAGCGGAGGGTTTGACTGATCTGACAGCAGCTATGACTGAGGGGACGTGAGTATTTGGCTTCTTTCATTTAACATCTATGAGATTTTAATTTCAGTGAGATTTTTACCTGAATAAATAAGACGAGAATAATAAATGCATCATTCATAGTGCACATGGAGATACCATATGATTAAAAAAGTTTTTGTCGTAACTCTAACAAATGTTTAAGAAAACATTAGTGAGATGTACTTGTTAATGAGCTCAGGAATTATAAAGAGTTTTTAGATGGCTACAATTTGGGGATGGGATGCGAGAAGGCGGGGCCAGACCTTACCTGATCATGAAGCAGCTTGACAGTCAAGTTTTTACCTTCGAGCATCTGAAAATGGGGCCTGTATGTAAAATGCCTCTGATTTCAACAATTAAACAATAATATTTTGTTAAATCTATTGAAATCAAGCTGGAAGTCTGCACTTCAGTCACATCTGTAAGAGGCAATCTTCAGAAAGTGTTTCCTTCTTCAAATACTCTGTCTGCCAGGCACCTGCGGAGGCGAGGGGGGCCGTATAAGACGGAGCCAGCCACAGACCTAAGCCGCTGGAGGCTGACCAATGTGGAGGGCCGGCAGACCTGGCGATACCTGGAAGATCAGGAGATCTCAGACAGAGAGCAGAGCATGCTGGAGGCCCATTCACTCGGCTTGGACACGGTGAGCTCCTCTCAGTTATTTCCCATCTTTTACAGCTTTTGAGTTGACTGTTTGGCTCTTACTGGAAACTGGATTTCTCAGAGCGGCACAGTAAACTTGAAGATCTTTAAACTTTGTGGATGACCACGGTGGGTGGTAAGATCACTGATTCTCTCCACAGAGTAAGTTCGTGTCCGACTCTTCAGCCGCCCACAGTGCTGTGGACGCTGCTTTGAAAGGCATGCACTTCTACAGTCAATTGCAGGCCGAGGACGGTCACTGGGCAGGAGACTATGGAGGGCCTCTCTTCCTGTTGCCAGGTGAGTCTAGTCATCCTCCTTATCCTGATGTCTGTAGTGACCGCACTCTCACAAAATAAAGCAAAGTTTCTCATTGCATCATTGGAGATTTTCCCTGTAAAGGCAGTGCTTTAACAGAGTCGTGTCTTCAACCTCCAGTTCTGAATGTAATGGTTGAAAAATAAAGGTGCAAATTCAGTACACATTAATGTATTTATGGCAGACTGACTGTGAAACCCAGGAACGTTTGAACCCACCATTTATTTATTTTTGTGTGTATGTGTGAGGCAACAGTTTTAACCTTTGCACCATCAGTGACGGTGATCCAGAATGAATCAGCAGGAGTACTGACAGGGACTAGAAAGAGAGAGCATATATCACTTGTATTGGCTTCTCTCCATTGACTCCCTGTTATATTCAGAATTGAGTTTAAAATTCTGCTCCTTACATACAAGGTCCTGAACAGTCAGGACCCATCTTATCTTAAAAACCTCGTAGTGCTCAGACTGCGGGCTCACTTGTGGTTCCTGGGATGGTTAAAAGTAGAATGGGAGGCAGAGCCCTCAGCTTTCAGGCCCCTCTTCTGTGGAACCAGGTCCCAGTTTGGATTCAGGAGACAGACACCCTCTCTACTTTTCAGATTTAAGATTAGGCTTAAACTGTCCTTTTTGATAAAGATTATGCTTCGGGCTGGATCAGATAACCCTGAATCCATCCTTAGTTACGCTGCAATAGTCCAAAGCTGCTGAGGGGTTCCTATGATGCACTGAGTGTTTCTTCTTCCCTTCTTTATGCACCACTATAGCACTGAATCTTTAGCAATTATTAAACGCTGGCTCTCTGTGCCATAGTTTGTCTTTTGTCCATCTCCCTCCTCGTTCACACAGATGACTGTCCTCCCTGAGACTGGTTCTGCAGGTTACCTGTTCAAATGGAGTTTGTCCTTTGTTTTGATTGTTGGTGTTTTCTCTGTATTAGGGTCTTCAACTTAAAATATAAAACGGCTTGAGGTGGCTGTTGTTGTGAATTGATGCTATAATATAAATAAGGGTGTGAGGGATTTCATGTCTTTGTTCGGGTGCTTCCACAGGTCTCCTGATCACCTGCCATGTAGCTAAGATCTCTCTGCCTGAGGCCTGGAAGATGGAGATGGTGAGGTACCTGCGCTCAGTCCAGCTCCCTGATGGAGGCTGGGGTCTGTAAGTCAACACATGTTTTTTTATATTCTTTTAATGTTCATATCATCATACCAACCTTATCACTCATGTGGAGCTGATATCAGTAATAACTTGGATTCCAACCTGTTATTACATCAAAACTCTTACCTGATTTAAATCAGAACCAAACAGGGGAAAACAAACGAATAAGAAGCACTGAGACACAAAGACTAACACAAAACACGATGGCAGGAGAAGTAGAAAGACAACAAACACATGTAACAGAACATATAACAGAGAGGCAAGTTTAGTGCTGCTAAACTGCTCTAAAATGATCCCAGGAGAGCACGTTTCCAAAGTCAACCCCTCAAGCGCTGATCACAGCAGCAGTGAGCATGTGTGTGTCACTTCTGCAGACATGTTGAAGACAAGTCCACCGTCTTTGGCACGGCGCTGAGCTACACCTCACTTCGGATCCTGGGAGTGGATCCCGATGATCCAGACATGGTTCGTGCCAGGAACAACCTGCACAGCAAAGGTCTGACATGTTCAGTGTGCATTTTTCTCCATGGTGTCATGTTTTGAGCTGCAGTGTATCATAGCGCTCTATGTTTATCTGGTACAGGCGGAGCAGTCGGGATTCCCTCGTGGGGTAAATTCTGGTTGGCCATTTTGAACGTCTACAGCTGGGAGGGAATGAACACACTCCTGCCTGAGATGTGGTGAGTGGGAGATGATTTCCAGGCTCGTGTGCAGCTCTGTGGCCTCTCACAGGTGTGTTACATGAAACAAGAGTTTAACCCTCTGCGGCGTTGTTGGTCATGACTCTGACCCTGACTTGTGATTTTTCTGAGTAGAATGGAAGGACAGACTGATCATTTTCCCTCAAATATAAATGTTCCAGGATTCCTGATGTGTATCTGTCTCTTCCAGGCTCTTCCCCACCTGGATGCCAGCCCACCCCTCCACCCTGTGGTGTCACTGTCGGCAGGTCTACCTCCCAATGAGTTACTGTTATGCGGTCAGACTGGCTGCAGACGAAGATCCCCTGGTTCTCAGCCTCAGACAGGTGTGCAGTCCACCGTGTTCCACATGGGGGCGCCATGCTCAAACACAGTACGGCCAAACTGTTCAGTGTTGTATTTGCATCCCAGCAGTGGCTTACCTGGTGATGTCATGTGGACAAGTTCAGCACAAAAACAGTCCTGCTGTTACTGTAATAAAACCTGATCATCTTTGCCGTTAATGAGGATTTAAATAATGATAATATTAGTAAATATATCAGCGTTAGTAAAAATAGAGAATAACTGTGATCAGCTGTGGAGATGCCTGCTGTACAGGTGTTTCAAAAGGTTTTGGTTAATGACTGGTTTCCATTTTATTCAACAGAGTCATCAGTGATTAGACTGAGACTAAAGTTGAATTATACAAAATTCCTTCTGTCTTTCCTTTCTTCCTTCTCAACTTCATCCATTCCTTCTTTTCTTTCATTTATATATTTCTTTCTTCTGTCTTCTTCCTTCCTTATATCCTTTCTTCCTCCATTTTTTTCACTTTAGTCCCATCAGTCCTTTCCTTTTCTTATTTTCTTCTTTTCGTTTCGTTTCATTCTCGCTTTTTATGTTTTTTTTCTTCCTTTTTTCGTATCAACCTGTCTGTCTGTCTCTTCCTTGTTCTTATTTTTTTAGGCTGAGGTTGGAGTCTAGGAGAATTATGTGAATAGAGTGTGTGCCTGTGCCTGTGTTTTGCCTTTAATTGTTCTCTTCTTCTGTAGTCTGTATGCATATCAATAACATGGGCCTTGTTCTTTGAGCTATAGGAGCTTTACGTGCAGGACTATGCTTCTATAAACTGGCCGGCTCAGAGGAACAACGTGGCAGCATGTGACATGTACACACCTCACAGCTCGCTGCTCACAGTCGCTTACAGTAAGTCTGACCTGTGAATACCTGCCTGCAGGAGCTGCACATTTAAAACAGTTGGGTTGTAATGACTGCTAAGAACAAATGGACTCACAGATGTTTTGCACAACAGCAAAGCTTTCAGCAGCAGACATGAAGGAAAGAGAAAAGATTTGTCTGGAGGGTGTTTTACACAGTGAGGATGGTAATAAGTGTTTTCAGTGGGTATTCCCCTCCACTCTATCCTCTAACCCTGTGACTTTGTCCCTTTTGGCCTGCAGTGGTGTTAAATGTATACGAAGCCCACCACAGCACCACACTGAGAGGAAAAGCAGTCAAAGAGCTGTATGATCACATCAAGGCCGACGATCGCTTCACGAAATGCATCAGCATTGGCCCGGTAACTAATACACAGATACTCGAAGCAAAGAACACAGTTTTTGTGGAGTTTGAGCTTCTAGGTGCAAAATTTCACAAAATCATCTTATTTAAACCAACAATGTAAAATAAAAAGAGCAACATGCAGTTAGTTATCTGCTGATGGTTCTCTTCAGATCTCCAAGACTATCAACATGCTGGTTCGCTGGTATGTCGATGGTCCCTCCTCTGCAGTCTTTCAGGAGCACGTGTCCAGGATCCCGGACTACCTCTGGTCAGTCAGCCGATCTCGAACAATTCAGTAATAAAACAAAACAAACTCCAGCTTCAAGAACAACTTCAACCATGCAACATACAGATGGAAAAACAAAAGGTGTAAAACTGATAAACTTACTGTAAGTTCTCTGTGTACCAGGTTGGGACTGGATGGGATGAAAATGCAGGTGAGAATTTGTTCCGTCTTTGTTTGACCTCTTTAACATTTGAAGATGTGTTTGTGAGGATCTTTGCACCTCCAGCTTGCAAAAGAAGAAAGAAGAAACTCTTTACTGAGCCTTTATTAAATCCATATTATTCTCACAACAGAAAAATGTTATTAAGTGTGAGATATAGAGGAGAATGGTGCATCACCGATGTAGAAAGAAGAATCCATAGAATTAGTTTCGGCGACAGCTAAAGTTCAGGCGGTGCATTAATCCAAAGAATAGCCCAAAATCTACTTGAATACATAAACTTATTGCCTTCTAAACACATTGTTTTAGTTTACTTGTTTGTTTCATGCTTTGGGTTTAATCCCATCTCTTCTCTGACACAGGGGACGAATGGATCTCAGCTCTGGGACACCTGCTTTGCTGTGCAGGCTTACCTCGAGGTAAGACAAAGATGACCTCTAATGCTTACAGTAATTTCAGCCGAAGCACATTCATGCTCATATATAAAACCCCTCCAACACCCCTCCATCTGTATTTGACAAGACTACTTAAAGAAGTGCTACCATTAATTAATGCTTCAATCTTAAATACAAGCAGCCTATCTCTAATAATTAGCTCTGTTCCACAGGCCTTCAAGCTGGCAGTAGTTAAACCATTACTTAATCATCCATCCCTTGACTGAGCTGTCTTCGCTAATTATAGACCAATCTCCAACCTTCATTTCATATGGAATTCAAATCCTTGAAAGAGTAGTTATGAAACAGCTAACAGATCATCTACAGAGAAATGGCTTATTTGAAGTTTCAGTCAGGTTTCAGAGCTCATCACAGCACAGAAACAGCTTTAGTGAAGGTTACAAATGATCTTCTTATGGCCTCTGACAGTGGACTCATCTCTGTGCTTGTCCTGCTAGACCTCAGTGCAGCGTTCGATACTGTTGACCATAATATCTTATTATAGCGATTAGAGCATGCTGTAGGTATTACAGGTACTGCACTGCAGTGGTTTTTATCATATCTATCTACTAGACTCCAATTTGTTAATGTAAAAGGAGAGTCCTCTTCACACACTAAGGTTAGTTATGGAGTTCCACAGGGTTCAGTGCTAGGACCAATTCTGTTTACATTATACATGCTTCCCTTAGGCAGCATCATTAGAAGGCACAGCATACATTTTCACTGCTATGCAGATGACACCCAGCTCTATCTATCTATGAAACCAGAAAACAGACAGCAATGTCTTAAAGATATAACCTGGATGACCTGGATAACTTTTTGCTTCTAAATTTAGGTAAAATGCATGTTATTGTACTCAGACACAGCTGTGTACCCAGAATTGAGCCCTGAGAAACTCCACATATAAAATCAGTGAGTAAATTTTGATGAGAGTCGAACTAGCCAAACACTGAGCCAACACAAAGTCCTAAATGGGACGTCACGATCAACTTTGTCAATAAATATTATCTGGTAACAGAAATGTTACCTGTGTAATTTAGTCCTTGAGAAGAGCTGTTTTAGTGCTGTGTTTGACATAAAAACACATCAGGAAAACTACTCAGAAAGTTTTGTGTGTTGCAGTTTTGTTTTGTTTTTTTCAGGCAGGAGCTCAGGACGACCCAAAACTAGCTGAATGCCTTCGAGACGCCCATCAGTTTCTCACTATCACACAGGTAGAGCAAGGAGATGCACTTTATCCACCGAATGGCTTTCATAATGAAAACATATTTTTTGTGTTCTTTGCATATTTATGTGGGGTCTGAATAATCTGAAAAACTAGCTTCTGATTGGGATAATTCACCTAAACATTAAAGTTGGAAAGCAGAAAGTAGTACACATTGTTTTAGTAGTATATTTTAGTTTTTCTTCCAGAACTCAAAGAATCCTGAATTATAATCTATGGGTGAATTCCCTAACAGCAATGATGATCATAGAAGTAATACCTTTTAGTGAAAAATGTTTTTTTAAAACTTTATTTGGAGAAACGTTTGCAGATACTTAAGTGATTTTAATCCAATTTGACTGGTGATTTTAACATGCAGTTTCTGTGTCCTGATGACCATTGAAATGTAATTGTATGTTTTAAGATAACGGGCCAAATACATGCTGCATGAGCTTCTAAGATGGCCCCAAGTTTCAAGACTTCATCACAATGGGTTTTATTTTGACACTTCAAAAAAAATGTTTATTTCAAATGGCTGACCAGTTTTTCGCTCTTACAGATCCCGGAGAATCCTCCTCAATATCAGAAGTACTACAGACAGATGAATAAGGTACAGATATTATCACCCTGCAGTCGCTTTTAACCAGTTTATTTATCATTGTTAAATAAATCACTCGGTTGTCCTTCGTCGAAACATGAACCGTCTTAAATTTAGCTTATGTACATATGTAAAGCATGCGCTGCATTTGTTTCAGGGAGGTTTCCCCTTCAGTACACGTGACTGTGGTTGGATTGTGGCCGACTGCACTGCAGAAGGCCTGAAGTCACTGATGCTGCTGCAGGAGCTCTGCCCCTCCATCAGGCAGCCCGTCAACTCCGAGCGTCTGTGTGATGCCGTCAACGTGGTGAGTCTAAAAAAGGAGGACTTAGTCAGTAAGCTTTTTTTTTTTTTTTTTTTTTTTTTTTTTTTTTTTACAGTTCATACTCTCCACATCCTGTTTGTTATTTATGTCCCACACATCCCAGAGATCTGCAGGTCTGCTGCAACAGGCTTCTGCTCGTCTTTTAAATAAACCAACTAAATACTCTGTTTTTGTAGCTGCTGAGCATGAGAAACACAGATGGTGGATTTGCCACATATGAAACTAAGAGAGGAGGGAGACTCCTGGAGCTGCTCAACCCCTCTGAGGTTTTCGGTGAGTGTGTTGCCAACATCTTACTGAAAAAAATTTCTCTGTATAAAAGAAACTTTGATTTCAAAGAGTCATGTGAGGAGGAGTTCCCGGCTGTTGCTGGGAATGTCTGAGTCTTTTAAACTGTAAATATGTAGATATGAAAAAGGGAGGCACTAAATATAAACATGATGTTTGGACCGTGGAAACCTTTGTTTCCATTGCGTACTGAAAATGTGGCAATAATCTTTCAAGAGTCAAAGGGCAGAAAATCAAAGACTCCCTCATTTTCCGCTGAAAATGAGGATGTAGAACATGTTGTGAAATGTTTGTTTTTCACTGTTACTTTGTGCCTTGTCTGTCTTTCTCTTGTTTCTCTTACATTCACACACAAACAGGCGACATCATGATTGATTACACATATGTGGAGTGCACCTCAGCGGTTATGCAGGCTCTGAGGCACTTCCAGAAGGTCTACCCTGATCACCGTGCCGAGGAGATAAGGTATAAACACGTTGTTTGGAGGTATGCTATCTCCTAAAACTGTTTTCAGACATGCACTGCAATCCTGAACTCTTGTGCATATCACTCGACAGATGGGCAAGTGACAGCAAAGGCTGGACATTAGCTACACTTACTGCCATCTTTTCTGCCCTTTTAGCTCCCCCTCATAAACCCATTGGAGCAAATGTGTCCACAGTGTGAGATTCTTCTGTAATTGTCCAAAGTATTAGCAGGGCTTAAACTAAAGCTGACCTAATAAAATGAGTATAAAACCAACAAAGCATATGTGTTTTCTCAGTTGTCGCTTAAGTTCAGGAGGATCCTCTGAGTTTGCTGTGTCTTCTTCAGGTCAACTCTGAGAGAGGGGCTGGAGTACTGCAGGAAGGTTCAGAGACCTGATGGATCCTGGGAAGGGTGAGGCCAAAATTAGAGATTTATTACTGGATCTCCTTGGTAGATTTTATATATGAGAGCACCCAAATCCAGAACAATAGAGACAAATTTGTAAAAAACAAACAAACAAAAAAACGAAATAATAACATAGACATTGATTTGTCAGGTTTAGCAAAATCAGCTAAGCTCAAGTCATTTATGTGGTTCTTCAAAACCACAAAGGAATTAGATTACCTGAGATTCATTTATTTGGTGTAACCGTGCATTAAACTGAGAAATTACACTTTGGAAGAGAAAAGGTTTCAGTGCTATTGTTACAGAAAAAAATTGAAAACACATCAAGTAATGACCAAGTACACTGAAAGACAACAATTTTATTTAAACAGCGCCATATCACAACAACACCTCAAGGTGCTTTATATTGTAAGGTAGACCCTGCAATAATACATACAGAGAAAAACCCAGCAGCCTACACCTATTGCAGCATAACCAACGGAGAATTCAGGGTCACCTGATCCAGCCCTAACTATATGATTTAGCAAAAAGGAAACCTTTAAACCTAATCTTAGAAGTAGAGATAGTGCCTGTCTCCCAAATCCAAACTGGAAGCTGTTTCCATAGAAAAGGGGCCTAAAAT